>NC_052639.1:0-300000 GCF_016161935.1 Mauremys reevesii
GGCACTGAGATCCAGGGCAGCCTCCCAAGGGGGCTGCCAGGCCCACTACAGCGAGGGAGGAGCCATTTCCCTTGGTTCTGCCTACAAGCATCTGCAAATAAACCCGCCCTGATCCTCCTCTTCCTCCTCGCCCAGGATACCCTCCCTGCCAGCCCACCCCTGTCCCTGCCTGAGATCCCCTATCCTTCTTCCTCCTTCCCCTTCCCCACCCATCCCTGCTGCTCTTTCCTCCTCCTCCCTCCCTATCCCCTCCCCTGCCACCCCATCCCGCCTCCCTGCCCCATCCCTCTTCCTCCTCCCCCCACCCATCCCTCCTCTTCCTCCTCACCCCCATCCTGCCCCCTGATTCCCTCTCCTGCCACCCCATCACATCCCCTCCACCCTGTCCCGGACCCCTGATCCCTCCTCTTCCTCGCCCAGGATACCTCCCTGCCACCCCACTCCCACCCTGCCTCCCTGCCCGGGATCCCCATCCCTCTTCCTCCTCCCCTTCCCCTTCCCCGCCCCCTGATCCTCCTCTTCCTCCCTCGCCCAGGATACCTCCCTGCCAGCCCACCCCTGTCCCTGCCCGAGATCCCCATCCTTCTTCCTCCTCCTTCCCCACCCATCCCTGCCTTCCTCCTCACCCCTATCCCCTCCTCTGCCACCCCACCCCGCCTCCCTGCCCGGGATCCCCCCATCCCTCTTCTTCCTCCTCCCCTTCTCCCACCCCAATCCTCCTCTCTCCTCCCTCGCCCATGACTCCTCCCCTGCCACCCCACCCCTCACCCCTATCCCATCCCCCCGGCCTGACTCCAGCACAACGCGGCCCCGGCTCCGCGGAGCCGCCCCGAGGGCAGGACGAGCCCCCCTCGGCCCGGGCCGGCCGCGCCGCCCCTCCCCCCGGGGTCTCTCACCTGCTCCGGCCCGTCCACCGCCATCTTCTCCGCCGGCATCGGGGCGCTGTGACCAGTCAGGGAACCGACGCGCACTGCGCAGGCGTAGATAGACCAGCGGAGCTATCTGCCCACATCCAAGATGGCCGCCGCCTCGCCCCTTTCCCCCGTGCGCACGCGCAGGAAGCGCGTCGCCGTCATTTCCTTTCTCTGGCTATGAACGCTCAAAACACCCATCACGCTTCCGGGCTCCAATGACCACACCTAAGATGGCCGCCTCCGCCGGTCCGTAGCCGCCATCTTGGTGGGGTCTCTCCAGTAACCTTCGGGCTTGTAGGGAGAAAGGGACAAACACCATGATGAGAACGTTCCCCTGAGTCCTCCCGGGCGCCGTGTTCCCCCGCCGGCCCCGCTCCGCCTCAGCGCCTGGACGCCACTCACAAGATGGCGGCAGGGCAGCGTCGTGACGGAAACGGAAGTGGAGGCGCGCGCGGGCAGTGTGGAAGGAGCTTGGCGTGTGCATGTGGTGTGCAAGCTGCACGCACCAGTAGCCGGGCCGGGGTGAGTCGGGGACTCGGGGGAGGAGCGATTTGAGGGGACTCGTGGGGATGGGGATGGGGGGGAGGGTTGGGAACTCGCGTGGGGGGTGGCGAGGTTGGGGGAACTCGCGTGGGGATTGGTGGGAGTGGGGACTCGCGTGGGGGGTGGGGGATAGGTGGGAGGGAGTGCGGGCAGAGGGGGAGGGTTGGGGCACTCGTGGGGATAGGTGGAAGTGGGGATAGTGCGGAGGTTAGAGGAACTCGTGGGGATTGGTGGGAGTGGGGGACTCGCGTGGGGTGGGGAGGGACTCGCGTGGGGTGGGGAGGCCTGCGCGGGGATTGGTGGGAGGGGTGCGGGCAGTGGAGGAGGGTTGGGGAACTCGCGTGGGGATGGGTGGGAGTGGGGATAGTGGGGAGGTTGGAGGACTCGCGTGGGATTGGTGGGAGGGTGCGGACAGTGGGGAGGGTTGTGGGCAGTGGGGAGGGTTGGGGGAACTCGTGTGGGGATTGCTGGGAGTGGGGGAGGGCGGGGGGAATTTATTTCTTCCATAGCTGCTCCCAGCTGGAAGCCGCCGGCCCGGCCCAGCGCGTTTCCAACTGGGTCCCTGGGGGCCTCGCCAGGTGCCCCTCCCCTCTCTGGTGCTGACCCCCGGGCACCCCTGCGGTGTGAGGAGCTGCGCTCCTTTGACTCGGTGTCGGGGGTGCTGGGCTGGAGCCAGCAGGTGCGGATCTGGTCTCCCCGCTGGCTGGGGGTCTGACAGGTCCTCGCCCCGCTCAGCTGCTGCTCGGGGAGCCGGTGGGTGCGGGTTGCACTGGGGCTTGGGGGTCACGCTGCGAGGGGGCCGTAGCCAGCCATGTCATAGGTGGCATTCTGCGATCCTATGGATGTTTTTCTTTATGGGGCAGGACTACATGCGTTTAGAGGCTTGTCCTGCTGTAGACAGGAGTGGGGCTGGTACTGGGGCCCCTGTGGGGGCCTCGGACGGAGTCGCGTGGTCACTCGCTCCTTGATCCGTAGCCGTCTGCCTTGGAGGGCAGCTGCAGGGAATGGGATGGGAGGGGGGCCTCCCTTCCCCCAGCCCAGTGTTGGGGTGAGTGACGTGCTCCCCGGGGTGCTCAGAGCCGATGAGGGGCGATTTGGACTCTGAGTTCAACCTGCTGCCGCTTCCCGTCTCTCCGCAGAAGCCGTGTGCTGCTGCCTGCGACTGGTCGTGGGGCTGCCCCGCCCGCCGGAGAGCGAGCCGAGCCCGTGGCCTGAGCCAGCCTGCGGCTCCTTCACCCCCCAGCATGGGCAAGAAGGGCAAAGTGGGCAAGAGTCGCCGGGACAAGTTCTACCGCCTGGCCAAGGAGACGGGTGAGCGGGGGCGAGGGGCAGCGTCGGCTGAGTCCTCGGGGTGTCTCTGCCCCTCAGCGCCCACATCCTCCCTCTGCCGGGCCGCAACCTCCCACGCGTGGCCTGGCCTGGGACGTGATCTCCGCCACACCTCGTTCTGTTGGTTTCCCCACTTCCTGCCCTGCAGCAGCTGCTGGGGCGCTGGCGATGGCCCCCTCGCGCCTGCCGAGTGCCGAGGTGGGACTCACCCAGACCCCCGGAAAGCTCTGACTCTCCCTCCCTTTAGGCTTTCGCTCGCGATCCTCCTTCAAGCTGATTCAGCTCAACCGGAAGTTCCAGTTCCTGCCGAAATCCCGCGCGCTGCTGGACTTGTGCGCGGCCCCTGGCGGCTGGTGAGTGACCGGGGCCACGGCTGCCCCATCAGAACCCAGGGGACACGGGGGCTGGCAGGGCCCCGGGTGATAGGAGGCAGGAATGTCCTGGCTGGCTTGGCAGAGCTCCAGCCCATTCGCCTGCGCCTTGGGGAGACCCAGAGCCCATGTGCAGCCCTGCCTGCTTCCTGAGCTCTGTCGGTGGCCAACGAACTGAGTCTTGGGGCAGAAGAGGAATCGTGCGGCAGCCCTGTGGCTCGGGGGCAGGACCAGACACTGTCCGACATCCCTGTTCCCCGGGCTGGCGAGCAGCCTTGTGGCCATCGCAGGCTGCAACCGCGGGGGGGAGCCCTGCGCCTGTCGGACTCCAGGGGCACCATCACTACCCTGCCCCAAGCCCCGGGTGACTGTCCCGTAGCAGGCAGCGGCGGGCGAGAGCTCAGCGCCCAGGCCTGGAGCTGCTGCTGGTGCTTTGCCGGCCCCTAGGGAAGCACGGGACCCATACTGCCCCCCCAGGCCCTGAGTGGGCTGAAGCCCCAGGGAGTCTCCCCGCTCTGGCTCCGCCAGGTGAGGTATCGCAGGTGTCTCCCCATGAAAGATGAGGGCAGAGCCCTCCCAGGTAACACATCTGTCCCCAGCCGAGGCAGCGTGGACTGGGCAGAGGCTGCTGCACGTCGGGGGAGCAGCTCCCAACGCTGCCAGGCCCTCCAAGCTGGATCCCCCCACACTCTGCCAGTCTCAGACCAGCCTGGTGCGGGGGTGACCCCAAACAGCCGTATCCATGGGCTGCGTAGAGACTCGGGGTGCCAGGCCCCAGGGGGTGGGTGTGGAGCCCCACCCTGCCTGGGTTTCTCCTCTGTCAGAGTCAGTCCTGTGGGGCTCGTCTCCTTTCCCGTGATGGTGCTGGGGGGAAACGGGGGGACCCGTGTGGGTCATTATGGGGGGGCAAGGCCTTATGCTGTCTCTGGCCCTCTCTCCTCTCCACAGGCTGCAGGTGGCCTCCAAGTTCATGCCAGTTTCCAGCCTCATCATTGGTGAGTGAGGGGAGCCGGGGAGAGGGGCAGGACAGGATGCCCGGGGGGCTGGGCCCAGGAGAGAAGGGGCAGTCGCCGAGGGGCTGGTTGGGAGGGGGACGCTGTCCCTCCTGATGGCTGGGGCAGGCGCCACCCCTCATGGGAGCTGGGGGCTGTTGAGAACGGGGCAGCCCCCCTGTTCGGGGTGGGGGTCTGGCAGATGCTGAGTGTCTCTCTCCTAGGGGTGGATTTGGTCCCCATTAAGCCCATCCCCAATGTGGTGACGCTGCAGGAGGACATCACCACGGAGAAGTGTCGCCAGGTAATTTCCACCCCACAACGCCTCCTGAACCCAGACAGTCGGACACTTTAGCGCATCTCCCCCGGCCCTGTTTCTGGGGGTATGGGGGGCATCATGTCCACCCACCCCCCAGAGGCCTCTCTGCGGTGGGATCCCCGAGCCACCCACCCCGGTTTCCCTTGGGGGAGTGGGTAGGACCCTTGGGTCTGGCTCAGCCCTGGGACGCAGGCTCTGTAGGCCGGCGGGAGCGTTGGTCTTGGGGTGTCGGAGGAGAGGCCTGGCGTGGGAGGAGGGGCGGCAGGCTCACTCTGCCCTCGCCCCCCCATCCCCCACTCTGCTGTGGGGAATGTGAGGGGGGCTGTCCTGGCAGGGAGGGTGTCCCAGGCTCACCCCCTGCCCTCGCCCCCCAGGCCGTGCGCAAGGAGCTGCAGACGTGGAAGGTGGACGTGGTGCTGAACGACGGGGCCCCCAATGTGGGGGCCAGCTGGGTGCATGACGCGTACTCCCAAGGTACCTCCCCCCTCGCCTGGCGGCCCCGGTCCCTGTGACAGCCGAGGGTTCAGCTCCATCCCTAGTGCCCTGGAGCTGCAGCGCAGCCCCGGGTCTGGCTCAGCGACCCTGTGTCCCATCGCCCCCAGTGCAGGAGCAAAGGGCCCTCGGCCGGCCCAGCTACGAGGGAGCGGGACCCTCCGGCTGTAGCCCGGCACTGTCGGTCGTGTGCTCCTGAGCAGAGAGCGGCAAGAGGCCTGGGCTCTGTGGAAGTGTGAGACGGACGCCCCAGGGGAGGGAAAGGAACACGCTGCCCCGAGCGAGTGTCTCCTCAGCACGCCCAGGGCTGAGTCCGGCCCAGCCCCGCCCCCTGCCTCATCCTTCCCCTCAGGTATCCCGACAGGCACCATGGGAACCAGAATCAAGCTGGATCCTGCTCCCTAGCCGCGCCCCGGGCTGCTGTGCTTGGAGCCACGGGGCGTGAAGGCTCAACGAGGTTGGCTTTGGCGCTGATCCACCTCCATTCTCCACCCAGCCAACCTGACGCTCATGGCCCTGAAGCTGGCCTGCGAATTCCTTTCCAAGGGCGGCTGGTTCATCACAAAAGTCTTCCGCTCCCGTGACTACCAGCCCCTCCTGTGGATCTTCCAGCAGTTGTTTCGCAAGGTGCAGGCCACCAAGCCGCAGGCCTCCCGCAACGAGTCGGCCGAGATCTTCGTCGTCTGCCAGGGTGAGCTGGGGCCGGGGGTTGCTGAGTGGGAAGGGAGTGGGGGTTGCTGGCTGACACCTCTGATCCTTTTCTTTCCCCTCTCCCAGGATATCTGTCCCCAGATAAAATTGACAGCAAATTCTTTGATCCCAAATTTGCCTTCAAGGAAGTTGAGATTCAGGCCAAATCTGTGAGCGAGCTGGTGACCAAAAAGAAACCAAAGGTACAAATGAGCAGTCCGGGGGGATTGGCTGTGAGGGGAGGTCCTTTGGGGCAGGGAGAGCAGCCCCCATGGATGAGGAGAGTGGTCCACAGTTTAGAGTGGGGCTGGGGGAGGCTGTGGTGCTTGGACCCTGCCGAGTGGAGCCTGCTGCTTACTCATCCCGTCTGGCTAGTCATGTATATGCTTGACACTTCAAACGAGCTAATTTCCCAAAGCCGAGGAAAACTATGAGTGAAATTGCTTGGGAGGAAAAATGCTGGCAGGAAAATTAATGAAAATTGGGAGCCCTTTTAAAAGGGTGCGTTACAGGCCAAAAAGCCACGATTCTACAGTCAAGAAAGAACTTGACCTAAAATCCCATCCTGGTTCAGTGGTGAAGAGAAAGTGACAATTAGACATAAAAAAGCAATAGATAACACATGGAAAAAATGGGAAATGCATAGCAATGGGTATAAATTAGAAGTTATGGAGTGTAGAAAGTTGATAAGGGAAGCTAAAGAGATCAGGATAAACTCCCTGGCTTTCATAGCTAAGGACAATAAAGAGTTTAAGGATATTAGGAACAAAATAAATGCTAGCAATGGTATAGGCCTATTGTGCTAGGTGAAGACGGTAAAGGTGTTAATATAGAAAAGGCAGAAAAGTGTTTAATAAATATTTAAAAGCAGCAAAGAGTCCTGTGGCACCTTATAGACTAACAGACATATTGGAGCATGAGCTTTCGAGGGTGAATACCCGCTTCGTCAGATGCATGCATATTTGTGTGTTTGCCAAGAAGCAGGATTATGCTCTCATATTACATGAGAGTGGTGAAGTACTTTCTAGTCCGTTAGCAACCAAGGTGGATGTTAAAAAGCATCTACTAGGAACAAACATTTTTAAATCAGCAAGTCATTAGCAACCAAAAAGTTCTAAAAGAGCTGGCTGAGAAAATCTCTAACCTACTGATGTTAATTAATGTCAATTAATGTGATTGGTGAGGGGGGGCTGTCAAACGTAGTTTCATTCTTTGAAAAGTACTTGTCTTAGTTACTGCACAACGTTCTAACTGAAAACGTAGCACTGTGCGGTACCTGCAAAGCAGTAAGTGGATTAACACCTGACGAATAGACAGATCTCAAAAGGGGTTGTCCTCTAATGGGCGAGTGTCCAGTGGGTTTCCGTAGGGCCTGGTACTAGGCCTGACCTCATTCAATATTTCATCAGTCTGGCAGCAAATAGCAAATGTGCAGCTGAGCCAAAGGGCTAGTCTACACTTACCTGCCGGGTCGACGCGGAGAGTTCGACTTCTCGGAGTTCGAACTATCGCGTCTAATCTGGACGCGATAGTTCGAACTCCCCGCGCACTCCGGTACCCCACCACTGCAAACGGCGGTGGCGGAGTCGACCTTGGAGCCGCGGACTTCGATTCCGCGGCATCTGGACGGGTGAGTAGTTCGAACTAGGGTACTTCGAATTCAGCTACGCTATTCACGTAGCTGAATTTGCGTACCCTAGTTCGACCCCTACCCTTAGTGTAGACCTGCCCAAAGATTTGTGGAGTGAGGCATAGCGATTGGGACAGGGTGGTCTATGGAGCGATCAGGATCACTGGCTGAACTGGATCCGTTCAAACACCAGGTGTTTTAATACAGCCAAAAGCAAGGTCATGGGTCTAGGGCCGTCCCTGCGGAATGGGGGCCTGCGTTCTGGAAAGCAGGGGCCCTGGACAGGACCTAGGAGTCATTGTGGACAAGCGGATGCCCGCAAGCTCCTGGGGTGATGCTGATGTGACCCGTGGCTGTGTGAAGAGGGAAGTCGGAGCGGATTTCTGTACAACGCTGCTGGGACCGACGCCGGAGACCGCGCCCCGGTCTGGTGTCTGCATTCAAAGCGGATGTTGACGTATTAGAGAGGGTGCAGAAAAGAGCCACAAAAGCGATTTGGGGGCTGGCAAACAGGCCGGAGAGTGACACCCACACAGCTCAGTATGTTTCGCTGATCACAGAGCAGACTGAGAGTTGACTTGACGGCAGTGATTTGATCTTGATGGGGAGAAAATACTGGCGACTAATGGGCTCGTTAAAGGCGACAGGCAGAACGAGAACCCCTGGCTGGAAGCTGACGTTAGACACGTTCGAGTTAGAAATGAGGCAGGACGTGTTCCCCGAGCGGGCGATTGGCCATTGGAACAAACTGCCCGGGGAAGGGAGGGGGCCCCATCTCGGTGTCGTCAGCTCCAGGCTGGAGGCACCACAAGCCGTTGGGCTCCATGGAGGTATGAGGGGGGAAGTGAAGCGGCTGGGCTAAGCTGATCCAATGGCCCCCCGGGACTCTACGGCTCTGACCCCGTCCTCCCGTCTCGCAGGCGGAGGGATACGCAGAAGGTGACACGACGCTCTATCACCGCTTCACGCTGATGGATTTCCTCAAGGCCCCCAACCCTGTGGATTTCCTCTCCAAGGCCAACGAGGTGAGTGCCCAGGGCCTGGCCGGCCCCCGGGGGAGCGGAGCAGGGAGAGCCCCAGCCTGGGCTGGGCTCAGCCCCTCTGCTGGACACCTGCAGTGCACTTAGCAGCACCCAGGGGCTTGCTGGGGGGACCCACGGCCCTGGGCTTGGGGCAGGGGAAGGGTTGCGGGGGCTGCTGGGCCTTGGGAAGGAGACAGCTGCAGCCTTTCCCCTTTGGCTCCTGTGCAGATCACGCTGGGGGACAGCGAGCTGGAGCGGCACAGCGCCACCACCGAGGAGCTGCGCCAGTGCTGCCGGGACATCCGCGTGCTGGGCCGCAAGGAGCTCAGGTACCGGGGAGTGGGGGCACGCGGCCTGGGCTTGGGGAGTCCGGCACTGCCTGGGGGGCTGGTTCTAACTCGCTGCCTCTCTGCTCAGGGCCCTGCTGAACTGGAGGACGAAGCTCCGTCGCTTTATGGCCAAGAAGCTGAAGGAGCAGGCCAAGGAGCTGGACATCAGGTAGGCGGAGAAAAGTGGCTTCCAAAATCTGCAGCTGCCCCCCCACGCACACCAGGGGGCGCTGTGACGCCATAGCTCGTGCCCGCCAGCTGGTGGCGCTGGGGATCCTGGCCCAGGGTTGGCTGGATGGGGCAGGGCCGGGCTGAGTGACTCCATCTTCTGGCAGCTTGAGCTCCGGCGAGGAGGAGGAGGGCGGCGAGGAGGAGGCTGGGAAGACGTCGGGAGCAGCTGGGGCTGGAGCCACAGAGGAGGAGGAGATGGAGCTGAGGCTGGCGGAGCTGAAGGCGGAGGAAGTGGCTGAGCTGAAGAGGTGACTGCTGCCCTCCCCAGGGGATCTGGGCACCCAGGGGTGGGGGAAGCTCAGTGCCGGGAGCTCCTGCTACGCTGCAGGCATGTGATGGGCCCATCCTCAGCTGGGCTGAGGAGTCCAGCCAGCAGAAATGCTGCAGGGGGCTCTCCCTTGCCCCATGCGGGCAGCCCCCCTGGTACCCGTTTGCCCTGCGTACCCCCATGGCGCCTCTCCCTGACCCCCTCCTCTCAGATGTGCTTCTGGGAGCAGTTTCCTTTGGGCTCAGGATCTCTGCCCTTCCCAGGGACCCCAGCCCGGCTCAGACGCTCGCCCACCCCAGCATGTGAGGGAAGCAGAGGCCCTGAGTGGAGTGACTGGCCCAAGCTCCCATAGTCTGCAGCAGAGCTGGGAATAGGACCCAGGAGTCCTGCCAGCCAGGCCTTCTCTGACACCCCCCCGCCTGCCGAGAGACCCGGCTCCATGTGTCCCCGGCAGCAGCTGGAGCTCACTGCCGGCTGGCAGCCATGCCGCCCCTCGGGCTGCCCGGTGCTCTGCCCCAGCAGCCAGGGAGGCACCTCGCGGGTGGGGGGATGGTGCCCCTTCCCCCATGACTGTGCAGCTGAGAGCGCTAGGGGCCCAGCCCCACAGCACAGGGGTCTCCATCTGGGGGGGGGGGGGCAGTCGGACAGGCCCGCCGGGAGGCAGGCTGGGGCAGCCGGGCTCCCATCCCCGCGACGGCAGCTGTGGGGCGCTGGCTGCAGCGTGACGCCCCTCCCCCGGTGGGTTCCCCCCAGGAAGAAGAAGAAGATCCTGAAGGAGCAGCGGAAGCAGCGCGAGCGCATCGAGCTGAAGATGGACCTGCCCGGCGTCTCCATCGCGGACGAGGGCAAGACTGGCATGTTCTCGCTCCGAACCATCGGCAAGACCCGGGTGAGGCTGCGGGGGCGGCAGCTGGCTCCCCACCGGCGTGACGGCCCTTGTCTGCTCGGGGCAGAGCCGGGGGGTTGGTGGGGCTCGGGCAATGGGCAGGCCACAGGGGCGTGAGCGGGGCTAGGAGAGTGGTGGGTGGGGGCACTCCAGGGGTGTTGGCGAGGCCAGGTGGAGGCTGGGCTGGGAGGGAGGCAGGATGATTTGATTTCCCTGGGGCCTGGCTCCTGACCCTCGCTCCCTGGTCCTCAGCTGCTGAACGAGGTGTCCAGGGGCGACATGGCGTCTGCAGACGCCTTCCTGGAGGTGCCGCACGAGGACGACGACGTGGCCCTCTCGGAGCAGGACGACGCGGACGACGTGTCTCTGGCCAGCGACCTGGGCTCGGACGAGCTGGCCGACGTCGAGGAGCGGCTGCAGGAAGCCAAGCGGGGGCTGGGCCCAAAGAGGTCAGAGCCACTGTGGGGAGCGGGGGGCAGGTGAGGGATCCTGGCAGCTGCAGTAAACTCCTCCCGGTTGGAGCAGCTTGGGGGCCAGCTTGGCCATGAGTAGGGAACTGCCAGATTCACGGCCGTGAAAAACGTGTCGCATAAGATGAAATCTGGTCTCCCCTGTAATAACATCTGGTCTGTTGTGAACTTTTACCCTAAGCAGAGCTTTGGAAACGGCCTCCCGACCTAGAAGGGGGTCGTGGCTTTGCCACTCCGACTTCTGCGCTGCCTGGAGAGCGGCGGCTGCTGGCTGGCTGCCCGGCTCTGAAGGCAGCACAGAGGTGAGGGTGGTGTGGTATTGGGGGGTCGTCACTTTTTGGGGGGGGCAGCATGAACTTTACATCTTTTGCCATTTTTAAACACACGTTCATGCTTCGTTACAACACCGTGAAATTTATGTATCTGAAACCGGGACAGTCAAGCTTTTAAAAATGCTATGAGTGAAATTTACAAAAACCGTGAATTTGGTAGGGCCATGGCCGTGAGGGGTGCTGGGCAGGGGACAGCCGCTCTTCTCTGGGCTCCCAGTAGGGGGCGCTGAGACTGGCTGGGGTGATGACCAGGCGGATGGAATCGGCCTGCCTGGCCCTTAACCCTCGCAGCACCACTGTGGTGGGAGGCTCTGCCCCTTTCCCAGGGGTTGGAGCCAGATGGGCAGCTAAGTGCCCTGCCCCAGGGAGCCCTGTGCAAAGCAGCCCGGCCGCCCCCGCCGGGTCCCTTGTCCGCGGCCCCAGGGCTGAGGGCGCCCGGCCGCCCCCCTGCCGGGTCCCGGTCCGCGGCCCCGGGGCTGAGGGCCCCCCACCGGGTCCCGGTCCGCGGCCCCAGGGCTGAGGGCCCCCTGCCAGGTCCCGGTCCGTGGCCCCAGGGCTGAGCGCGCCTGGCTGGCTGTGTTGCAGAGGGACCTTCCAGCAGCCGGAGGAGGAGGAGGAGGGAGAGGAGAATCCCCTGCTGGTGCCCCTGGAGGAGAAGTCGGTGCTGGAGGAGAGGCAGACCAGCCTGTGGTTCGGGAAGGTGAGTGCCCCCACTGGCCAGGAAGTGCCAGGCCCCGAGGTGGGGGGTGTCCCAGCCCCTGGGCAGCGGCTCCAGCCTCACCTGGGCCCACCTGCCCTCTGCTGGCTGGAGCAAGGTCTGCGCTGGCTCTGGCCTGTCGCCCTCTGGTGGCAGCACAGCACGTGTGAGCCGCGGTGCCAGTGGCTGGCAGGAGACTCTTGAGCTCCCCCAGGGAGGCCTGGCTGGGGCTGGAGAGTTACAGGGGCCAGAGTTTCCCCACGTGGGCTGCAGGGACCCCAAGGATGGGGGGAGAAGGGGGGGTGCAATGAAAGCAGCCCACGCACAAGGGCCTGTATCCTTGCCTCAAACATCCCCTCACTCCCAGCTCCCCACATATCTCCCCCCTGCCCCCCATCCCTGCCAGCTCCCTGCCATTCATGTCTCTCCTGCTGCCCCCCCGCCAGCCCAGCCCTGCCCTCTGTGACCAACCCCTCCCCCTCCCTAGGAGGTCTTTGCCGGCATTGAGGACGACGCGGACGAGGCCCTGGAGATCAGCCAGGCGCAGGCGCTGTCCGAGAGGAAGGAGCCGCCGGCAGGTGAGAAGGGGGCCGTGGCGTGGTGCACGGGGCTGGCTGTCGCTGGGGATGGCGCCTGTCAGGGCTCCCTCCCCACTCTGAACTCTGGGGTACGGATGTGGGGACCCGCATGAAAAAGCCCCTAAACTTATTTTTCCCAGCTTAGGTTTAAAACTTCCCCAAGGCACAAATTCCTTCCTTGCCCTTGGTATCGCTGCCACCACCAAGTGATTTAAACAAACGTTCGGGGAGGGCCACTTGGAGCCCCACCTCCCCCAAAATACCCCCCCCAAACCTCTACACCCCCTTTCCTGGGGAGGCTTGAGAATAATATCCTCACCAATTGGTTATAAAGTGAGCACAGATCACCCCCCCGGGTCTTTGGGACACTGAAAAACAATCCAGTTCTTAAAAGACGTTTATTTTAGAAAACAGATAAAAGAATCATCTCTGTAAGATCAGGATGAAAGATAACTTTACCGGGTAACAAAAAGATTCAGAACACAGAGGATTTCCTCGCTGTTACTTGCTGTTTCTGTGATATTAGATGCTTAGTTCAGATATGGCTCGGGGAGATGTGTTTTCCCTGCCCTGGCTCGTCGCTGCGGAACAAAAACCTTCCCCCACAGATTTGAAAGTATCTTCTCCCCTTATTGGTCCCTTTGGTCAGGTGCCAGCCAGGTTATCTGAGCTTCTTAACCCTTTCCGGAGGAAGGAGGGATTTTACGCTACCCGCAGCTGTATGTTTATGAGAGAGCCCCTGGCAGCCAAGCCTGGGAGGGAGCTGGGCCCCCATTGTCCAGGCGAGGAACTGGCCACGGGGTCACAGAAGCAATTGGAGCCCTGACCTGCTCTCGGGTGCGACTGAATGTGGGGAGCGGCTGGTGAGACGAGCTCGACCCTGCCTCAGCCTCCCCAGGGAAAGGGGCCCAGCCAAACGGGGCAGAGCGCAGGGCTCCCCTGAAGGTAGCAGGCCGGCCCCAGGCTGTCCATCCAGCCCGTGTGGCTGGGGCCCCGGGAAGCAGGATTCCCCCTTATCAGCCTCAGTGCCCCTCTCGGCCGTGAGCTCCCTTGGGGGCCCCCCAGTCCACCTCACCCACTGGCCTTGCTTGTCACACCCAGAGAACGTGAAGGGGAAGGGGCAGAAGAAGCTGCCCCCATCCCAGGAGGAAGCTGCAGCGGAGGTGGGGCCCAGGGCAGCCGTGGGGGCTGGTCCCAGCGAAGCCCAGGGCAGGGGGAGCAGCAGCGAGGACGACTCTGACAGCAGCAGCGACGAGGAGAGGTGAGGAGCCAACAGGGGTCGCTGGTCTGCCCAATGTGGGGGCGGGGTGGGTGTAGCCGGGGGCCCGGGTTCCCGGACTCTATGCAGTGGAGGGATGAGCTGGGAGGGGGTTGCCCCCCCCCCCACACTCAGTCCTGAGCACCGTCGCCTTGGGGGGCGCTGCATGAGCGGCAGTGACAGCTCCTCTCTTCCCCCCAGGGAGACGTCGCAGAAGGGAAGGAAGCGGGTGCTGGCCGAGCCAGGTGGCTTCGAGGTGGTGCCCATTGAGGACCCAGGTGAGTTGAGTGGGGGCTGTGTGCAGGGAAAGGCAGCCCTGCTGGGCGTCTGCACCCCTGGACACCAGCATGGAGCTCAGGGCTGGGGGGGGCACAGGCCCAGCTGGCGGGGAGGGCATAAGGCCATGGAGGTTTCTAGTCCTGGGGGAATTCTGCACAGAATTTATGTGCCCCACAGATTTCTTTGCTTCCCTGCAGAAAAATGACTTTCTGACGGGGAAGCAAAGGGAAGCCCCAAGAGTGGTCATGTGACCCTCCCCAGCGATATGTTTCGGGTGCCCAGGGCAGCTGGCAGAGGTAAATCACTGTGGGTGGGACTGGGGAAGACCCGGCTGGTGGCTCCTACCCTGCGCTCGGCTCAGCTGCTAGTCCCGGCTGGGCTGGGTAGGACAGGACTTCCTCTTCCCCTGCACGGCATCTGGGGCTGTCAGAGCCACCCCAAATTTCTCCCCCGGCTGCAGGAAGCTCTGCAAACTCCCCCCACCGCCCTGCGTCCTGCACCTGCCGCTCGTCAGCTGCTTGGGGACGGATCCCTGTACAGGGAGCTGCTCCCCCATCTGCCCAACCCCCGTGCATCCAGACCCCCCCATACCCAGAGCCTCCCACTGAGTGTCACTCAACCCCCCCACCCAGAACCCCCTCCGGGTGAGCATCACTCCCCCTGCACCTGGATCCCCACCCCACCGAGCCACCCAGATCCCCTCCCGCTGAGCCCCAACCACCTTCACCTAGACCCCCCTGCAGGGTCCTATTGCACCTAGAACCCCCAACAAACCCCTGTCTCCTGCCCAGAGATCCCTCGCTGCGCCCACACCCAGATTGCCCCACACAGAACCCTCTCACCCCACTCCTGGATCCCCCCACACTGAGCCCCTGCACACTTGGATTCTGCTGGGCTGAGCATGGAGGGGCAGGGCCCTGGGGTGTTTCTGGGGCAGGCCTGGTCCTTGCACTGCGTCAGGGTTGGGTGCAGCCTCACCGCTGAGTCTATGTCCCGGGGGGGAGCTGCAGGGTGATCTGCCACCTCTGCAGCCAGGGGCCTCTGCTCCCCAAGGCCAGGCTGGAGCCTCCACAATGGTTCGGTGCCCAATGCTCTTGGGAGCCGCCGGGGGCGGGTGGGAGCGTTTGTAGCAGCTTGAGCCCTAACGTGCCCGTCTTCTGCCCCCAGTGAAGAGGGCCCGTGTCCTGGACGCGGAGGGGCTCGCGCTGGGGTCTGTCATTGCCACCTCCAGGAAAGCCAAGCGGGACCTGATTGACAACTCCTTCAACAGGTACCGGGGGCAGCAGGCAGGGCCGGGTGCTGGCAGCCAGCTGGCCCGGGCGGGCCCTGGGGGGGGTCAGCTGTGATCTTGAGGGGCCCATCCCCCCTTGGTTTCTCTCTCTTGGGGAGAGAACGGGGTGTGTTGTGGGAGGGGGGATCCCTCATTTGACCCCTTCTCTCCTGCCCTGTGGGTGTGAGCCGTGTCCGGCAGTCACTTCCCCTGGGTCCATTAGCCTCAGGGCGGGGGTGTCCCTGGGGCCTGCCCTCACCCGTTGGGCACCCCTCCCCCAGGTATGCCTTTAACGAGGAGGAGGGGGAGCTGCCCGAGTGGTTCCAGCAGGAAGAGCAGCAGCACCGCCGGAAGCAGCTGCCTCTGGACCGGCAGACGGTGGAGGAATACCGGCAGCGCTGGCGCCAGATCAACGCCCGTCCCATCAAGAAGGTGGCAGAGGCCAAGGCCCGGAAGAAGCGGCGGGTAAGTCAGCCGCACGGCCGGCGTCCCTGGGCAGGGTTTCCCTTCCCCCACCCTCTCCTCTCACTGCCTGGCGGGGCCCCCAGCCACCCCCTGACCGCTCCCGTCTCCCCCAGCTGCTGAAGAAGATGGAGCAGATGAAGAAGAAGGCGGAGGCTGTGGTGAGCACGGTGGATATTTCGGAGCGTGAAAAGGTGGCCCAGCTGCGCAGGTGAGTTACGATGATGTCGGGATGTACGGCGTGGGCAGGGGGTGGTCGGATCTCTCGGAACAGCAGAGGCCGGGCCAGGCCGGCATGGGACCATGAGGCTAGGCCAGCTGCCAGAGCCGCATCAGCAGGTTCCCGAGGGGTCGTTTCTGCTCCCCACCCCTGCCTCGGCCAGGCCCCCCCTGCTTGGGGCACCAGTGCTGGGTCGTGGCATTGAGCCGGGGGGGTCGTGCAGCCAGTGACCTGGGAGGGCGGGGGGCTGGCTGGACGGGGGCTGAGGAGGCAGCTGAGAACAAAGGCGGGGAGGTGGGGGGGGTCCCCCATGTTTTTCTGAGGCTGCGGCCCTGGAGCCGGGGGGCTCAGCCCAGTGCTATTTGTGCCCCAGGAAGCGTGTGGAGTCCAGGGCTGGGAGTTGCTCCCAGCAGCTGTCGCATTGACACCCCCTGGTCTCTGCTCTAACCTCTCCCCTCTCCTCTGGCAGCATCTACAAGAAGGCCGGCCTGGGGAAGGAGAAGCGGGAGGTCACCTACCTGGTGGCCAAGAAGGGGGTCGGCCGGCGTGTGCGGCGCCCCGCGGGGGTCAAGGGGCACTTCAAGGTGGTGGACAGTCGCATGAAGAAGGACATGAGGGCTCAGAAGGGCAAAGAGAAGACGAGACGGCGCCGCAAGTGAGGACTCTGCCCCGAGGGCTGGGCACGGCCGGCGCCTGGCACCGTGTGCCAGGCTGGGGTGGCTGGACGGCCCACGTGCCAGCCCTGGCCCCGGCTCCGAGTGACTCTGGACAACCTGACCCTGTTCCGAGCCCCCGGCTCCTCAGCCAGAGGAGGAGGGAGTCGCGCTCTGGATCACAAGAGGTCACTTCCTGTTGGCAGTGGAGCCACTTCCTGTCTGCAGCCTCGCGGGAACCGGCTCTGCCAGCCTCTGCTTCGTGCTGCCACTGCCCTTCCCAGGCTTGCTGTGCGGCAGACGATTGGTTAGCCCTGGTCACGTGGCTTCTGTGTTGTCCGCCCAGAATTGACAGCTGTGATGAGACGGCCGCACTCTGTACATCCACCTTCCGGCCGCACCCCACTGCGGGCGGGTCCCGGTCCCCCTCCGAGAGCAGGGCCAGGAGTGACTCTTGCTTTCAGCCAGGCGTCCCGTGCTGGGCCAACCCCTGTGCAGTCCGGGGCCTGGCCCAGGGCAGGGGCTTCCTGCTCTGCTTGTCGGCGGAGGGGGGTTCGCTGGGAAAGCAGGAGCCAAAGCTGGGCAGGGGGAGGCGTCCCTGTCCCTTGGGCTCTCTCAGCTCCCCTGTCTGGGCTCCCTGGGGGCAGCCGCTCTCCTGGCTTGCTCTGAAATTAAACCCTGTTCTCTGGGCCTGTTTGCTGTTTCCCGCGGCTTTGCCAGCCTGTTTGTTGGCTCTGGGACTCGGTGTCTCTTTCGGCCTCCTGGCTCCAGTACCAGCAGGACGCTGGGGCAGGTGCAGCTGCCAGCATCAGATGGGGCAGCTCCCCAAACGAGCTGTGGCCTCTCCCCTTGGGGCTCTCTCCCAGCCCTGCCCATCTCAATAGGGGACTTGAGAGAAAGGCCTGAATTGTGGCTTCTGGGGGCCAGTGGGGTGCTAGCTACTGGGATGGGGGAGGTCAGGAGGCCTGGGACAGAGGCCAGAACCCAGGCTCTGTTGCCAAGTGTGTGGGGGAGGGGGGGGGCAGAGCTCTGTTTCTCCTGCTCTGGGCAGAGGCATCAGTGTGGCGTTGAGGGCAGGGCGGGAGGGATGTTCTTGGGCTCTGTTTTGGTGTCTCTTCACTGAGACGACTCGGCTTCGTTCTCTCCCCCAGCCTCGTGGCCGGTCCAGACGGGGCCACCAGCTCAGTGACGTGAGGGTCCCTGCACTGTGAGCTCTCGGGAGGCTGCCCCAGGATCTTAGCTGGGGGTGAGAGCACTGGCGCAGCCACCCTTAAATCAGGCGTTTCCCAAGTACCTGACTGCAGCTAAAGCCTTTAACGTGGCCTTGTGCGTGGAGCTTCCGGAGTTTTGTTTTTGTTTAAAAAGCCCCTAATTGGAACCCTGCTGCCCCTCTGCACAGGTCAGCAGCAGGGCTGGAGCCTTTAGAGCCACGGCGCAGACCTGTCACTTCAGCCAGCGGAGCAGCTGATAGCAGTAGAAGGCTGTTGTCCTCCATGTAGACCACTCACTAGAGGGGAGAAATGAGACTTCCCACTTCACCAGGGGGTTTCACAGCAATGGGACATGGAGACGGAGGGCGGTCAGGGTTCCATTCCAGGTGCTGGGGGGAGTGTTCTCTAGTGGTTCTAGATCCGTCCCCTCTGACTTCTGCCACCGCCCGGCCCCACGTCTTCCTCACCTTTGTGTGTCCTGGTCCCAGTTTCCTTCTCTTCCACGCTGCCTGGGCTGCAGCAGCAGGAGTGTGGAGTCACAGCAGACACATTTCCTGCTCTGTCTTTCGGGTGGTCTCTGGGGGCTGGAACGAAAAGTTTGGCTCCACGACTGGCACATGCTCAGTCATTCTGTGGGTTGGGGCACACAGGCAGGCTGGCGCTAAGAGTTGGGAGAGCAGGGAGCATGCTCAGGGCAGGGGTCGTCTTGGAGAACTTAGCTGTAAAACAGTGACAAGTCTCTACGGAGCATGTGCAAACAGAGTTGTTTTTAGAGACTCATATTGACATGAGCTCCAAAGCCAGAGCTCAGCAAAACACTGGCAGGAATCTTTAACCAGGGCAAATCACTGTGTTTTTCTGAACTAGCAGAGCCACGTTACGTGACACCAGCCCATAAATAAATAAAGTGACTGTGGCAGACATGGCTGGAACCCAGTTACAACCAGCTGTACCCAGGGCCTTAGACTGGGATCTGTCAGGCTCCTGGCACCAGCCTGGCCTCTGGTTTGCGAAGTGTCTCAGGCCTGGGCTGAAGAGGAGTCCATGGCTCCTGCCGTGCTGCTGGTGGCCTAGAGAGGCTGAGCACGGGCCCAGCACTCTGGTGGCTGATGTTCTGGGCTGTGCTTGTGTTTAGGGTGAGAGGCAGCCATGCAAAGGATCAGCCGCTCTAGACAGATGCTGATTGGCTCCTTGGGCCGTCCCCCACGGCTGCCTGCAGTGGTTTCGCTCGGGTTTGCTCACACCCTGTTTGGCGTAGTTCTGTGCACCACCTTGCTCATTGCTCCCTTGTGTCCCCTACCCCGGCTCCACGGGCACCGCCCGGCTGTCACTCCAGCTGCAGATTGGTGAGGGGTCGAGTTTGAGTCTCCTCAGCTAGTCTCACCTGCTGTCTCGCCCAGGTCCCTAAGGCGCAGCCAGCCAGCCCCTGGAATCAGCCCAAACTCTCAGTCCTCAGCAGGTGAAACTCGTGTGTGGCACCGGTGGGACTGAGGTGGCATCGCTGCCTGAGGCCCCTGCAGTGGCAGGGAACTAAGTGGGCTGTAGCCATGCAGCTGTCTGATGCTGGAGGTGGAAAACTCGCTGATGCTGCGCTTGCCTCGAGAAAAGCCGGGCGCCTAGAAGACACCCCGTGATCGCAGCTGTGCATTCCTGCCCGGCCTTGTCCCAGGGAACAGGCATCAGCTCGCTGCACGGAGCACCCAGCTGCCGGGGCCTGGCAGTGGGGCCCTCAGTAAAAGAAATACACCCCCCACCAGCTGCTGTAGGGACAGAGGGGGCAGGTGCCCCAGGCTGGGTCCTGCACCTTCCACCGCAGGCTCCAGACCAGCTGCAGTCGAGCTGGTTGTGAACATTGCACGAGTGGCCCTAGGTGACTCAGTGTGAGAGCCCCCAGGGAGCTGCCACAGCCTCCCCTCCCCCAGCACAGCACCAGTTGCTGCCTGGCACCTACTCACAATCTCCTTAAAGATGGGCTCAAACCGGCCCCTCACAAATGACTTCAAGGTGGAGGAAGCTGCTGGCTCTGCCTGCTGTGGACCCAAGTGGGGAGTATTGACCGGGGAAGGTTCCAGGGGAGTTGGGCTGGGACGGCCTGTACTGGGGAAGGGACGATACCTGAGCACCCAGGAGGGAGGCTGGAGGCCAGGTAACACCTCTGCCCGGAAACTGGACAAAGGCTGGGGGAGGAGCCAGGGGGAGGAGCCAGGGGGAGGCTGGAGGGAGTTTCAGTTTGGAGCTGGCTGGGAAATGGAGGGGAGCCCTGACGGGGCTTGGGCTTCCCAACAGGGCTGTGGCCTCCCTGGGGCCCCAGATGGGCCTAACTAAAGGGGGTCCTGTTGGCTGTACCGGCAAGACCTGTCTTGGACTGTATTCCTGTCGTCTAAATAAACCACCTGTTTTACTGGCTGGGTGAGTCATGGTAAATCACAGGAATCCGGGGGTGCTGGGCCTAGTCTCCCCCTACACTGCGACAACTGGTGGCAGAGGTGGGATGTACTGCACCCCGTGAATGGCATTTCTTGCAGTAAGTGACTGGGGAGCAGTAAAATGAAGGGGGATTGACAGGGACCAGGCGTGCTGAAGAATCAGCGAGGGACGGTTTCAGGGGCCGATTAAACCCCAGGAGTGTGTAACCAGCAAGAAGGACTTTTGCAGTAACAGGGTCCCCTGGGGGATCGCAGTGAGCGGTTCCAGGGGCGGAGGAGTCTGCAGCTCGACCCTGGCAGAGAGGTGGTGACCGCGAGAAGGGCTGGCACACTAGCGGTCTCCCTGGAAACGGGAATGGCGATGTGATGGAGTGTGTGTGTGTGTGAGGGGGTTCTTGGGGATTTCTGTGTTTTCCAGTGGTTTGCATGCAGAGGGGGTGGGACTCAGTGTCCCCGGGTGTTACTGGTTTAACGAGGTGAGAGGAGAGGGAGTTTGTTGGTACAGAGGACCAGAGAGGGACTCGGGACCCCGGCCGATGGCCTGGAGGATGGAGACCCCAGCGACTGGTGACCCGGAGACCCGGCTCAGGAGACGCAGCCAGTTTTGGCCAGTGGGAGGACAATGGGCTGCGGAGAGAGGACCCCGGTGACCTGACCAGCCAGTTCCAGCCAGAGACGGGCTGAGAGGAGAGGAGACCCAGGCCTTCCCGTTTACCTGGAGAGAAGACAATGGACAGAGGTGGCTTGGGGCCAGGGATATCAGAGGCCCAGCTGGGAAGCAGGGGGGCTCGGGGCTGGCGAGAGGAAGCAGGCAGAGCCCACCTGGATGCAGGGACACTGGGATGTGCTGGGCTGAGAGAGGCCAGGCCTGAGGCCCTGAGAGTTTCCTGTGCTGTGTTCAACTCTCAATAAACCCTCCTGTTTTATGCTGGCTGAGAGTCACTCCAGTCTAGAGAACATGGCGGGGGGGGGAGGCCCGGAGGGTCCAGGGCGCGTGGACTCCCTGAGGGGGCCCACGGCAGAGACAGACGTGCTGAGGCTCAGAGAGGTGTGGCTCCAGGAGGTGGAGGGGTCTGACCCCAAGAGAGAGTGGACCCCCGAGAAGGGCTGTTGCACTGGGAGAGGGGCACCCCCCACGGACCGCACGGGGCCAGAAGTGGGCACGATCTGTGAGTCCGTGACAGGCGAGCACCCAGGCCTGCGAGTGGCCAGCAGGAAGATGTCTGCCAAGTGCCTTAAGAGTGACCTGGTGGAGCTGTGCAAGCAGAGGGGGTTGCTCAGTGGGAGGCTCACCTGTGATTGCCCAGCTGGTGGAGGGAGATCAGTCGAATGAACTAATCACTGTCTCTGAGGGAAGCAGCCTGGCAGATGCAGCGCGGGCACCAGTGTCTGTCACAGCTGGGCGTGGTCAGCCAGCTGCTGAGGGCTTCCTGAGACCCCTTCTCCCTATGCCTAGGGGAAGGGTGGGAAGGAGCCCAGCGAATACTGAGGGCACCATGACACTCCCTGGCCAGCAGGGAATCCTCACGGCGACACTCAACATCTGTGGAGCAGTCGCGGCTGTAATGGAGGCTAAAAATGAGAGAGCTGGAGGATTGTGAGACACCGAGGCCACATGAAGAGAGACAAAGGCAGCGTGAACTGGAGGAGAAAGAGACAGAGGCAGCATGAGCTGGAGCTGGCCAGGCTAAGGAGCAGTGAGCCTCTGGCTGCGGTGAGTGATGGGGGGTCCAGGAGTGCACGGAACTTTGATAAGTGCATCCTGGCCCAGCATAAGGAGGGGGAGGACATAGATGACTATGTTCTCACCCCCTTACTAGACCCCAAAACTGTGGCATTGTACCGCCAGCTGGGAGAGGAGAAGAAAGGGGACTACGAACTATTCAAACAGGCCCTGCTGCGCGAGTTTGGGCTGACTCCTGAGATGTACCGGGAAAGGTTCCAGGGTCAGGATAAAATCCCTGAGGTCTCATATCTGTAACTAGCCATTCGCATGGAGGGATTCACCAGCAAGTGGGCAGATGGGGCCCAGACGAAGGGGGACCTGGTTAAACTGATTGTACCGGAGCAACTGTATGAGCGGTACCCGTCCAACCTGAGGCTGTGGTTGAGGGACAAAAAGCCAGAAAACCTGTGACATACAGCGCGGCTGGCCGATGAGTTTGTGAAGAGACACATCAGTTGGAAGTAACAGAGGAGGAGAAGGACCTCAGTATTGGTTGATCACAGGATGACTATGAGCCGCCAATGTGATATGGCCGTTAAAAAAGCTAATGCAGTTTTGGGATGCATCAGGCGAGGTATTCTAGTAGAGATAAGGTGTTGTTAGTACCGTTATACAAGGCACAGGTGAGACCTCATCTGGAATACTGTGTGCAGTTCTGGTCTCCCATGTTTAAGAAGGATGAATTCAAACTGGAACAGTACAGAGAAGGGCTACTAGGATGATCCAAGGTTGAGGAGGGATATGATTGCTCTTTATAAATATATCAGAGGGATAAATATTAGGAAGGGACAGGAATGTGGACACAAAAACAAATGGATATCAATTGGCTATCAGGAAGTTTAGACTTGAAATCAGACGAAGGTTTCTAACCATTAGAGGAGTGAAGTTCTGGAACAGCCTTCCAAGGGGAGTAGTGGGAGCAAAAGACATATCTGGCTTCAAGACTAAGCTTGATAAGATTATGGAGGGGATGGGATGATGGGCTAGCCTAATTTTGGCAATTGATGTTTGATTATCAGCAGGTAAGTATGCCCAGTGGTCTGTGATGGGATGTTAGATGGGGTGGGATCTGAGTTACTACAGAGAATTCCCAGTATCCATAGACTTTTCTCCCATCCACCCCCAGGGGAACAAGGCACTCACTCTGCAGGGACAGCCCTGCGCCCACCCTGTAAACGGAGAACCTTGAGTCCGGGGCATCCAACCCCCCAGGGTGGTGCAGGGCTGTCCCTGCAGAGTGAGTGCCTTGTTCCGCTCGAGGTGGATGGGAGGAAAGTCTATGGATACTGGGACACGGGCGCTGAGGTGACGCTGGCCCGGCCTGAGGTGGTACCTCCAGATCAGGTGATGCCCAACACCTATCTGACCCTGATAGGGGTGGGTGGGACCCCATTCAAGGTGCCCGTGGTAAGGGTACACTTGAAATGGGGGGCCAAGGAGGGCCCCAAGGAAGTGGGGGTGCACCACCATTTGCCCCCTGAGGTGTTAATGGGGGGAACGGACCTGGAGGACTGGCCAAGCAACCCCCAGTGTGCCCTGGTCATGCCCCATAGCCAGAGCCTGCAAGGGACACTGTGCCCTGACCTCAGGGACCGTACCCTGCCTGAGGAGCAGGACCCTAACCCGGTGGGGAGGGAACGCCCAGGGACACAGCTCAAGGAGGCTGCGGCTTCAAACCCAGCCGGTGAGAGAGAGCAGGTGCCCATCCCTGTCCCAGCTGCTGAGTTCCAGGCCGAGTTGCAGAAAGATCCCTCCTTGTGGAAGATAAGGGCTGACCTCAGTGTGGTACAGACCATGGGGGGAGGTTGCCGGAAAAGGTTCCTGTGGGAGAAGGGGTTCCTGCACCGAGAATGGGCTCCCCCAGGGAAAATGGAGTCAAGGGGGATCAGGAGGCAGCTGGTGGTACCCCGGAAGTATCGCCGCCAGCTGCTGGGCTGGGCCCATGATATCCCCCTCTCAGGGCACCAGGGAACCTGGCGTACCCAGCAGAGGCTGCTACAGAACTTTTACT
This sequence comes from Mauremys reevesii, assembly GCF_016161935.1. NCBI lineage: Eukaryota > Metazoa > Chordata > Testudines > Geoemydidae > Mauremys > Mauremys reevesii. The sequence goes on from NC_052639.1 coordinate 23,610, forward strand.
GGCCTGGGGTCTTTACCCATGTCCGGCAGCACTGCCAATCCTGTGACCCCTGCCAGAGAGGGGGAGGAAGGCCCAGGACAAGGGGAAAATGGCTGTGGGACCCTTGCCAAGGATAGAGGAGCCTTTCCAGAGGGGGGCCAGGGTCAAAAGGGGGGCTCTGAACCAAGAGAGCCTGAATCACAGCCCTCCAGCCTGGAACGCAGGGAGAAGATCCCAGCCCAGCTTGAACCCCAGGGGTATTGGGGGGGGGGGAAAGGGCCCGGGCCGCATAAGCCTTCCTACATGTGAACTACGAGTGCCATCGAGCACCCCCGACCTAAACGGGGGTGTGAAACTGGAAGGGCCTGGTGTAATTCTCACCAAGGACTGGGAGGGACGTTGGCGCATCCCTGGGAACGTGGGTTCGAACTTCCCCAGGTCACGGGCTGAAGTGACCCTGCTCAGTTCAGTCTGGAAGGGGGGAGAGATGTGACGAATGTGGTCTTTGAATACTGAGTGGGGTGTGTTGGCCGGGGAAGGTTGTGGGGGAGTTTTGCTGGGACTGCCGGCATTGGGGAAGGGAGGATACCTGAGCATGTAACCTGAGAACCCAGGAAAGGGGTTGGAGGCCAGGTGACACCTCTGCCCGGGAAACTGGACAAAGGACAAAGTCTGGGGGAGGAGCTGGGGGGAGTTTCAGTTTGGAGCTGGCTGGAAATGGAGGGCAGCCCAGACGGGGCTTGGGCTTCCCAACGGGGCTGTGGCCTCCCTGGGGCCCTAGATGGACCTAACTAAAGGGGGTCCTGTTGTCTGTACCTACAAACTCTGTCTTGGACTGTGCTTCTGTCATCTAACTAAACCTTCTGTTTTACTGGCTGGCTGAGAGTCATGGTGAATGGCAGGAAGCTGGGGGTGCAGAGCCTAGTCTCCCCCCACACTCCGTGACACCGGACCCCTCACACTCCCCTTACACTTTTGCCCCTCACAATCCATTTCACACTCACCCGCCAACCCTCTCCCCCCCACCCCCCGCAATGAGCACAACAAACAAACTGCCTCAGAAACAGGTTTCACTTCTCACCAGTTGTAATGTGCCAGGAGGGGTTGGCACATTTCCAGAGCAAATGGGGATACAGTGACCGAAGAAGGTGCTAAGAATCCATGTTGTAGCCATGGGCAGATCCGGCCAGGGGATGGGATGGGGAGCAGCCGCAGCAGCTGAGACAAAGCCTGTCTGTGCCCCAAGATCCTGGGGTGTCTGGCTACCCGTGGTGCTCTCAGGAGGGGCTTGGCGGCAGGGGCTTCATTGGGAATTTCCTCAGTGTCGGGGCTGTAAATAAACACAAACATCCCTTGAGACAGGGATCCAACTCCCGTTGACTTCTCCCAGGCCCCACAAAGACACAACTGGCCTTGTTACTGCACAAAGTGCCCCACCTAGGCCCTCCTCGGTGGTAAAGGAGCGGTGCCCATGGCACTGAACCCCAAGTCAGTCCCTGCTGAGTGATGGAGGAGGGAGGAGTCTGAGGGCTGCACGGGGCCCGCTGTGTCTAGCACATTCCCCCCTCTTCCTTCTCCCAGATCTGGGGGGGGAGGGGCTACCTGCATTCCCTCAGAGCCGAGCACTCGCCTCGCTCACCCCACCCCACCCCACTGCCCTTCCATGCTCCTGCAGGGCCTCTTGCTCTCCGCCCCGTCCCTGCGCCCTCGGAGGCCGAAACCCCCAGTGGGAGTGTGTCACACCTACCTGAGCCACAGGGGGCACTGTACTCAGCCTCTGTGTGTTCACCTGCAACAACAAGGGCCGTGCACCATGAAAGTAATGACTGCAGGAGAGACTGAGGGGGGTGGGGCTCAGAGCCTCCCACCCCCAATCCCACACAGGCAGAGTGTTCCCCAGCCACAGAGGAGCCCATCTATAGGTCTGACCTGCTGGGGAGGGGGGGAGGGTGTTAACCTCAGCTGTCTGAGTGGGGCTGTGAACTCTCAGGCTCTGTCACTGACCCCTCCAGGCACCAGGGAAACCGTCCCGCCACCTCCTGGCCCAGCAAACAGGATCCTGGGGGAGTCTAAGGAGCTGGATGGCAGGGGAAATGTGGGGGGCCCTGGAGACACCTGCTCTGGCCATTCCTGCTGGGACGGCCCCAGTTACACCAGCCCCATGTGCCCCACTAGCCCGACGAGCACACGGCTGCCATGTCCCGCCAGGTGAGCGACCCCCACAGATCGAACCCGGGAACACGCCCCCAGCAGGTGTCTCCAGCTTGACCCCCGCAGGCCCACGGCGGGTCGGCTGCCAGCCTCTGCCCGAGAGCTGTGTCCAGGCCCGAGCAGGGGGCCGAGATCCACCATGGGGACAGGTGACATGGGGGGGGGGGATTGCAATGGCATCACCCTCTACCCAGGCACTGGTTGTGCCACAGAGCCCAGGAGTGGCTGTAATTGGGGCAGTGCCAGGACAGGACACACCCTCTGCAGCCACAGACTGCGTCATGGGGCCAGGGGTGAAAGTAATTTACAGGACTGCAGGAGTCCTGAGGGGGGCGTGGCCTCATCCAGAAGAGGCGGGACCTCTCAAGATTTAAAGGTCCTGGGGCAGGGGCTGTGGCTGGGAGCCCCAGGGCCTTTAAATCAACCCGGGGCTCCCAGCTGCAGAGGTGGCTGGGAGCCCCCGGGGCTCAGGGGCAAATTAAAGGACCCGAGGCTCCGGCCGCCGTGGAGCTCCGAGCACTTTAAATGCCCCCCCGCAGCTCCGGCATCCAGGTTTGGGTGTGGATTTAAAGGGCCCGGAGCTCCCGCCGCTGCGGGGAGCCCCGAGCCCTTTAAAATCCGGCCCCAGCTCAGCCACCGGAGCTGCTGGGGGGATTTAAAGGGCTTGGGGCTGCTGCTGGAGCTGCGGTGGGGGGACCACTTACTTTCACCTCTGCATGGGGCCCACAGGAGCAGCTCTCCCGGGGCGGGACTCACCCATCTCGTAATCATACAGTCTCACTGGGGCTGCTCTGAGATTCTTCACAGGGAAATCCTGCTCCAGGGAGAAGGTGAAACTTTCCGCCTCCTTCGTCAGCTACCGAGAGAGCGACAGAGCGAGTGCCTGGGCTGAACCGTCTGCACTGGCAGCTCAAACCCCCTCCTCCCTGAGGTCGGGCTGGTCCAGCCGCTTCCCCCTGTCCCTGTGCCCTGGAACAGTGAGGAAATGCTCCCCCCGAATCCCTGTTCCACCCCCCCTGCAAAATGTGACCCCCTTTCATCACACTCAGGGCCCAGTTCCAGCCCCCCAACCCTGAGCTCCCCATCGCTCCATTCACAGCCCTCCCTGGGGTTCACGGCCCTCCCTGGTCCCATCTCCCCGTCCTTTATGGAAATGGGTCACTTGGAACCAGGGGAGATTTCAGTGACCCCTCGCCATGCGTGTGACTCAGAGCCCACGAGAGCAGCTGGAATGGGGGTGGAGCCAGGGCAGGACATGCCCTCCCCGTTCACACCAGGCCCCCGGAGCCCCCAGCCGCCCGCACTCACCTGGTCCAGATAGAGCGTCACCTGGTCCTTCTGCACCTCCAGCCTCTTCACCAAAGGCTGCTTCTCCAGCTAGGAGCAGAGGGAGGAAACGGCTGAGCCAGGAAGGGAGGGGCTGGGGCCGGAGTCACTGCTCTGCTGGGAGCTGGGACATGGGGCACCAAACGCCCCCGTGGCTGAGGGGTCTGGCTGCCACCCCCCCATGTCAGTCACAGCTGAGCACTGGGTGTCTGCTGGGGGAGGGGCGGGACAGAAGTCTAGACATGGGTGTTGTGTTGTAGGGGGAGCTAAGCAGGGTCAGGACCTGCTCAGTGACTGGATGGGAGACCCAGGGCTGTCCAGTGCCCCACGGCAGGGGGCAGGGATCTGCAGGGGGAGCTCCCCCTGGGGGTCAGAGCTGCAATCTGTGCTCTCCTGGGGGTCTGGGCTCTCCCTCATGGATCAGCCCCTGGTTTCATGCTGTGTGACTGGCCCGGCCTGTTCTCCTCCCTGGGAAGCTCACCTTCCGCAGGGAGCTCCTGACGGGGGTGTAGCCGGACGGCAGCTTGGCCTCGATGATGGCCATGTTGGTGGCTGGGCGCTCCCCACTGTACCTGCAACAGGAGCCGTTGGCTGAGGTCGGGGTTTGCCCTGGATACAGACCCCAGGGGGGTGGAGGGGGAGGGGAGGTCTCCCGTCCTCTCGGCCCTGCAGGAGTCTCTAATGCCTCTGCCTGCTCTGGGCTGTGAGCCCCGCTAGCCCCCGGCCAGCCCTGAGCTCCCCAGCAAGGGGCCCGGCCCCAGGAGCTTCTTGGGAGCCGATTGTCTGTAAGGGGACTGTTGCCCCCTTACTAACATTCAGTGGGGGGCGTTTGGTTGCTAGCTCCCAGCACTAAAGGGAGGGGTCGATGGGAAATCAGGAGCCTGAGACTGACACTCTCCAGGAACAATGTGGAGAGGCCAGTGCTCCAGGTCAGCCTGATGGACAGGGCCAGCAGGCTAATCAAGGAGTCAGGAGGCCAGGGGTCCGTCCTTCCTGTGAGCGGGAATTGTCTGAGGCCTTGTCTACACTACAAGACTATTTCGAATCAACTTAGTTCGAATTTGTGGATTCGACCTTATGAAGTCGAATTTGTGTATCCATACTAAATACACTAATTCGAATTTCTGAGTCCACATTCACAGGGCCAGCGTCGACTTTGGAAGCGGTGCACTGTGGGAAGCTATCCACAGTTCCCGCAGTCCCGCTGCCCATTGGAATGCTGGGTAGAGCCCCAATGCCTGCTGGGGAGAAATGTGTCGAGGTGGTTTTGGGTAAGTGTCGTCATTGAACCGTCAATCACAACCTCCCTCCTCCTCCTTGAAAGCGCCTGCAGGCAATCTGTTCGTGCACTTTTCTGGTCAGTGACAGCGCGGACGCCACAGCACTGCAAGCATGGAGCCTGCTGCGATCATCGCCGTTTTCTCCTCCTCGCACTTTATCGTCCACCTCTTCCACAGTCAGCTGCTGAGAAATTGGGCCACTTTTCAATGGTGCTGCAAGCACTGGGGGACCATAGGGGACGTTTTACAAACATCAACGTCGGGTGGCCGGGCAAGGTTCATGATGCGTGTGTTTTCAGGAACTGTGGGCTGCTCAGACGCCTGCAGGAAGGTAGTTTCTTCCCGGACCACGAAATAACTGTTGTGGCTGTGCAGATGCCTATAGTCATCCTCGGGGACCCAGCCTGCCCGCTAATGCACTTGCTCATGAAGCCCTATACAGGCGCCTGGGACAGCGACAAGGAACTCTTCAAATACCAGCGAGCAGCGAGCAGCGTGACCTGTGACTGTTCAGTTTCTTTACAGAGAAGCTGAACCTGCCCCTGTTTCTTTACCCAGTTACTGTTGACTCTCCTCTTCGGTTACATACCCAGTTCACCCCGTTACCCCCACTTCCAGCACACGTGTAAAAATAAAATACATGTCCCATTATTACTTAACAAAGGTTTCTTTATTCATGACTTTTCGTGAAAGGGTTGAAACTGGGACGCAGGCTGTGCTGGGTAGGGTGTGCGGTGATGTAAAGACCGCCTCTAAACTCAAGGAATGACAGGCTCCTGCTCCTAGAGCGGTCCGCAGTGCCGAATGCTTCTTTCAACGGAGCCTGCCATCCCTCTTTATGGAATTCTGTGTGCGGGCGGATATGTGACCTTGTGGTGGAGGAGGACGGATACAGATTCCTCAGCTGCGTGACTCAGCGGTCCAGGACAAGGACCGCTGTATAAGATCTGTAACCGCCCTCCCCCGCTGCAAAGTCACATCTCCCCCGCCCACACAGATCCTGGAAAGCACCTCCAAAAACCGACCAGGGTGCCTACTGACTGCACCGTGTGTGACCCGCTGCTGATCCTGCCCCGTGTCTGTACCCTGGGAAAGGTGACTGTCCTATGCAATTAACCACCCCCTTCCCACGCCCCATTCAAACACAGTCTTCTTTGAAAAACATAACGGAAACAGTAATTAACAGCAAAGCATTTTTATTAATTAAGTAGACAGTTAGGGATGGGACTGGGATTGGGACTACTGTGAGTGTGGAAGTGAAGGACTTCGCAAATGTAGGGTATGAGAGCTTTTGGGTACTTGAGCACTGTGCTGTGGTGCAGTGACAGTATTCACGTCCCGGCTGCCCCTCCTCCTGATTACTTTCGGTGAGGGGGTATGGGACTTTGTGGCAGGAGTGCGGTTGCAGATACACTGCAGGGTGTCTCTGTCCTCCTGCGGTCCTGCAGAACATCCACAAGGCGCCTGAGCGTGTCTGTTTGCTCCCTCACTAGTCCAAGCAGCGTTTCAGTCGCCTGCTTGTCTTCCTCACGCCACCTCTCCTCCCGTTCGCTGTGTGAGCTCTGGCACAGAGAGACGGTCTCCCTCCACTGACTCATTTCCTGTGTGGCTGGTCAGAGACTCCAAGCTCGGACTACTGTCCAAGCGTCAACAGAGTGGTGCACTGTGGGATAGCTCCCGGAGCTACTAAGTTCGATTAGCATCCACACCTAGCCTAATTCGAGCTAGCCATGTCAAATTTAGCATTACTCCACCTGCCGGGGTGGAGTACCAAATTCGAACTAAAGAGCCCTCTAGTTCGAATTAAATGGCTTCCTGGTGTGGACGGTTGAGCGGTTAGTTCGAATTAACGATGCTAAATTCGAATTAAAGTCCTAGTGTAGACCAGGCCTGAGTCAGATGGAGTGGGGCCGAGCTAAGGAGAGAGCAGGGGGCCCAAGCTAAGCTGATGGGAGCGGAGCTGCAGCCCAAAAAGCCAGAGCACAGCCCAGAGAGAGCAGCCCTGCCCTGGGAGCAGAGCGGTAGCAACTGGAGCCAGAGAGGCCAGAGAAGCAGCCCAGGGAGCTGAAGGCAGAGCAGCAGCAGCAGCCGTGCTGAGGCAGAGCGGAGCTGGAGCAGTCCGGAGCTGGGTGCGGTGAGTAGCTGGGGAGAGCGAGGGGGACCCTGGGCAGTGGGCCCAGCACAGGGAGATGCCTCAGCCAAGAGGCCCTACAGGCCAGACTGGGAGGGGGATCGTAACCCTGACAGGGTGGGGGTGACGCTGGGGAGAAGGGTTCTGCCACCCAGAGCCTGAGGGCGTGTGGCCACCGCCAGAGCAAGTGTCCAACCCGCAGCGTCCCTGCAGCACAGCCAGGGCCTGAGGAGGAGGCCTGGGACCTACAAGGAACAGACTGTGAACTGCCCTGACGTTCCAGAGACACTGGTTGTGATGTTCCCTGCCACAGAGCCGCGTAATGTGTTTTCCTTTAACCTTTCCCATTTTTCCTTATTCTTTTTTTAAATTAAGTGTTAATTAAATAACTTGTATTTGCTTTAAATTGTATGATGTGATCAGTGGGTCAGGGATGTGCGCAGTGCAGAGAGTACCCCGGAGTGGGGACACCCTAGCCCCTGTCCTGGGTGACCACAGCAGGGTCCTGCCTTGTTGGGGTTACAAGGGCAGAGAGGTAAAGGAAGTGGGAGCGAGGACTCAGATCCTTTCGCTAGCCCACTTCACCGGGGTAGTGCAGAAGCCAGGAAAGTTCCCCACAATAGCGGGACCATTCCCCCGCTTACATGTCCATTAGATCAGCCCCGAGACCAGCCCTTTAGCCCCTGGCACATTCCAAGGGGCCGCCGCCTCTGCCCCGAGCCCTGTGGGGGGATAGCTCCCCCGGCGATGGATTCCTGCAGTGGGGTGGCTCTGCCCCGGCCATTTCCCCGCTGCCTGGGGCCTGCCCCTGCCCCCGGGCGCTCGGACCCAGCGGGGGTGGGGGCTGGGGCTCGTACTGGGTGTGCAGCACGAGGCTGAAGCGGGATGTGGCGCTCTCGGTGCACTCCTTCGGCTCCGTCTCCACCCGCAGGTCAAAGGTCGCGGCGCTCTTTGGGGGCGGCACGTTGTAGCGCAGGATCAGCTGGGAGACAAGCAAGAGGGTTGGGGCAGAGCCTGCTGCCTCCGCCACCGCAGATCAGAGCCTGGGCCCAGAGCCAGGCGCCGTGGGGCAGGGCAAGGGCACAGCCAGTCACCGCTGGGCCGGCTGGGCCCCAGGGGCTCCTGCACTCACCTGCACAAAGACACAGCCCTCGCCGCTGGCCCGCACCGTGTACTGCCCGGGGATCTCCTGCAGGGCTGCTCGCTGCAGCACCAGCCGGTTGGCGTTGTCCACATGGAATTGCTGCCGGGCCCCGGCCTGGGAGCTCACCGTCACCGACACAGCCCCGCTTGCGCTGTACGTCAGGGCCGCATATTTGGCCAGGGCCTGCAGGGCCACCACCGTGTCCTGGGGAGGAGAGTCACCGAGCTACTGTCACGCTCTGGGGAGAGGAGCCCGGCTCAGACTCACTGCAGCAGGATCGGGACCTGCCGGAGCGCTGACACCGGGACCCCGGCTCCCAGCCCCTGAGGGCAGGGGGCTCTGCACCCAGGACTCCCTCTCCCAGGAAGGGCCCCGGCCCTGATATGGAGATGCAGCTCTCGGGGGGCTCCTGGCCCCTTCCTCCACCAGACCCCCAGCGCTGGTTTGCCCGAGGGCAGGGGTGTTACCTGCATGGAGGCGAAACCCTCGTAGGGGTTCTGCTGCTTAATGAGCCAGCGGACGATCTGGGTGGCGGTCGCCATGTCGGCAGCAGACACGTTGGGCAGGGAGAGATAGGCCAGGAGCACATAAGCCGTCATCTCCACCGAAGGAGCCTGGGTCCCGTAGGGGCCGTACAGGGACTTTCTCTGCCAGTGGAGCTGTCCCCCTAGGAGAGGGGCCGAGGGAACGGCTGCAGTTACAACACAGTGGGTCACCTGTTTGCTTTCCAAAGGGGCCCCAGGGGCTTCCCAGGCCAGAGGGACTCCTGCTCCCCACTGAATGCAGCCACCTCTGGGGCAGGACATGGCAGGTGATTCACAGTGCACAGGAGGGCTACACAAGTGTAACACGACACCCCTGGGTGGGCTGTCAGCAGGGACTGAACCCTGGACCTCTGAGTCGAAACCTCTTAGCCTCTGCTGCCTGAGCTACAAGCTGAGCTCCACTGGGTCACAGGGTCTTTGGACCTTGCAGACGGTTCCTGTAACCTTTTACCCTAGTGTGCCCCCCCTCCGTGCCCCCAGGAGCAGAGCCTCCTCTCCTGGGGGCAGGAGTCTGGTGGTGCTCCCAGCAGTTCTGACCTGCCTTGGGGTTGGGCAGGAGGCGAAACACACAACTCGCGGGCACAGACCAGCTGCAGCTGCTGCGCTGGAGCTTAGAGAGAAGGGACTTTTCACCTGAGCCGAGACACGACAGAGCCGCCCGGACCACGCAGGCAGCTCCTCTCTGTGGGGGGACGTCTCCCCAGGGCCCGAGCGCGCCAGGCCTCAGCTCCCAGCACAGCTCAGTCAGAGCTCGAATGGGGCCGAGGAGATGCACAGAGACCACTGGGACGTGTTCATGAGGAGTGTGAGGGGCCCAAACCTGGGACTCCCAGCGCCCCCTGGCCTCATGCCGAGGGCTCCTTCAGCTCAGCACCAACGCGCAGCAGCGCCACCTCCTGCGTCCCCAGCCACACTCCCAGTGGGCCTCAGGCCTCCCATGGGACCTGCCGCCCTATGGGGAGCTGGCCCCAGGCTGCATCGCTCACACCGGGGCTGGGCTGGGAATGGCACAAACCCAAGGGCATCTGTGCAGGGACAGGCTGGGGGAACTGGAGCTGGGGGATGGGCAGCCTCCCATGGGTCCATGGGGGGAACATGGTGCAGACCAGGGGGCACCCAGAGATCTGCTTCCCTGTACAACCCCCTCTCCCAGAATCGGCAGGGCCTAGCCGGACGCCAGCCCAGTGCAGCCTGTTCCCCTCCCAGCATTAGCCGGGCCAAGCCGAGAAGCCTCAGGCAGGGACTCCCCTGCTGGGATGTCCCCAACACAGGATGGGGGCTGGGATCCTGCGGCATCTCCCCAGGGCTCGGTTACGGCCCATCCCCCTGGGAGCTGCCTACGCAAGGCCCTGCCCCACGGGGTCTGAGCCCACTGGACCCATCACGCTCCTGGCCCGGGCGCTTTAGAGGGCTGGGTTGGGACATGGGGCTGTGCCCCTCTAGGCTCTCAGCTCCGATCCCCCCAGGCTGGCAGCGACCCAGCCTCGTCCCCCTTCGCTCCGTGCGCTGGGCCCTGGGAAATGGCGGGACGATCTCACTCCAGCTCTGAGGGGAGAAGTGTCCCCACGACAGAGCCCGGCGCGTCGGCCCCTCGCTGGCAGCCTCAGCAGAGACCACGGACTGACTGGGCCACGGAGACCCAGCTCCCCTGCCAGGCTGAGGAGGCCCCGGGGCAGGGGGCAGCTGGGTGGGCAGGGCCGTGGGGGGCAGCTGGCCCTGCCCTGGGCCCAGAGGCCGGCAGCGAGGGGAGCACTAGAGCGAGGTGCTGCCGGTACCGGCGCTGACGCTGTGCTGGGCCAGGCGCTGCAGGAGGCGTCCGCAGCTCAGTGCTCCCGCCAGCCCGGCGTAGGCCAGCAGCGCCTGCGTGTAGAGGTCGCTGGTGCTTGACTCCCGGAGGCACTGGAGGCCCTGGTCACCGTGGGGTCCTGGGACGGGGAGACACGAACAGACTCCCCATCAGGCTGAGCCGGCCAGAGGAGACGCCCGCGCCTGGGTGTGTCCCCGGCAACCAACCCATGCGGCCCTAATACCCCCTCCCGCCAGCCTGTCGTCACCTCCCGATCCATCCCCACCTGCACCCTCGCCCCACAAACCTCGCCAGACCCCTCCCGAGCACTAGACACCGAACAGACTCCCGTCAGGCTGGGCCGGCCAGAGGAGACCTGCCGTGCCTGGGTGTGTCCCCGGCACCCACCCCACGGGGCCCTAACACCCCCTCCCACCAGCCTGTCGTCACCTCCCCGACTCATCCCCACCGCCACCCACAGCCTGCGCCCCACAAACCTCGCCAGACCCCTCCCGAGTACTAGACACCAAAACAGCCCAGCCCCTCCTGACCTGCTGAATCTTCCTCCTACCCAAACTCCCAGCTCAACTCCTCACAGCACCCTGAGCCCCATCTTGGTACCAATCCAGCCTGGCCTGTCAACTCCCCGCCCCCACTAACCCGCCTCTCCACTGCCCCCCACAGCACCTTGACCCCCAACTTTGTACGAATCCCCACTGACCTGTCAACTCTCCCCCACTAACCCACCTCTCCACTGCCCCCACAGCACCTGACCCCTCAAACCCTGCCGGCCCTCCTGAGACAGCCGGGCTTGGCCTCACCGTGGCGGCTGCCCCAGCTCCAGCAGCACCACCGTGATGGCCGAGACAGAGAGCTCGTCCACCACGCCGCCCTGAGGGGATGGAGACACCATGAGTCGGCTCAGACCGAGCTGCGGGGCACATTGCCTGGAGCAGGTGAGATGCTGCTCAGAACAGGCCCATTGGGACAGAAAGAACCAGCTCCAGTGCTCCGAGTGGCTGGATTTGGGTCCTGCCTCCTGCTGGTTCCTGCCAGGCCCATCTGGATCCCAAGCAGCTGCCCCAGTTGTAGCAGCCAAGGAAGCCACACTGTGGCAGTGAGTTCCACAGACTAATTCAAGAGAAGTGGTAGCAGCTGCATTGCCAGGGCTGTGCTAGTGCCAGTGTAGGAGGCAGGCCTGCATTTTCACCTCAGACAGTATTTTAGGTTTTGCTTGTCTGTTTGAGTCTTACTAATCTGTGTGCAAAAAGGAGAAAGACGCTGTTAGAAAAATAGGCCAATACAAGCCTGTTAGCAAGACTAGGCCCTTAGCATAGGTAGAATCAAGGCCCTTAGCATAAGTAAAATCAAGGCCTTAAAATGCAAGCAGAGAGAAAAGCCTGTGTCAGCTATTATCAGTTTATGCTTGGTTTGTACTAGTTCATGCTTATCAGCTAGGCCCACGCTTGGCGTAACATATGTGCAGCTGTCCTTTTTATGCTTATGGCCAAAAGCAGTTAGCCTAATGGGTCATCTTCTCATGCATGAAGCCAAAAGTAGTTAGTATGATAGTATAGGAGGTCAAAGGAGATATCTTATGTTTTCCTTACAATGATAAATGTATCCGTACAGCTGCACCCTTATCATGATGAATGTATCCTCAACAGCTGTATGTCTCTTGTAGCCCCCACAAAATGATATATGTATCCTGCGTACCCAATTATCCCCTAATAGATACATGTACAGGGTCTATAGGTCAACCAAATGACGTAGACAAACGTAGGCTAAGTTGTTTGTTACCGGCTATAAAGGTAGGCCGCTTGGCCATGAAAGGTGTGTCTCTTTCTCTGGCACTAGCCGAGAGGAACACCCGCTCAGCTGACCGATCAATAAAGGGTGTGGTACTTGTCTTCCTGTCTCCGTGCCTCCTTGGTGTAATTAGGTAAGCTCCGGGGGGAAAACGAGCCCTTTTGGCTAACAACACTGTGCACGTTGCTTCTGCCTGGCCACTCCCAGGGGGGCTTGTTAGTATAGTGGGAACAGCTAAGGGCAGTTGAAGTGTTACCGGGCATGGTGGAGTGGAATATACGGGCACACACTGGAAGATGGCCGCCACTCCCAGCTCAAGGCAATTGAGGAGGGGGGAGAGGGCAAAGAGGGACTGGGGGAAGGTATAAAACACTGAAGGCCAGAGAAAGGCCCCCTCACTCCTCACCCCTCCCAAAAGAGGTGGGCCGAAGACCCCAGACAAACAACGCCCAAAAGGGAACATGACCATAAGGTGTAAGGGGGGACTGTGGGCAGCATTGCTGGTATAATTACGCCTGCTGAGAAGGTGGGGATGGGACACGGAAACAAGGCTCTGCGGTGTCAGAGTTATGGGACACTTGCTTGCTGGAAAATAACCCCAATAGCCCTCTGGAGTGGGGGGAAGTGCCCCACTCCCTGTGAGTGTGGGCTGTGGCAGGCCAGGGTGCCAGCACAGACAGGGAGCCAATCAAAGAAGGGCTTATTGTGAGCCAATCAGGGCCCAGTTTGGAGACATCCAATCAGGGCCAGGCTCAGACATATATAAAGGCTGCTCAGCGCAGGTGCAGTCAGTCTGTCCCAGGCTTTTGAGAGGGGAAGGTTAGTTCCTAAGGGTGGAGACTAGCACCATGGACAGCGCAGTGCTGGCCAGGCTCCAGAAGGCTAGGGAGCTTCAGCCTGTAGCTGCTAGGCTGCAGGCCCTGAAGGGAAGGGCCTAGCAGGTGCAAGGAGCCATAGGGGAAGTGGCCCAGGGAAACAGACAGAGGAGGGGAGAGAAGGAGGATGGTGAGGCTGATGCCAGAGAGTCCCTGGGCTGGGACCCAGAGTAGAGGGTGGGCCTGGGTCCCCCCTTGCAGTACACCCAGCCATTGGCAGTAGGGAGCGGCCACTGTACTACGCCAGATCCCTGACAAGAGGGACTGGACTCAGAGGGCAGTGGGATATAGTGGCTGGGGTGTAGGACTGCTGATCACTGACCCCCAGAAGGGGGTGCAGATGGACTAAGGGGGACTGAGCCGCGTGGGGAGTTGTGGGACTCACATGACTTCAGGGCTGGGCTGGGCCCTGCCCCTCAGGCTCTCCATGCCAGGCAATGAGTGTGGGGTCTGCTCAGTGCCTGCGGGGAGACTGGGCTGTGCAGGAGCCGGGGGCGCTGGGCCAGGGCTGCTCCCTCGTTCGGTGCAATAACCTGCTGCCCCGGCCGTTCCAGCCTTTCAGCCGTCGCTAAAAACCCAGGGGAATCCCCCAACCCGAAACGGGTCACAACAACCAGCTGCCATGAGGGGCCCCCATCCCCTTCCCCAGCTTGTCCCCCGACTCCCCCCTTCCCCCATGCCATCAGCCTGTGCCCCCAGCCTCCCACCTGCAGGGCGTTGTTCAACAGCTTCCCCACACTGCGGAAGCAGCCGGTCTTCCGCTGGTGGCGCTGCAGCCACCTTAGGGCGTCCTCTAGGTGCTTCTCGTCGATGGAGATGTAGGGCCTGGCCTGGCCAAAGGACTTGAGAACGAAGGCCGTCAGCCTGGGCGGGGAGAGACCCCGTGAGAGGGACACTCTGCAGGAGATGCTGTGGGCAGGAGGGAGGTGTGTGGGGGCTGGGGCTGGGGGTCAGCATTGTGGGGGTGAGCAGAGCTGTCAGGGGAGCCCGGAACGGGGTGGGGGTTTGGAGTGAGTAAGTGGGGCAGAGCTGTGTGGGGAGCAGGACTGGAATAGCAGTGGGGCTGGGGGTCAGGCTGCAGCCCAGAAGGCCCAGCCCACCCAGAGCCCTGACTCGCCCGTGCCGTGCGGCCCCTCACCAGGTGTTGCCCGTGGCGTCTCTCCCCCCAAAGGCGCTGTAAGAGCCGTCGTTGTGCTTATAGAGCAGCTCGCGCTGGTAGCCTGTGGGGACGGGAGAGAGACAGCGAGTCCTGGATCCGCTCAGCCCCAGGGGCTAGAATCCCACCCCCAGCCTGCGCCCGGTGGGGCCCGCTAGCCCTCCCCTCCCCCAAGGCGCTGAGACTCAGAGATTCCAGGGATCGGTTTTAATAGGGGGATGGAGTTACGGCTGAACACAGGCCTGTGACGTTATGAGTGTAATATAATATTTCATTGGAAGGTGACAGGGCCAGAAAGAGTTAATTAACTCACAGACTGACCTGACTCATGGGTGAACCTTATGGACTGGTTAGGAAGATATGTAAATGAATAGAGCTTTGAAATGCAAGTCTGCATTGTTAGAGAGCTCACGGGGAGATGTTTGCTCAGGTCTTGTGATGTAAGCAAACAAGTCTTGTCTATTGCTATAGCTTCAATTCAAAGATCAAAAAGGGAATATTAACATTTATGATGATACTTGAGGGAAATAGTATTATTGTCTGTGTGTCTCTTTGAAGGTTGTAGTAACCTGTATCTGAACTGTTTAATGGATAAATTACCCTGTGCTATTGTTTTCTCAGGCCAAAAGGCAGCTGGAAATGTATAAGAACCCTGGGACATGATCCTTCTTCATCTCAGATCTGCTTTGGGTTTCGAGAGGGGGAAACCTTAAGCCATAAGGATTGAGATCCCCAGTCACTGACTGGAGCCACCCTGAATATGGACATTGAACTATAGCCTATGGACTATTTCTAAAAGGACTTTTGGCAACTACAAGCTCATTTCTACTATGTATCTGAACCTCAAGAATTGAATTCAAGTCTGTCTGTATATTGATCTTTTAACCGATTCTTTCCTTTTTTAATAAACTTTAGCTGAGTTAATAAGAATTGGCCATAAGCGTGTATTTTGGATAAGATCTAAGTTATAATTGGACCTGGGTATCTGGCTGATCCTTTGGGATTGGAAGAACCTTTTCTTTTATATGATGAAGTAAGATTTTCAGGAAACATCATCATATCGGACAGGTGTGTCTGGACGAAGGCCTGAGGCTGGGCACTTTAAGGGAACTGTGGTGTTTGGACTTCTGAGTAACCAGTGAGGTACTAGAGAAGCTGGTTTGTGCTGACTTGGTAAATCTAAGTATTGGAATATCCACCAGCGTTTGGAGTTTGTCTGCCCCGTTCTGCTTGCAGTTCACCCTAATTGAGTGACCTCAGCTGGCTCCCACAGGCAGCACAGTCACAGAGCCCTGATCGCCCCAAACCCACCAGTGCCCCAACCTGGGGCTGGAACCCAACCAGCGCCCCCTAGAGGGGAAAGGGCTCCTCTCTCATTCCCTGAGTCAAACAGTCCTTATGACCTGGGCCTCGGAACAGGTGCCCCAGAGAGGAAAGGCCAAGGATCATAGAATATCAGGGTTGGAAGGGACCTCAGGAGGTATCTAGTCCAATCCCCTGCTCCAAGCAGGACCAATCCCCAGACAGATATTTGCCCCAGATCCCTAAATGGCCCCCTTGAGGATTGAGCTCACAACCCTGGGTTTAGCAGGCCAATGCTCAAACCACTGAGCTATCCCTCTCCCCAAATGAACATTGCTACCCCCTAATCTGGGGCTGGATTGGAATCCGGGCCGAGGTGGCATGAACAGGGCCCTCACATGGCCCCGCCTTGCCCTGGGGGTGCTGGGGCGGGAGGACACTCACCGCTCTGGAGGAATCCCTGGGCCTTGTCTCTGATCTCTGGGCTCAGCTGCCTGCTCTTCTCCAGGTACTGATGGATGTAGATGTTGGGAACGAACCAGAGCATGTTCTGCTCTCCATCGCTGTAGGGTATGGCCAGCAGACGGTCCATGTTCTGCTCTCCATCGCCGTAGGGCATGGCCAGCAGACGGTCTATGTTCTGCAGAGCTGTGCCCACTATGTCTCCTGGCACCAAGAGAGTCGAGGGAGCAGAGAATTATCAGGCTGCGCAACAGCTATCCCATCCTCAACACCATGTGAGTGGAGCCCTGGCACGGGGGGGCCCAGAGCCCCCAGTTCAATTCAGGCCTGGTGGGGTTACGTGGATACGTGGTGATGAATGGCCAAGACACCAATGCCCTGGCACAGCTTCATGGCATCATGAGTCTATTGCGGGAGTCTATTGCCCCTCACTGGGGACGAGGCCCTGCAGCACAGACTGCAGGGACCAGTCCTGCCCTGGCCCCAGACACCCACTAGACCTCATTGGTCTTTTCCATCCGTGATGCCCCGGCCTCTCTGATCAGAGCGCTGGGCCACAGACAGGCCGGCTGGCGAAGGGCACCGTGCCCTGGCAGGGATGGGGCAGGGGAATTCCTTACCCAGGACAGTCACGTGGGCCCGCTCGGACCCCGCCAGGACGTTCGCAGGCAGCTGCAAGGAGATTTCTTCGGAGGCTGCGTAACACGAAGGCAAAGACACACCGTTAAAGGCCTGTTGGGAACCTGCCCCTGGCTCCAGCCAGTCAGATCCCTCCATTCCTCACCGTCCAGGGCTCTTGTACACACGGGGGCCAGGCTGCAGGGGAGAGGAGCTGGTGTAAAAGGGGCCCAGTCAGACTCGGGAGCAGGATCCGGACGTGCTCAAGCCTTCGGCCTGTGGCAGACGGTTCCATAACTGCCCACTAGGGGGTGCATCTTCCCCAGCAACTGGGCCTGGACCCTGTCCCAGGCAGGACATTGGCCTGGATGCCCCCTGGTCTGGTCCGGCCTGGCAGCTCCTGTGCCTCTAGCTGGGCCATCCAGCGGCTCAGCCATCACTGACGTGCCGCAGCCAAGAGACTCCCCGTGTTAGTGACACCCACTGAGCCCCGCACAGGCGCTGGGAACCTACCTTCCTGGCAGAGCAGGGAGCTGTGCGCCTTCTCCTCCAGGATCCCCCCCGGCTGTGGGGAAGGAGCATCAGACAGAAGGTCAGGAGAAGGGACCGCGCACGTCACAGCCTGACAGGGCCTGCTGGGTCAGCCAGTGCCGCTAGCCAGGGCAGGATCATCCCCTACAGCCCGTGCTGTGGGGCTCGGGCACATCCAGCTCTCAGCGCCCCAGCGATGGGGCTCCCGTCCCTTCCCCGGGGAGACTGTTCCCAGCCCAGCAGATCTCGCGGCTTCCTCCTCTTCAGCACGGAGCTTCCCTCTGCTAGTTCCCTCCGCCCCCTCGAGCCCTCCCATCAGGGGCGGCTCTAGCCATTTCGCTGCCCCAAGCACGGGGCACGCTGCGGGGGGCGCTCTGCCAGTCGCCGGTCCTGCGGCTCCGGTGGACCTCCCGCAGACATGCCTGCGGATGCTCCACCGAAGCCGCGGGACCAGCGGACCCTACGCAGGCCCGTCTGCAGGAGGTCCACTGGAGCCGCCTGCTGCCCTCCCAGCAACCGGCAGAGCGCCCCCTGCGGCAAGCCGCCCCAAGCACACGCTTGGCGTGCTGGGGCCTGGAGCCGCCCCTGCCTCCTGTGTGTCACACTCAGCCACCCCCCTTGGGGTAACCCCTGTCTC
This sequence comes from Mauremys reevesii, assembly GCF_016161935.1. Lineage (NCBI taxonomy): Eukaryota > Metazoa > Chordata > Testudines > Geoemydidae > Mauremys > Mauremys reevesii. Next base: position 41,402 of record NC_052639.1, read on the forward strand.
TGTCTGCCCCAGGACTCTCCCGCCCGCTCCCTGATCTCGCTGGGACGGGGCCGTGTTATGGGGCAGTGGAGGTCGGGATCCAGGACACAGACGGCGCGGTGCTGGGGCATTGTTCTTTGTCCTGCCACAGAAAATAATCACAAGTGCAGACTCAGCCCACGGCCACCAGGGGGTGAGACCCAGGCCCCAGATCTTTCCAGAGGCCCCGACAGACACTGACCTGGACCAGCAGGGGCTTTATCACGGTGTCCACTCGCCCTTGGGCCGGCACCACGGCCAGCTCTGTGCCGCACAGCTCCTCGGTGTGCAGAGCCTCAGCGCTGACGGTGAAGTTCACCTCCCCTGCCGAGCAAGGTGGGAGACGCCCCCATTAGACAGACCAACACCCCTGCCCGAGGCAGAGAGGAGCCCGGGTCCAAGGGGGGAGAATAGTGGAAGGGGGAGGGGAGAGCGTGGTGAAGAAGGGAGAGAAAAGGAGAGAAACAGAGAAAATGGAGAGAGAGAATGGGGGTGTGATAACTGAAGGGGTGGAGGTAGCTCCCTTTTATGGACACCCAGCCAGCCACTTAGCTGTAAAATCCCTCTTGGTGGCTGTTCTCTGGTTGTTTACCTGGCAGGGTTAAAAAAGTCCCCCAGGTAAAGAAAAGGGCACCTGACTGAAAGAGCCAATGGGGAGGCTAGAACTTTTTAAAACTGGGAAGGAAACTTCCATGTGTGTCTGTGGTTGTTCTCTGGAGAGGGGGGAACAGAACAAAGGCAGGACCATGACTATGCTATAAGCAGCTTTAAGCCAGAGCTGAGACATCATCAGATTGTACCTAGATTTACTGATTTGAACCCCCCCCCCCAAACGTGTAAGTAAATTAGGAATGTTTAGAAAGGACACAATTATGTTTTTTTCTGTTTGTTTTTTAAGGCTTGTGGTCTCCTCTGTGCAAACCCCAGATGCTTTTGTTTGCTTGTAACCTTTAAACTGAACTCCCAAGAAAGCTATTTTGGGTGCTTAATTTTTTGAAATTGTCCTTTTAAAATCTAGCAAAAGCCGAAGTTCCAGATGTATTTTCTTCCTTTTTGTTTTTAATAAAATTTACCTTTTTAAAGAACAGGATTCGATTTTTGGTGTCCTAAGAGGTTTGTGCATGTTTGATTAGCTGGCAGCAATAGCTAATTTCCTTTGTTTGTCAGCTCTTCCCCGGAGGGGGTGAAAGGGCTTGAGGGTGCCCCACAGGGAGGAATTCCAAGTGTTCTGTCCTGGGTGCAAGGGGTTTGTTTTGCATTTAGGTGATGATGGCGTTTACCAAGCCAAAGTCAGAGAGAAGCTGTAACCTTGAGAGTTTGATACAAGCCTGGAGTGGCCAGTATTAATTTTTAGAATCCTTACAGGCCCCACTTCTGCACTCGGAGTGCCAGAGTGGGGATTCAGCCTTGACATGGCGGCAGAGAAGTGGGATCATTTTGAACCAGAAGCAGAGGATTTTAAAAGGACACATTTTTCCTTTTAGGTGCTTCAAAGCCAGGGAAGGTTTTTTTCCTTCTCTTTGCTGCCTGAGGGGGATCAGGCACACCAAAGGATTCACCTGCAAAGCCAGGGAGTCCAACAAGCAGTTGACTTTTTTCTTTTCTAACTTTATGGTAACAAAATAGTTAGACTAGAGTAGGGCAGTCTCATGCATGAGGTTGAGGTTGGTCATGGAAACCCAAGAGCAACCTGTCGTCCTAACCACCTGTCTTGCCCCAGCCCACTGTCAGCCAGGCGATGCTTTAAATATTATGAGCTGGGGCATATGAAGGCCAACTGCCCCAAGAGCACCAGCTGACTCATCACCCTGGGGTCCCACCAAGAGCCTTCAGGCCCAGATGTCTCGCAAACACCCCCAGAGCGAACGGAAACTGTGAGTGTGGGCAGGAGGAAAAAAACTGCGTGGAGAGCAGGGGAAGCTCTAGGCACCAGCAAAGCAAGCACCTGCTTGGGGCAGCCCATTTGCAGGGGCGGCAGGGATCCAGCCTGGGAGCTGAGAACCAACAGGGGGCCCTGGGAGCTGTAGTTCCTTGGTTAGCTCCCTGCCTATAGAGCCAGCCCTGGAGCAGGGAAAGAACTACATTTCCCAGGATTCCCTTGGTCACCACCAACTGGAAAGGAAGGAGGGGGACCTCATGCGGCCACGTGCTGTGAATGGTAGGGAGACCATATTTTAACATTGTCCAAAAAACAGGACACTCCAGGGGGAGTGAAGCCCCACCCTGCCACCATCCACTCACTCCGACAGCCCCCACAGAAACCCCAACCCATCCAACCCCGCTCCCTGTCCCTGATCACCCCTTCCCAGGACCCCTGCCCCCCAGGACCTCACCCCCTAGCTAAGCATCGCTGGTCCTTGTCCCTTGATTACCCCCTCCCGGGACCACTGCCCCTTGGGACCCCACCCCCATCTAAGCCTCCCTTCTCCTTGTCCCCAACTGCCCCCTCCTGACACCACCCCCAACTTCCCCCCCAGGACTCCACCCCCTACCTGTCCCCTGATAAACCCCTGGGACTCCCATGCCTATCCAACCGCTGCCTGTCCCCTGACTGGCCCCCCCGATCCTCTGCCCCATCCAACCCCCTCCCTGTCCCTTGACTGCTCCCCTGGAACCACCTACCCCTTCTCCAACCCCCCAACCCCCTTACCGTGCCATTCAGACCAGCGTGTCTGGCTCCACGCACCTCCAGACACGCTGCTGCATACATGCTGCCGTGCTCCCACACAGAGCCCACAGCCTCCCCCCAACACACACACACACCCAGCACCTGTCTTCCAGATTTGAACACCTCAAAATTCAGGAGTGCTCAAACTCAGTTTGGGCGGCTGTTACTTCATTTCTCCCAAATCAAATATACTGATCCACTGTAACTTGCTGTACAAAAGTAGGATAAAATTGAGCAAGAAATGCTTCCCAGTGCTAACTAGGACTGGAATTGCTATTTTCAACAGCCATTGCCTTTTTTTTTAAAGGAAGACAGTGCTATTGCATTGGCAAATTCCCCATAGAAAGAAAGAGTGGAACAAAAGAATAATAAAGGCACCTCAATTTTTCCTCATTTATGGAGGACAGTCTTATATATGCACCCAGATTAGCCCATCTCCGTGCTGCTGGGAGAAGACTTAGCCAACAACGTGAGGCTAACAAAAAGGGTAGGGATGGTCACCCACAGCCAGGCTAAATAGGCCTATAGACCTAACCCCATTCCTGAGCCTCCTACAGGAACCCAGTCTGGGTCCCCAGATACCAGAGGCCAGGGGACCCAACCGGAGGTGGTGGAACCAGACTCCAGACCAGAGTCTATGGCAGCAGCTGTAAATCTCGTTCCTGGAACCCAGCCAGAACCAGCCCAAGGATCGGAACTGGCAGAGCAGTCAGCCCCAGAGCCCCAGGCCTGCAACCCCACCAGAGTCAGGGGAGCCAGCACCAAAGGGTGCCACAGAGCCCGCACCTGCAGCCGCTAAACAGGTGCAGAAAGCTCAATCAGAGCCTGTAATACCACTTAGTGCACCAGCAGAGAGCGGGTCACAGTCAGTGGAAACAACCCCATCACCTGCATCGCTTCCAGTAGGACCAAGCCCAAGCCCACCACCCAGCGAGGAACTAATGTCTTCCGCCTCAAGGGAGCAGTTCCAGGCAGAGCAGGAAGCAGATGAGCGACTCAAGAGGGGCAGGGATAACACAGTGGTTTGAGCATTGGCTTGCTAAACCCAGGGTTGTGAGTTCAGTCCTTTAGGGGGCCACTTAGGGATCTGGGGCAAAAATCTGTCTGGGGATTAGTCCTGCTTTGAGCAGCGGGTTGGACTAGATGACCTCCAGAGGTCCCTTCCACCCCTGATATTCTATGATTCTAAGGGAGCTTGGATAGTGGCACGGAGCGACATACCGCCTCTCAGCTCTTCTAACAGGTCCAGGTTTGTTATAGAAGGAGGACTCTTACAAAGAAGACCCTTCCTGGTCGGCAAAGGAGGACTGGCATCCTCAGAGACAGTTGGTAGTTCCAACTAAGTATAGGGAAAACCTTGATCACCCTAGTGGCCATGCTGGGGTGAACAGGACCAAGGACTGTTTGGGGAAGTCCTTCCACAGAGAGGGGATGGGCAAGGGCGTTTCTACCTATGTCTGGTCTTGTGAGGTGTGCCAGAGGGTGAGAAAGCCCCAAGATCAGGTCAAGGCCCCCTCCAGCCATCCCCATAATTGAGGTTCCTTTTCAGCGAATAGCTGTGGATATTCTGGGTCCTTTCCCTATGAAGACACCCAGAGGGAAAGCTGTAATGGCCAGAAGCAGTAGCTCTAAGCAACATCAGGGCTAAAGGCATGAGCCAGTAATTGACAGACATTGTTGCCAGGGTAGGTTGGCCCTCTGACATCCTTACGGATTTGGGAACTGACTTCCTGGTGGGGACCATGAAACGTCTTTGGGAAGCTCATGGGGTGAACCAGTTTACCGACCAGGAGAGAGGTGATGCTGAGTGCCTGAAGTAATCTACTATAAAGGGAAAAGCAACGGTTGCATAGAAGAGCCTTTCCATGACCCTTGGGCATAAGCAGCGACAGCAAATCCAGGAGCTATGCACCAGCTTTGCACTGATGTTTTCAGCTACCCCAGGAAGGACAGAAAGGGCACACCACTCCATTGACAAGGTGATGCTCGCCCAATTAGATCCCAACCCTCCCTGATGGCTCCTCAAGCCAAAACTGCAATAGAAAGGGAGATCAAGGACATGTTACAGATGCATTTTCTTCCTTTTTGTTTTTAATAAAATTTGCCTTTAAGAACAGGATTGGATTTGTGGTGTCCTAAGAGGTTTGCACATGTTTGATTAGCTGGTAGCAACCGCTAATTTCCTTTGTTTTTTTTCTCAGCTCTTCCCTGGAGTGGGGGGAGGGGCTGAAAGGGCTTGAGGGTGCCCCACAGGGAGGAATTCCCAAGTGCTGCTTCCTGGGTCCAAGGGGGTTTCTGCATTTGGGTGGTGGCAGCGTTTACCAAGCCAAGGTCAGGGAAAAGCTGTAACCTTGGGAGTTTAATACAAGCCTGGAGTGGCCAGTATTAATTTTTAGAATCCTTGCGGGCCCCACTTCTGCACTCGGAGTGCCAGAGTGGGGATTCAGCCTTGACGGGGGGAGACAAGAGAGAAAGCTGGAGGGGAAGGGAAGGACAGAGGGATGTGGTGATGGTGGGAAATGGTGAGTAGGTCGTCAGGGGTTTCACTGCTGCAGTGTCCTCTCCCCCACCCCCCGAAGCTCTTTCCCTCCCCTCCCCTTCCCCTTGGCACCAAGCCCTGAGTGACCCCATCCTGCGCCCTCCTTCTCACTCCCAGCACAGAGCCTCCAATGCCCCTTACCCGTCTGTCCCACACGCAGAGCCTCCAAAGGCCCCTACCTGCCTCCCTAGTGTGAAGGCTCCAGCACCCCTTCTCTGCACCCCCACTGTGCAGAGCCCCCCACCCCTTCCCTGCCCCTCCCCTCCGGCACAGAGCCCCCAGCGCCCCTTACCCAGGCTGCTCGCCGTCACCTCCCACTGGAAGGTTTTCCCTTCGTCTGCACAGAGGCAGCTGGTGTAGGCGCCGTCCTCGCCCGCCTGCACCTGGAACTGCGCAGACTCTGCCAGCGTCACCCGCACCTGTGGGGCCCAACACGAGAGCCCCCTTAGGGCTGTGGGAGACGCGCTCACACGAGCCAGCTCCAGCCGAGACGTGACCCCTCTGGGGCTCAGGCCCCCTCACCGCGATGTGCTGACCCCAGTGGTCACAGGGTCACAGCCAGTGACTGCCGGTGCCACTCGCCAGCCTGCACCGCTGCCCAGCCCCCCAGCCCCAGGTCACTGGCCCCAGCAGCCCCCGCAGCCCAGCCCCGGGTAGCACTCACCTTGATGCACTGCCGCAGGTAGTTGAAGACGGTGGCCTTTAGGGCGAAGGCCTCTCCCCGGATCACGGAGTACGGCAAGGCCAGCTCCACAAAGAAGGGTTTGAAGGCCATGAAGGTGGCCGTGGGCGAGAGCCCAAAGCCCACCTCCGCCGTGCAGAACATCCCAGCTTTCCACTCCGTGATGGTGTCGGGCACCGAGACTGGGACGTCCTTGGAGCCCCCCTCGCTGGGCCGGGACGGATACAAATAGAGCGTCAGACACGCGGCCGCCCCCTGGGAAGCGCCCACGAGCACGGCCACCAGAGACGTCCCTGCCCGACCCTCCGCTGGGCTGGGGCCAGAAACAGGCCAATCCCAGACAGCAGAGAGGGGAAGAGCTGTCAGTGCCCCCATCTCCTCCCCTCCTCCGCCCCACACCAGCTAGCGCAGGATCCTGCCCTGCCCCGGGGCTCTCCGGGCTGGGCTCAATGTCCCACGGGATGGGGATCCCCCCTTCCGCAGCCGGACACGTTTCCCTGTCAGGGGCTATTCCTGGGGTCAGCCTCAATTCCCCCTGCTTGGGATCCCCTGCCCCTCCCACCCCATGTGCCACCCTCAATGCCCCCCTCCCGGGGGTTCAAACCCCTCCCATGTTCTCAGCGTCAGAGCTCCTGGGCACCACGTGGGAATGAAAACCCCATGAAGAGCAATGGGGTCGGGATGATAAACCCCCCTGCCGACCTGATGGGATCCTGGGAATGGCAGGGGAGGGGCTGGTGCGAACCCCCCTCTGCTGGTGAGACGCAGGGTCAAGGTGCTGCCTGGGCTTCCAGACCCCTCCCCCGCTCTGCGGGGTTCATTACATCTGTAAAGAGACGAATCCCACGGCCCTGGGGGCTTGTTATTCCCTGTTGCTGTGCTGGGTCCCTCTCCGCTGGCAACAGGGCGCAGGAACCAGCCCCACGCTGGCAGCCGGCCCTCCCCCACCACTGCACCGCCTCTGGGAGCTGCTGCTTTCCAGGGTCTGGCCTGGAGGCCGCTCTGCAGGGACGGTCTGTGACAGCTCCTCACTCACCCCAGAGGCACCAGGTCCCACAGCCACGTCTCTGGGAAGTACAGACGTGGCGCTGGTTCCTCCTGGGTGCCGGGTTCTGGCACGGGCCGGGCATTGCTCACTGGGGTCCCTGCTGCACTATCCACACCTGCCTCCACGTTCTTAGGGTCCTGACTAGAAAAGATGCAAAGGGGGTTGAGGAGCCCCACACTGTATTGAGGGTTAAGTCAGCTGATGACTGACATGTGTTTGTACCTGTAAAGTCTCGATATTTGGGGAGATTTCAGGGAGGGGATATGGCACTGACCCCTGCCCAGATGTGACCTGACCTGGGAGCAGCCAGTGGCAGGGCTGGAGGGGGGGTCAGGCTGTGGGTGCCCTAGATGCAGCACACACTAGTTGTGGGGGGGGGAACAATAATAGAAAATGTGGAAATGGCAGAGGTGCTTAATGACGTCTTTGTTGCTGTTTTCACCAAGGAGGTCGGTGGCGATTGGACGTCTAACATAGCGAATGCCAGTGAAAATGAGGTAGGATCAGAGGCTAAAATAGGGAAAGAACAAGTTAAAAATTACTTAGACAAGTTAGATGTCTTCAAGTCACAAGGGCCTGAGGAGATGCATCCCAGAATACTCAAGGAGCTGACTGAGGGGGTATCTGAGCCATTAGCAATTATCTTTGAAAAGTCACAGAAGACGGGAGAGAGCCCAGAAGACTGGAAAATGGCATGAGATTTGCCAATCTATAAAAAGGGAAATAAGGACAACCCGGGGAGCTACAGACCAGTCAGCTTAACTTCTGTACCCGGACAGATAATGGGGCAAATAATTAAACAATCCATTTGCAAACACCTAGAAGATAATAAGGTGAAAAGTAATAGTCAGCAGGGGTCTGTCAAGAACAAATCATGTCAAACCAACCCAATAGCTTTCTTTGACGGGGTAACAAGCCTTGTGAATAGAGGGGAAGCGGTAGATGTGGTGTATCTTGACTTTAGTAAAGCTTTTGATACGGTCTCCCCCCCGTATCCCCTGCTGCCCCAGCCCTGGGCTCTCACCCACCCACCCACACCCCACTGCCGCCCCAGTGCTGGGCTTCCCTCTTCCCCCCACCCCACTGCCGCTCCAGCCCTGGGCTCCTCCCTTTCCCCCCCCACCAGTGTCCCCCCCACACCTCCTACCTCCCCAGCCCTGGGCTCTCCTCTCCCCCCCCCCCACCTGCACTCTCCTTCCTCCGCAGCCCTGGGTCACTGGTAACTCGCTCCCAGGGTGGGTCATTCAGCAGGAATTTTGGATGTGCACAGAACACAGACAGGATTGGTTCCCATATGGTTACAGAGCTGCAGTAAAGTGGAACAATGTTCAGCTTGTGTGATTGGAGGAGATCTGGGTGCATATATAAGACTGTCCTCCATAAATGAGGAAAAGTTGAGGTACCTTTATTATTCTTTTGTTCCACTCTTTGTTTCTATGGGGAATTTGCCAATGCAATAGCACTGTCTTCCTTTAAAAAAAAAAAGGCAATGGCTGTTCCAGTCCTAATAACCCCTGGGAAGCATTTCTTGCTCAATTTTATCCTGCTTTTTATAGAGCAAGTTACAGGGGATCAGTATATTTGATTTGGGAGAAATGAAGTAACAGCTGCCCAAACTGAGCTTGAGCACTCCTGAATTTCGAGGTGTTCAAATCTGGAAGGCTGGTGCTGGGTGTGTGTGTTGGGGGGGCGGGGGGCTGTGGGCTCCGCATGGGAGCACAGCAGCATATATGCAGCAGCAGGTTTGGAGGTGCGTGGAGCCAGACACGCTGGTCTGAATGGCACGGTAAGGGGGTTGGGGGATTGGAGAAGGGGTAGGCAGTTCCGGGGGCAGTCAAGGGACAGGGAGTGGGGGTTGGATGGGGCAGAGGATCGGGGGCCAGTCAGGGGACAGGCAGCGGTTGGATAGGCATGGGAGTCCCAGGGGTTTATCAGGGGACAGGTAGGGGTGGGGTCCTGGGGAAGTTGGGGTGGTGTCAGGAGGGGGCAGTTGGGGACAAGGAGAAGGGAGGCTTAGATAGGGGTGAGGTCCTGGGGGGCAGGTGTCCTGGGGGATAAGGGGATAAGGACCAGCGGTGCTTAGATAGGAGGTGGGGTCCTGGGGGGAAGTTAGGGGCAGGGGTCCTGGGAGGGGGTGATCAGGGGACAGGGAGCAGGGGGAGTTGGATGGGTTGGGGTTTCTGTGGGGGGCAGTGGGAGGGAGTGGATGGTGGCAGGGTGGGGCTTCCTTCCCCCTGGAGTGTCCTGTTTTTTGAATGTTAAAATATGGTCTCCCTACCATTCACAGCACGCAGCCGCATGAGGTCCCCCTCCTTCCTTTCCAGTTGGTAGTGGCCAAGGGAATTCTGGGAAATGTAGTTCTTTCTCTGCTCCAGGGCTGGCTCTATAGGCAGGGAGCTAACCAAGGAACTGCAGCTCCCAGAGGCTGAGGCCATACTGAGGCCTTCTTAGAAAATTTTGAAAGGGCCTGCCTTGAGTACTCCCAGAGCCCCTTTTTGGTTCTCAGCTCCCCTGCCACCCCTGCAAATGGGCTGCCACAAGCAGGTGCTTGCTTTGCTGGTGCCTAGAGCTGCCCCTGACATGACCGTCTCATAAACAAACTAGGGAAATGCAACCTCGATGAAGCTACTATAAGGTGGGTGCATAACTGGTTGGAAAACCATTCCCAGAGAACAGTTATTGTGGTTCACAGTCATGCTGGAAGGGCATAATGAGTGGGGTCACGTGGGGATCCGTTCTGGGTCCGGTTCTGTTCAATATCTTCATCAATGATTTAGGTAATGGCATAGATAGTACATTGTGACAAAGTTCCTCCTCTACCTTGATGGGTGTCATAAACAGATAGTTAAAGGTCAATGCCTCTTTTACCTCTAAAGGGTTAAGAAGTTCACCTAGTCTAGCTGACACCTGACCAGAAGAACCAATGGGGGAACAAGATGTTTCAAAAGGAAGGAGGGAAGTTTCCTTTGTTTAGTCAGTTTCAGTTTCAGCCAGAGTGGAAAAGATCAAGGAACCAGCCTCTTATCAGAGTAGTACGTTTTAGAAAGGAATAAATAGGTTTATGTTTATTTTCTTTTGTGACTTGTCTTGGTGCCATTAAGGGAATTATCAAATTGGGTATTCTTGTGTGTATTAAGATTTTTGCACAGGGGAACATCCTGTGTTTTCAATCTATTGTCTGTAAGATTAGCTGATATGCTGTCCCCCTGAGTTTTTTTTCTTTCTTTTATCTTTCTTTTCTTTAATTAAAAGCCTTCTTTTTAAGAACCTGATTGATTTTTTCCCTGTTTTTAGATCCAAGGAATTGGATCTGGACTCACCAGGGAATTGGTGGAGGAGTCTCTCAAGGCTACCCAGGGAGGGGAAGGTTTTTGGGGGAAAGGGAGTGATCCAGGTACTCAGAAATTCTGGATGGTGGCAGCGAGACCAGATCTAAGCTGGTAATTAAGCTTAGAAGTGTCCATGCAGGTCCCCACATCTGTACCCTAAAGTTCAGAGTGGGGGTGAGACCTATGACATGGTGAGCAGCGGAGGAATTTTAAAGGAACCTAGCCATATTTTATTTTCCTCCTTTGAGATGCTGGAGAAGCAGTGAAGGAGAGATACCCTGAAGGCAAACAGATAAAGGTTTTCTAACAAGGCTTTGTTAGAAAGGATTTCCAGCTGGGCTTAGCTGGAGGGTAATTAGCAGTTTGCAAAAGACAAGTCACAAACCAGTTTTTCTGGTTTCTTTCTCATTCTGAGAAGTCCAGTTAAAAGCTGTGATTTTTTTTTTTTTACCTCGCAAACAAAGATAGCTCAGGCAGAGCAGGGAAACATGTCAAGCAAAGAAAAAAAACCATACAACAGGAGCTAGAATTAGCCAAACTCCAGGCTGAGGAGAGCCAAAAGCAACATGACAGACAGATGGCCAGAGATAAGGCTGCTCACCAGAGGGCTATGGAGCTCCAGAGGGAGGCCCAGAAGCATGCCCTGGAGTTAGGAAGGGCTAAGCAGGATTTACCAGCCAACCCTAACAACCCTTCTCCAGGTACTGCTTCCAATCCCAGAAAATTCCCCACCTACAAGGCAGGTGATGATACTGAGGCCTTCTTAGAAAATTTCGAAAGGGCCTGCCTTGAGTACAGCATCTCTACAGACCAGTGCATGATAGAGCTGAGGCCACAGCTCAGTGGACCCTTAGCAGAGGTGGCGGCTGAAATGCCTAAGGAACACATGAACGATTATAAACTTTTTCAAACCAAGGCCAGAATCAGAATGGGGCTAATACCTGAGCATGCCCGTTGGCAGTTCAGAGCCCTAAGGTGGAAACCAGATGTGTCATTTACCCGACACGCCTACCACATTGGAAAGAATTGGGATGCCTGGATATCAGGAGCAAGTCTAAATCTCTAGAAGCTCTGTCCTTCCTAATGCAAATGGAGCAGTTCTTAGAGAGTGTTCCTGAGGAAATAGAGAGGTACATCCTAGATGGGAAGCCCAAAACTGTAACTGAGGCGGGGGAAGATCGGAGCCAAAGGGTGGAAGTGGCAGAAAAGAAAAAAACCACTAGCAGTTGGAACAAATATCAGAGGGGGCAAACTGAAACTAAACCCTATCACCGGGGGCAACCCAAGGCCCCTCCTACAACCCAAGGAAAGCCCCAGACACCTTATTGTCCCACCTCACCAGTCTCCAGCAACCCACCTCAGCCCAGTGACCAGTCAGCTGGGCGATGTTTTAAATGTAATGAACTGGGACATATGAAGGCCCACTGCTCCAAGGACCCCAACCAATTACAGTTCATTACACCACAATCACATCAAAGATCCCCAGGCACAGATGCCTCTCAAATACTCTCGGAGCGAAGGGAAAACTTGAGAGTGGACGGGAAGAAGGTTATCATGTGGAGGGACACTGGGGCACAAGTGTTGGCTATCCACCAATCCTTAGTGGACCCCAAATTCATCAACCCAGAGGCCCAAGTGACAATTCACCCATTCGTGTCAAAATCTTTAAACTTGCCTACAGCTGAGTTGCCTGTCCAGTACAAGGGCTGGTCAGGAATGTGGACTTTTGCAGTCTATGACAATTATCCCATCCCATGCTACTGGGGGAAGACTTGGCCAACCATGTGAAGCTGGCCAAGAGGGTGGGAATGGTCACCCGCAGCCAGGCCAAGCAAGCTTCCACACCTATCCCTGTTCCTGAGCCGTCCACCAGGGCCCCGTCTGTGTTACCAGAGACCCAGTCAAAGGTGGTGGAACCATATCTTCTACCCATGAATGCTATAGTCATAGTGAATCCAGTCTCAGAACCAGAACTGGCAAAGCAACCAGCACCAGAACCGTTGCCAGCACTAACTCCAGTGCTTGCAAACCCATCTACAACTCCAACGCCAGAGGGCACCAGCTAGCCTGAACTGGCAGAAGCAGCAGACAACCCTACCCAAGAGGCTCAGCCAGAGCCTGAAATATCACATAGTGCACCAGCAGAGAGCGGTTCACCAGCAACGAAAACAACCCCATCACCTACATCGCTTCCAGAGGGACCAAGCCCAAGTCCACAGGCCAAGGAGGAACTGATGTCTCCAGCATCAAGGGAACAGTTCCAGACTGAGCAGGAAGCAGATGACAGCCTTCAGAAAGCTTGGGTGGCGGCACGGAGCACCCCACTGCCTCTCAGCTCTTCTAAACTATCCCGGTTTGTTGTAGAACAAGGACTTTTATACAAGAAAACTCTTTGGTGGACACCGGGAAGACTGGCGTCCTCAAAGACCGTTGGTAGTTCTAACTAAGTACCAGGTAAAGCTCTTGAGCTTAGCCCATGGTCATCCCAGTGGCCATTCTGGGGTGAATGGAACCAAGGACCAGTTGGGGAAGTCCTTCCACTGGGAGGGGATGGGCAAGGACATTGCTAATTATGTCCGGTCTTGTGAGATGTGCCAAAGAGTGGGAAAGCCCCAAGAGCAGGTCAAAGCCCCTCTCCAGCCATCCCCATAATTGAAGTTCCCTTTCAACTAGTAGCTGTGGATATTCTGGGTCCTCTTCCAAAAAAGACCCCCAGAGGAAAGCAGTACATACTGACTTTCATGGATTTTGCCACCTGATGGCCAGAAGCAGTACCCTTTAGCAACACCAGGGCTAAAAGTGTGTGCCAGGCCTTAGCAGACATTTTTGCCAGGGTAGGTTGGCCCTCAGACATCCTTACAGATTCAGGAACTAATTTCCTGTCTGGGACCATGAAAAACCTGTGGGAAACTCATGGGGTGAATCACTTGGTTGCCACCCCTTACCACCATCAAACCAATGGCCTGGTGGAGAGGTTTAATGGAACTTTGGGGGCCATGATACGTAAATTCGTGAATGAACACTCCAATGACTGGGATCTAGTGTTGAAGCAGTTGCCTTTTGCCTACAGAGCTGTACCACATCCCAGTTTAGGGTTTTCGCCATTTGAACTTGTGTAAGGCCACGAGGTTAAGGGGCCATTACAGTTGGTGAAGCAGCAATGGGAGGGGTTTACGCCTTCTCCAGGAACTAACATTCTGGACTTTGTAAGCAACCTACAAAGCACCCTCCGACACTCTTTAGCCTTTGCTAAAGAAAACCTAAAGGACGCTGAGGAAGAGCAAAAGGCCTGGTATAATAAACATTCCAGAGAACGATCCTTCAAAGTAGGAGACCAAGTCATGGTCTTAAAGGCACTCCAGGCCCATAAAATGGAAGCGTCATGGGAAGGACCATTCACGGTCCAGGAGCGCCTAAGAGCTGTTACCTATCTCATAGCATTCCCCACCTCTAACATACAGCCTAAGGTGTACCATGTTAATTCTCTTAAGCCCTTTTATTCCAGAGAATTAAAGGTTTCCCAGTTTACAGCCCAGGGAACAGATGACGCAGAGTGGCCTGAAGGTGTCTACTACGACGGAAAAAGTGACAGTGGTGTAGGAGAGGTGAACCTCTGTGCGACCCTTGGATGTCTGCAGCGACAGCAGATAAAAGAGCTGTGCACTAGCTTCACGCCAATGTTCTCAACCACCCCAGGACGGACCGAACGGGTGTACCACTCCATTGACACAGGTAATACTCACCTAATTAGAACCCCACCCTACCAGGTGTCACTTCATGCCCAAACTGCTATAAAATGGGAGATCCAGGACATGCTACAGATGGATATAATCCACCCCTCTAACAGTGCATGGGCATCTCCAGTGGTTCTAGTTCCCAAACCAGATGGGGAAATACGCTTTTGCGTGGACTACCGTAAGCTAAATGCTGTAACTCATCCCGACAGCTATCCAATGCCATGCACCGATGAGCTATTGGAGAAATTGGGACATGCCCAATTCATCTCTACCTTAGACTTAACCAAGGGGTACTGGCAAGTGCCGGTAGATGAACTCGCCAAGGAAAGGTCAGCCTTTGTCATCCATGCAGGGGTGTATGAATTTAATGTGCTCCCTTTCGGACTGCAAAATGCACCTGCCACCTTCCAAAGACTTGTAGATGGTCTCCTAGCGGGACTGGGAGAATCTGCAGTTGCCTACCTCAATGATGTGGCCATTTTTTCTGATTCATGGGCAGAACACCTGGAGCACCTGGAAAAAGTCTTCGAGCGCATCAGGCAGGCAGGACTAACTGTTAAGGCTAAAAAATGTCAAATAGGCCAAAACAGAGTGACTTACCTTGGACAACAAGTGGGTCAAGGAACTATAAACCCCCTACAGGCCAAGTTGGATGCTATCCAAAAGCGGCCTATCCCCAAGTCAAAAAAACAAGTCCAATCGTTCTTAGGCTTGGCCGGATATTACAGGCAATTTGTACCACACTACAGCCAAATCGCTGCCCCACTAACAAACCTGACCAAAAAACCACAGCCAAATGCAGTTAAGTGGACTGATGAGTGTCAGAAGGCCTTTAACCAGCTTAAGGTGACACTCATGTCTGACCCTGTGCTAAGGGCCCCAGACTTTGACAAACCCTTCCTAGTAACCACAGATGCATCTGAGCGTGGTGTAGGAGCAGTTTTAATGCAGGAAGGACTGGATCAAGAATTCCATCCTGTCGCGTTTCTCAGCAAGAAACTGTCTAAGAGAGAAAGCCACTGGTCCATCAGTGAAAAAGAATGCTACGCCATTGTGTATGCCCTGGAAAAGCTACGCCCATATGTTTGGGGACGGCATTTCCAGCTACAAACCAACCATGCTGCGCTAAAGTGGCTTCATACTGCCAAGGGAAACAACAAAAAACTTCTTCGATGGAGTTTAGCTCTCCAAGATTTTGATTTTGAAATTCAACACATTTCAGGAGCTCCTAACAAAGTAGCTGATGCACTCTCCTGTGAAAGTTTCCCAGAGTTAACTGGTTAAAATTGTCCTTGAAATGTGAAAAAGCTTGTCGTTTTACATAATTAGTAGTATATGTAAAGGTGCATGTGTTTTATTAATCTGTTTATTCTAAAGTTCTGGGAAGAAATCACCGGCAGTGTGGTTCAACACTGTCTGAAATTTGGGGGGCATGTCATAAACAGATAGTTAAGGGTTAATGCCTCTTTTACTTGTAAAGGGTTAAGAAGTTCACCTAGTCTAGCTGACACCTGACCAGAGGAACCAATGGGGGAACAAAATGTTTCAAAAGGAAGGAGGGAAGTTTCCTTTGTTTAGACAGTTTCAGTTTCAGTCGGAGTGGAAAAGATCAAGGAACCAGCCTCTTATCAGAGTAGTAAGTTTTAGAAAGGAATAAATAGGTTTATGTTTATTTTCTTTTGTGACTTGTCTTGGTGCCATTAAGGGAATTATCAAATTGGGTATTCTTGTGTGTATTAAGATTTTTGCACAGGGGAACATCCTGTGTTTTCAATCTATTGTCTGTAAGATTAGCTGATATGCTGTCCCCCTGAGGTTTTTTTCCCTCTCTTTTATCTTTCTTTTCTTTAATTAAAAGCCTTCTTTTTAAGAACCTGATTGATTTTTTCCCTGTTTTTTTAGATCCAAGGGAATTGGATCTGGACTCACCAGGGATTGGTGGGGGGGAAAAGGGAGGGGGAAGGAGTAATTCTTCCTTGTTTTTGAGATCCAAGGGAATTGGATCTGGACTCACCAGGGAATTGGTGGAGGAGTCTCTCTAGGCTACCCAGGGAGGGGAAGGTTTTGGGGGGAAAGGGAGTGATCCAGGTACTCAGAAATTCTGGATGATGGCAGCAAGACCAGATCTAAGCTGGTAATTAAGCTTAGAAGTGTCCATGCAGGCCCCTACATCTGTATCCTAAAGTTCAGAGTGGGGGTGAGACCTATGACAGTGGATCCTGCGCTTATTGGTGGATTTGCTCACCTCAGTGATCTTCTCTTCTGGTGGAACCCACAGTCCGGGTCAACTCCTCCTGTGTCTGATCAGGAGTTGGGAGGTTTGGAGGGAACCCGGGCCCACCCTCTACTCTGGGTTCCAGCCCAGGGCCCTGTGGATTGCAGCTGTCTATAGTGCCTCCTGTAACAGCTGCATGACAGCTACAACTCCCAGGGCTACTTCCCCATGGCCTCCTCCAAACACCTTCTTTATCCTCACCACTTGGACCTTCCTCCTGGTGTCTGATAACGCTTGTACTCCTCAGTCCTCTAGCAGCACGTCCTCTCAGCTCCTTGCGCCTCTTGCTCCCAGCTCCTCACACACGCGCCTCACTGACTAACTTTTAACTAGTTCCAGCCAGCCCTTGATTGGCTTCAGGTGTCCCAATCAATGTAGCTATCTCCACTGCCTTCTAGAAGGATCTTAATTGGCCCCAGGTGTCTTGATTAACCTGGAGCAACTGCCATTTGTTTACCAGGGTACCAGGGATTTGTTTAGCTTGGAGCTAACATACCTGTTCCTCACTACTTTACTGTAGCCATCTGGCCTTGCCCCATCACATATCCCTCCCTCTGCTCAACACCATAGAGTTGGGCAACTTGGGACGCCAGGCAGTGTGCTCGTGATAGACCATCAGCGTTGCTGTGGTGGCATCCAGCCCTGTGCCGTATGTGGAACTGGAATGGTTGGAGGGATAAGAACCACCTGGTGACCCTTGCATTCGTCTCCTTATTTCTCTGCATCCACTGGAGGGGTGCATAGTCTGTCACAAGAGTACATTGCCGGCCTAAGAGGTAATAACACAGCGTCTCCATGGCCCATTTGACAGCAAGGCATTCTCTCTCGACTACTGCATACTTCTGTTCTCTTGGGAGCAGTTTTCTGCTTAGATAGAGGATTGGGTGTTCTTCTTCTCCAATCATTTGCGACAGAACCGCCCTCAACCCCACCTTGGAAACATCTATTTGTAAAATAAATTCCTTGTTACAGTCCGGGGCTATGAGTATGGGATCGTTACAGAGGGCCGGCTGAAGGTCTATAAATGCCCCCTCTGCTGCATCGGTCCACTTCACCATGTCTGGACCTCGGGCCTTCACCAGGTCCGTTAGAGGACTTGTTCTACTGGTGAAGTGGGGAATAAAATGTCGGTAGTAGCCTACCATGCCTAGGAACGCACAGCCCTGCTTCTTTCGGGTTGGCCAGGGCCAGTTTTGCATCGCCTCTAGCTTATTAGTTTGGGGCTTCACTATACCCCTTCCTACAATATATCCCAGGTACCTAGCCTCTGCTAGCCCTATGGCACATTTAGCAGGATTAGCAGTGAGGCCAGCCCACCTTAAGGTGCGTAGCACTGCCTCAACCTTCTCCAAGTGGGTTCCCCAGTCTGGCATATGGATGATGACATCATCTAGGTATGTGGCTGCATAACTAGTATGGGGGCGCAGCAGCTTATCCATGAGGCGCTGGAATGTGGCTGGGGCCCCATGTAACCCAAAAGGGAGGACGGTGTACTGGAATAGCCCGTCAGGGGTGGAGAACGCTGTCTTTTCTTTAGCTTCCTTGGTCAGGGGAATCTGCCAATACCCTTTTGTCAGATCCAGTGAAGTCAAGAATCGGGCACTACCCAGTCAGTCAACCAGTTCATCGATGCGTGGTATGGGGTATGCATCAAATTGGGATACTTCATTCAGTCGGCGAAAGTCATTACAGAATCTCGTGGTACCATCAGGTTTAGGCACTAGAATGATTGGACTGCACCACTGATTGTAAGATTCTTCAATAACCCTTAATTCTAACATTTTCTTTACTTCAGCCTTGATTTCTTCCCTTTTGGTTGCTGGGATTCAGTAAGGTCTTAGTGTTACCTTGGCTCCAGGGATTGTGTGGATATGGTGATAGGTCTCAGTCTCCGCCCTGGTTTTGTAGATAGCACATCTCGGTTGCGATTAATCATGTAGGCTGCCTTAATCTTTTGGATCGGCGTCAAGTCAGGTAATATCCTCACTTGCTCCTATAAGTTATCCTCCTGGGGAAGGGTCTCCTGGGTGACTAAGCATGCCTCTTGATCATGCCAAGATTTTAGAAGATTGATGTGGTAAATTTTCTCTGGTTTTCTGCGGCCTGGCTGCCGCACCTTATAGTTTACCTCTCCCACGGCTTCAATCACTTCAAATGGTCCCTGCCACTGGACCAACAGCTTGCTTTCTGCTGTGGGCACCAGGACCATTACTCAATTCCCTGGTTGGAACGGTCGAAGCTTTGCTTGGTAGTTATAATGGGGTTGTTGGGTCTCCTGTGCTTTCTCCAAGTGTTCCCATACAATGGGTGTAACTCGGGCTACCCTGATCTCTCATCTGCAGTACATGCTCGACTATGTTCCTTCTGGGGTTTGGCTCCTCTTCCCTGGCTTCTCTGGCTATATCCAATATGCCCCGGGGGTGGCGCCCGTATAGTAGTTCGAATGGAGAGAAACCTGTGGAGGCTTGTTGGACTTCCCAGATGGCGAACATGAGGTAAGGCAATAGGGTATCCCAATCTTTCCCATCCCGGCTCACCACTTTCCTGATCATGGCCTTGAGGGTCCTATTGAACCTTTCCACAAGGCTGTCTGTTTGTGGGTGGTATACAGAGATCCATAGGGCTTGTACATGGAGCAATGAACAGAGATCTTTCATCAACTTGGACACGAAAGGTGTCCCTTGATCAGTCAGTATCTCCTTGGGTAGCCCAACCCGGGAAAAGATCTGTACTAGCTCCTTAACTATTGTCTTGGAAGCTATGTTGCGCAGGGGGACAGCTTCTGGTATCAGGTTGCATAGTCTAGTACAACCAGCACATGTTGGTCTTCTCTAGGGGCCCGATCAGACCCATGGCTATGCGTTCAAATGGTACCTCTATTATTGGAAGAGGTATCAAAGGGGCCCGCAAGTGTGGGCGAGGGCTATGTAGCTGACACTCTGGACAAGAGGTGCAGGAGCACCTGACCTCTTCATGTACTCCTGGCCAGAAGAACCTCCGCAGGATCTGGCAGGGAATTGACCCGACTACCCAAGGAAAGCCCCTTTCGTAGCAAACACCCAATCCCAACCCTGGAAGGTGGGACAGCCAAACCCCTGGGGAGTCCTAGGTGGAGGAAGAGGGGGGCTGAAAACCAGCGGAGACCCCAGAAGGAAGGGATTGGCCTGAGTGGGGGGAACCCTGGGACTAACCCCCCTAACCCACATGATAGGGGAATGATTAGAAACAGTTATAGATGTTATGCATGTGGGGAGTGGGGACACATAGCAGCACAGTGTCCCAGCACCGAGGAGCCTATGCAGTGCAGCTTGGGGGATTGGGAGGTCCCATGCTCCCTTATCCACCTTGCGGGTGTCGCATTAGCCCCACATAACTACACCAGGCCAGTGAGGATAAATGGAGCAGAGACTACAGCGCTTGTGGACTCGGGGAGTGCTATCACCCTTATATCGGGTAAGCTGGTAAAAAGTAGTCAGCTGCTACAAGCCAAACGTGTAGAAGTGACGTGCGTGCATGGGGCCATGAGTCATTATCCCACCATCCCGGTAGCTATCTCCACTGCCTTCTAGAAGGATCTTAATTGGCCCCAGGTGTCTTGATTAACCTGGAGAAACTGCCAGTTGGTTACCATAGTACGAGGGATTTGTTTAGCCTGGGGCTAACATACCTGTTCCTCACTACTTTACTTTAGCTATCTGGCCTTACCCCATCACAACACTTATAAAGTTTCTGGCCGATACCAAGCTGGGAGGGGTTGCAAGTGCTTTGGAGGATAGGATTATAATTCAAAATGATCTGGACAAACTGGAGAGATGGTCTGAAGTAAATAGGATGAAATTCAATAAGAACAAATGCCAAGTGCTCCACTTAGGAAGGAACAATCAGTTGCACACACACAAAATGGGAAATGACTGCCTAGGAAGGAGCACTGCGGAAAGGGATCTGGGGGGTCATAGTGGATCACAAGCTAAATATGAGTCAATAGTGTAACGCTGTTCCAAAAAAAGTGAACATCATTCTGGGATGCACTAGCAGGAGTGTTGAAAGCAAGACATGAGAAGTAATTCTTCTGCTCTACTCCGCGCTGATTAGGCCTCAACTGGAGTATTGTGTCCAGTTCTGGGAGCCACATTTCAGGAAAGAGATGGAGAAATTGGAGAAAGTCCAGAGAAGAGCAACAAAAATGATTACAGGTCTAGGAAACATGAGCTATGAGGGAGTATTGAAAAAATTGGGTTTGTTTAGTCTGGAGAAAGAAGACTGAGAGGGGACATGATAACAGTTTTCAAGTACTGTGGCAGAGCTCTGACCTTGCCCCCGTGGGTCCTGCGCTTCTAGGTGGTTTCTGCTGCCTCAGTGGCTCACTGTGACCCTCCAAGTAGCCCTTCTCTCTCTAGGACCAGGGTTACAGTCTACTGAGCCCTTTTCATCATAGTCAGCAAGGAGGTTGGTGAGAGAACTCCCACAGTCTCTGTTGTCCCTGGGGGCTTATTTCAGAACAGTTCAGCCTCCTGTCCTGACAGGGGCTTACCTTCCCCTCCCAGGAGATGTTCCTGTAGTGGTGGGTTGGGGGGAACCTGGGCCCACCCTCTACTCCGGGTTCCAGCCCAGGGCCCCCATATGGTAGCAGCTGTTGGCAGCCAACCTTTCACTGCCAGAGTTGCTACATTTCCCTGGGCCACTTCCCCACAGCTCTCCTGCTTCTCCCTTACCGATGGTTTGAGGGTGTCTTCATTAACCAGCCCTTCAGCTGCACTTCCTCTCCTCTGGCTCCCTGGCTCTCCCCTGCCTGACTGGAGTGAGCCCTTTTTATAGTATCAGCGGGGCCTTAATTAGAGTCAGGTGGTCACATTAGTTTAATGGCCTCACCTGACTCTTTGCAGGTTAATTAGAGTCAGGTGTTCTCATTAGCCTGGAGCAGCCCCTGCTCTGGTCAGTCAGGGAAACTGTTAACCCAGCGGCCAATATATCTGCCTCCTGCTATTCTGCTGTACCCAATTGGCCTGGGTCTATCACAGTACATAAAAGGTTGTTACAAGGAGGAGGGAGAAAAATTGTTCTTCTTAACCTCTGAGGCTAGGACAAGAAGCAATGGGCTTTAACTGCAGTAGGGGAGGTTTAGGTTGGACATTAGGAAAAACTTTGTAACTGTCAGGGTGGTTAAGCACTGGAATAAATTGCCCAGGGAGGTTGTGGAATCTCCATCATTGGAGATTTTTGAGTGCAGGTTCGACAAACACCTGTCAGAAATGGTCTAGATAATCCTTAATCCTGCCATGAGTACAGGGGACTGGCCTAGATGACCTCTCGAGGTCCCTTCCAGTCCTATGATTCAGAACATGGGCGGAAACCAGGGAGTCCTGAGCTCAGTCCCAGCTCTGCCCCGAGCAACATTAAGGGTACATTGCACTCCCAGAGCCCTTCACAAAGAGCCGCTAGTCAGGCAGGTCAAATCATTAGCCACCCTGAGCAGCTGGGAGATGGAAGCCTAGAGACGCTCAGTGTGTTTCTACTGCAACCACCGAGCACGAGTGGGCTTTGCAGGACCCCATGTAATTGCCTCCATAACACCCAGCTTGACTCTCAGATCCCAGGGTAGCGTGTGGGGCTGGAGCTAGAAAAGCCATTGATCTCCCTGTGAAGTGAATATATCTGGGCTGGAGTCACTGAGAGACAGGCAAGTAGCCAGGCGATGCCACGGTCACCACCACTTGGCACTGTGTGATTAGCCTGTGTATTGGGTGGTGCGTGCAGGAGGCTGGGTATGTCCCTCCATAGGCAGCTGCAGGCCCTGCCTCAAAGACCCTCCAGCGAAAGGGGGAGGAGCAGAGGTGTGCCCAGCTCCCACTGAGAACCCTCCCACCCTGGCCCCATTGAGAACAATAGAGAATCCCCACCCCCACCTCATGGAGAACAATGAAGAATCCCCCACCTCCGGCCTCTTTGAGAACAATGGAACTGCCAAGGGCAATGTCAGAACCAGGATCAGAACCCAGGTCCCAGGCCCAATCTATGAGCTCACAGGGCCGTCTCCCCTCAGAGGGCAGAGAGGGCATTTGGAATTGCTGATCAGGAGGGATGGAAGTGCCCAGTCACTGACCTGGTGAGGACAATGTGGGGCCGAGCCAGACAGGTGAGGGTAGGACAGCAGGACGTGTTAAAAAGTGTCCATGTTCACAGGGCTCCTTGCTGTTGGTGTTGGTGAGAATTTTCAAAGCCGCATCCTGGGTGAGAAGGAAGACAGAGGAAAAAGCGTCAGGAGCTGCTAAAATAGGGGACTGTGGCATCATACTTTGGCCTTTCTCCTCCCTCACCTACACGAGAAGCAATAAGAACGCTGGGAGGACAAAGACATCAGCTGAGGAGACTAGTCCCAGGCTTAAAAGGGGAAGCCTGTGTGTTAAGAACTGTAACCTCTAGTGGGGTGAGAAAACTGCTTGATCCAAATACTCCTCGTGTAATAAGGTTTAAGATTTAGACTGTGCACTTACCTTTTATTTTCTTTGGTAACTATCTGTGACCTTTTGTGCCCATCACTTACAATCACTTAATCACCGTCTTTCTGTAGTTAATAAATCTGTGTTGTATCCTAAATAAAACTGGGTGTTTTGGTTGAAGTCTTGGGAAATCTCAGCAGAGGTTACAAAGGCTGGAGTGTCCCCTCTCCACATCGAGGGAGGGGTGGGCTGGGTAATAAACGTACACTGGCCAGGCTTCTGAGCAGGGCAAGAGAGTACAGTTCTGGGGTGCAAGGCTGGGGGCTTGGGAGGTTGGCTGGTGCCTTTCTCTGTGTGATTCGTATGCGGCGCTGGGAGCATTCATGCAATGTGCTGGGTGGGGGGCTCCACATGCTGTGGTGCTGAGTGATCACAGCGCCTGGAGGGGTTTGCTGCTTGTCACTAGCAAAGCACTGGGAGAGAAAGCCCAGGCTGGAGTGAAGGGGGCACAGCAGTATCCCAGTTCCAGGGTGCACCCGGGGATCCCATCACACAGAGCTGTGCCTGCGGCAGGAGGAGAGGGGCACGTGAACCTCGAAGGGTTAAGTCTACCTTAGTCCAGCTCTGAGAAGCCTGCTGGGATTCTCCTAACCAGGTGCTGGAGGCTGTGCTGGGGGGAGGGATAACTCAGTGGTTTGAGCATTGGCCTGCTTAAATGCAGGGTTGTGAGTTCAGTCTTTGAGGAGGCCACTTAGGGCAAAAATCAGTACTTGGTCCTGCTAGTGAAGGGACAGGGCTAGACTTGATGACCTTTCAATGGAGCAGGGGCTGTCTGTGTGGGGGATGGGAGAGCAGGGACGATTTTAGGTGAGATGCAGGTATTCAGACTGTAACATGAGCTAGGCCTGGGGGAGGGGCGGTGACACCTCTGGCTGGGGCTAGACAAAAGGGAAGGGTGGAGTGAAGTCAGTCTTCGGTTGGGAGCTGGGAGGTGGGTTTTCAGGGGATCCTAGGCTGGGATCCAAGCACCCTGAACCCCCCAGATAGGCCAGATTGAGGGGTCCTAGCTCTGAACACAAGCTGGGCTGTATCCTGTGATCCTGCTGTTCAATAAACCTTCTGTTTTACTGGCTGGCTGAGAGTCACTGTGAGCCCAGGAAGAGGGGTGCAGGGCCGGACTCCCCCACACTCCGTGACAACTGGTGGAAGCGGTGGGATCGACTGCACCCCGTGGACGGTGCTTCCTGCAGTGAGTGACTGGGGAGCAGTAAAACGAAGGGGCGATTAACCCCGGGGAGAGTGTGACCAGAGAGCAGGACTTTGCAGTAACAGGGTCCCCCGGGGGATCACAGCGAGCGATCCCAGGGGCGGAGGAGTCTGCAGCTCGACCCTGGCAGAGAGGTGGTGACCTCAAGGACTGGCACACTAGGGGTCCCCCTGGAACCCGTGGGGAGCGGCGAGCACCCCGACCTGCGAGCGGCCAGCAGGTAGATGTATGCCAAGCAGCGCAAGTGTGAGCTGGTGGAGCTGTGCAAGCAGAGGGGGCTGCGCCATGGGAAGCTCACCAAGGCCCAGCTGATTGCCCGGCTGGAGGAGAGAGATCGCAGAAATGAACCGGTCCCTGTCTCTGAGGGAAGCAGCCGGGCAGATGCAGCACAGGCACCAGTGTCTGCCCCCGCTGGGAGTGGTCAGCCGGCCGCTGAGGGCTCCCCAAGACCCCCCACCCCTAGGCGTAGGGGGAGGGGGAGGAGGAGCCCAGCTACGGAGGGCACCGTGACCCCCCCGGCCAGCCGGGAATCATCCCTGTGACGCTCGGCCTCCGTGGAACTCAGGCGGCTGGACTTGGAGAGAGAGATCACACTGATGGAGATGGAGGACCGGCAGAAGCAACGCGAATTCGAGGAGGCCCAGCGCCAGCAGGAGCGGGAGGAGAAGGAGAAGCAATGCGAATTCGAGGAGGCCCAGCGCCAGCAGGAGCGGGAGGAGAAGGAGAAGCAACGCGAATACGAGGAGCGGGAGAAGGACAAGCAACGCGAATACGAGGAAAGGGAGAAGCAGCGCGGACATGAGCTGGCCATGGCCCTGCTGAGCAACAGTAAGGCCCCGGCTGCGGTGAGTGAGGGGGGGCCCAAGCCTACAAAGAGCTTCGATAAGAACTTCCTGGCCCGGCATAAGGAGGGGGAGGACATAGACACCTTCCTGACGGCCTTTGAGAATGCCTGCGAGCTGCACCAGGTTGACCCTGCAGACAGGATCCAGTGCCTCACCCCCTTACTGGACTCCACCGCCGTGGAGGTGTACAGCCGAATGAAGGGGGTGGAGGCGGGGGACTACAACCTGTTCAAAGAGGCCCTGCTCCGTGAGTTTGGGCTGACCCCGGAGATGTACCAGAAGAGGTTCCGGGGTCAACGTAAGACCCGGGAGGTCACATACCTACAACTGGTCAACCGGGCGCAGGGGTACGCCCGCAAGTGGACGGCTGGGGCCCAAACTAGAGAGGACCTGCTTGACCTATTCGTACTGGAGCACCTGTATGAGCAGTGCCCATCCGACCTGAAGCGGTGGTTGATGGACCAGAAGCCGGAGAACCCACAGCAAGCAGGCCGGCTGGCCGACCAATATGTGGACAGTCGGGCAGGGGATGGCAGGGAGGAGTCTCGAGGGAGCAGGCCTGCCTCAACGCAGAGAGAGAGTCACCATGGGACCTCCCAGCGGGGCCCTATGGAGAACCCCCACAAAAGGGGAACGTCCAGCTTCAGGTCCACCCGACCCACTCGAGGGGACCCACGAGACATGGGCTGCTTCCACTGTGGCCAGCAAGGCCACATACGGGCCCAATGCCCCAAGTTCAGAGACAGACCGAGCAGACCCAACCCGCAGACGGTTGACTGGGTAAGGACCCAATCGGAGGAGGGGCAACATGCCCAAGAGAGGGGGGCTGGCAGCGTCCCACCTGGGAAGGAGGGAGGAGGGCCCCAGGTCAGCGCCTCTGGGGGGCTGGATGCTCCGGACACAAGGTTCTGCTACAGGGTGGCCACGGGGCTGCCCCTCCGGAAACAGTGCCTGGTTTCCCTGGAGGTGGATGGGAGGAAGGTCACTGGAGACTGGGTCACACACCCCGATACGATGCTCCCCTTTTCGGGTTACCGGGAAGACTGCCCAGGACCTGGAAAGGGAGGTCAGGGACATGCTGGCTTTAGGGGTGATCCAGCCGTCCACCAGCCCCTGGGCCTCCCCAGTGGTGCTGGTCCCCAAGAAGGACGGGTCGATCCGGTTCTGCGTGGACTATCGAAAGCTCAATGCCATCACCGTATCTGATGCCTACCCCATGCCCAGGCCTGACGAGCTCCTAGACAAGCTGAGAGGCGCTCGGTATCTCACCACCATGGATCTTACAAAGGGCTACTGGCAAGTGCCGCTGGACGCAGATGCCAGGCTGAAATCGGCCTTCATCACCCCCCTGGGGCTCTACGAGTTTCTGACCCTGCCCTTCGGCCTCAAGGGAGCGCCGGCCACCTTCCAGCGCCTGGTGGATCAGCTGCTGAGGGGGATGGAGAGTTTTGCTGTGGCGTATATTGATGACATCTGCGTCTTCAGCCAGACCTGGGAGGACCACGTGTTCCAGGTTAGACAAGTGCTGGACCGACTCCGGGAGGCGGGGTTAACCGTAAAGGCTGAGAAGTGCAAGGTGGGGATGGCTGAAGTATCTTACCTGGGCCATCGGGTGGGGAGCGGCTGCCTAAAGCCGGAGCAGGCCAAGGTGGAGGTGATCAGAGACTGGCCCGCTCCCCAGACTAAAAAGCAGGTCCAGGCCTTTATCGGGATGGCGGGGTACTATTGGAGGTTCGTGCCCCACTTTAGCGCCATAGCCGCCCCCATCACTGAGCTGTGCAAGAAGGGGAAGCCAGACAAGGTGGTCTGGACCAAGCAGTGCCAGCAGGCTCTCCAGGCGCTGAAGGAGGCTCTGCTCAAAGGCCCAGTTCTGGCAAACCCAAACTTTGACAAGCCCTTTATGGTGTTTACCGACGCCTCAGACACGGGTCTGGGGGTGGTGTTGATGCAGGAGGATGAAAAGGGGGAGAGACACCCCATCGTGTACCTGAGCAAGAAGTTGTTACCCCGGGAGCAGAACTACGCGGCCATCGAGAAGGAATGCCTGGCCATGGTGTGGGCCCTGAAGAAACTGGAGCCATATCTCTTTGGGCGCCACTTCACCGTGTACACCGACCACTCTCCCCTGACCTGGCTGCACCAGATGAAAGGAGCCAATGCCAAGCTCCTGAGGTGGAGCCTGCTCCTGCAGGACTATGACATGGACGTGGTCCACGTGAAGGGAAGTGCCAACCTGATAGCGGACGCGCTGTCCCGGAGAGGGGGCCCCGAACTTCCCCAGGTCACTGGGCAAAGTGACCCCGCTCAGTTCAGTCTCGGAGGGGGGAGAGGTGTGATGGAGCAGGGGCTGTCTGTGTGGGGGATGGGAGAGCAGGGACGATTTTAGGTGAGATGCAGGTATTCAGACTGTAACATGAGCTAGGCCTGGGGGAGGGGAGGTGACACCTCTGGCTGGGGCTAGACAAAAGGGAAGGGTGGAGTGAAGTCAGTCTTCGGTTGGGAGCTGGGAGGTGGGTTTTCAGGGGATCCTAGGCTGGGATCCAAGCACCCTGAACCCCCCAGATAGGCCAGATTGAGGGGTCCTGGCTCTGAACACAAGCTGGGCTGTATCCTGTGATCCTGCTGTTCAATAAACCTTCTGTTTTACTGGCTGGCTGAGAGTCACTGTGAGCCCAGGAAGAGGGGTGCAGGGCCGGACTCCCCCACACTCCGTGACACCTTTCAAGGTCCCTTCCACTCCTAGGAGAGGGGTATAGCTCCAATTATATATAAAAAAAATTCCCTCTGCTCAATGCTCATTTCCTTCACAACCCTCTGCAGGAACAGCAGTGTCTGCACTTGGCTCTTTGTGACAAACTGGGAATGTTCTTAATGTTTTCTCTGAATACGGTGTTGGTGCCTCAGTGTCCCCTATGCAGTTGTTAAGTATCTAGGTGGGGGGATAAGGGTGTATCTTGCTGCAGAGCAAAGGGCCAGTGTACATAAATGCCTGACACTCTGTCTCCTAGCCAGGGGCAGCTCTAGGCATTTTGCCACCTCAAGCATGGCAGGCAGGCTGCCCTCGGCGGCTTGCCTGCGGGAGGTCCGCCGAAGCTGCGGGACCAGCGGACCCTCCGCAGGTGTGCAGCTGAAGGCAGCCTGCCTGCCGCCCTCACGGCCACCGGCAGAGCGCCCTCAGTGGCTTGCTGCCCCAAGCACGCGCTTGGCATGCTGGTGCCTGGAGCCACCCCTGCTCCTAGCAACTGATGGCCTGGGACCCTCCTCTGCAAGGTACCAACTGAAGGTGTTGGAGACAAAGAGATCAGGTGACCTCCTGGCCTGGGAAAGGAGCTGAGCAGAGGAGGAGGGGCTGGGCAGGGGTCTTCAGTCTGGAGCTGGCTGGGGACGAGGAGTGAGGGCAGATGTGGGGGTCTGGCTCACTGTCCCCTAGAATGGACCCGGCCAAGGGGTCTGGTTCTCTGTACCTACAAGCTCTGTTTCAGACCGTGTTCCTATCATCGAATAAACCTCTGTGTTACTGGCTGGCTGAGCGTCACGTCTGACTGCGAAGTGGGGGTGCAGGACCTGGTGGCTTCCCCAGGACCCCGCCTGGGCCGACTCGCTGTGGGAAGCGCACGGAGGGGCAGAGGATGCTGAATGCTCCAAGGTCAGACCCAGGGGGTGAAGACGTGTGAACTTCTTGCCCTGGATACAGTCTGCTCCGAGGGAGAGGAGGCTCCCCAAAGTCCTGCCTGGCTTTGTGGGAAGCAGTTCCAGAGCATCGCCTGGGGACTCCGTGACACTCTTACAGCCCTTGAAAACGTCGCCCTCAACCCCAGATTTCAGTCTCGGGCAAAACTGCCAAACGGAGCCGCTGCAAAGCGGAGGCAACAGGCGCAACCCGCAGCCGCCAAAACCTGCCCTGGGTGGGGCCTGAACTCACAGCCCGTGGGCACCCCGGCCATTCACGGGCCACAGCACGTCCCCCAGTGCCCCTCGGGCATTGTGACACCAGACTGCCTGCAAACCCACTGGCTCCACAGGTGGAGCCCCAGCCTGGCTGCACATGCGCCTCCCACTCTCTGGGGCCTCCGTTCAGGTCACCCCCCCACCCCCAGAGCAAACAGCATGATGAGAACCAGGTGGTCGTGTAAACCCGTTTCATGAGGGGCGGCTGAATCTTGGGCCCCCCCTGCTCAAATGTCCCCACATGTGGCCCACTAGCCCCACCCGGCCCTGCCATGAGGCACCGCAAATCTCAGGCCAGGTTGTGGATGTCAGAGCACTCAGACACTCCTCTTTAAACAGCCGGCGACACTCAACCTCCGCTCGAGCAGAGCTGCCACCCCCCTGCAATGTGCAGCACCCGCCCATGGGGCCGGCCACGCTCCTCGAGCCCATTCCACTATGGCCGTCTGACTGGGATCCCAGGCCCTGGGGAGGCTGCCAGCACTCAGAGCAGCCCCTGCTGGGACAGAGCCCCGGTCTCCTGACTCCCAGCCCCTGAGGGCTTTGGGAAGAGGTCGTCCATCCCTCGCTCGGGCGGGGCAAGATGCCATCACCCCACCCCCTCCTCACCCATTCCCCCACCCCCTTCTTGTCCCATCTGCACCCATCCCCCACCTCCCTTGTCTCCTCTGCACCCCCCCTGCAAGCCACTCAGGTGGCTTCCTCCTCCTCCAGGCTGCCTGGGATGGGCAGGGGAGCACTGGGAGCACCAGAGGCACCGTCTCCGGGAGCCCCATTCCCACACCTGGTGCCACTGCAGGTCCTGCTGGCCGGAGGAGCCATTTCAGGAAAATCCTGCTCTGCCTCTGTGGCCCCGGGCTGGAGCAGGCTCAGTCGCTCTGGGGCGAAGGTGCGCGCAGGCCGGTCGGCACGTGGGAGGATGGAGCAGGCGCGGTGCAGAGGGATTCCTCGCAGAATAATGTTGCCATACTCCAAGCCTTTGCTGGGCATGTGGGTCCTGCCATTCCCAGGAGTTTCCCATGCAGCCGGCTGGGGGCTGCATGTCATGGAGAAGGCAAAGGGCACCTCCCTGAACCCAGGGTGACCTCCCGGGAAGTGCCAGAGAACCGTAAGTGGAGGTGGTGCTGCCAGCCCCGCAGGTAATATCCCTGTGCCCAGGAGTGGGGCGGGATGGGGCATTCCTGCTCCCTGGATACGCCGGGGATCTGTCCCAGGGCCTGGGCCATGTCTGAAGGTGGCTGGGGAGGTGTATCCCAGGCCTGAGTTTGCTAGGAGCAGCCCTGGGGATTCATTAGAACAGGCCGGACTATTTGGTCGGATTCGCCCCTGGATGCCGGCAGCTCTGGGCACATCGGAGCCAGTTTTGTCCTATCAGGCTACAGAGGAGTGTGAGGCCTGGCCAGGCCCAACCCTACCTTAAACAGGCTGTAGGCATTAGCCAGTGTGGGAGTCCGGCTGCTAGTCCCTCTGCGACACCTCCACCTGGGACCTAAGCCGCGGCAGTGAGGAACTGGAACCGGACCACCCGCAACACCCGGCACACCCGGAACACCCGGAGGACCCGGAACACCCGGAGCACCCCGCGCACCCGGATCACCCGGAGGACCCGGAGCACCCGGAGGATGACATGACTCCGGCTCTCGCACTGCGTCAGGATAGTCTCCTCGGGGAAAATCTGGGAGCAGGTTATAGACCTAAAGACAAACACACACGACATCAGCCATGAAACCAAGACACGAGCTACCCCAGAGCCAGCTCCTGCCCCTCCTCCCACTAACACATCACCCCACAAACCTCCGCTCTCGCCCCAGCCTCATCTCTAGCCTGGACACCTCCCCCTACCCTGCCCAGCACCCATCTCCATCCCCCACGTGGGCATCTGTCCCTGCACCTCCCCCCACAGCCCTAGGATTGGGACCGGCGGCTCCCAACGCCCTGGGAGAACCTGGGGCAGGGGGAGGGCAGCTGCCCCTTCTCGCCGTGGGGCAGCGAATGGCTCTTAGTGCCCCTCCCCCACTCTGTCCAGATCACAGAGGGGCCGCGTCGGGGGCTGGCCCTGGGGCCACGGCTCACAGGGATACGTGACTCAGCCCCCGCCCAGTGAGCCCCATCTCCTGCTGCCCCATGGGGCTTGGGAGGCTCCACTTGCGGTGTGCAGAGCCCGTGAGCCCCTGGATGGCAGGCGCCAGTGACGGGTCGAGTGCGATTCCGTATCATCACCCGGGCAGGGGCAACTCCCACAATGCACCTGGCCAGTTGTCCACTGCTGTACATGGGGAGCAGGGAATTCACCTGCTCCTGCCCCTGGGGACCAGCTCTGCCCTGGAGAGGGAGCGCCAGTTACCCCAGCCATTATCTCAGCTCCGAGCTCCACGTTCCCAGCCAGAGCCGGGGGAGGGGGTGTCAGGAGGGGGGCACTGAAAGGGCTGATGGGAGAACAGGCAAGGCAAGTGGGGACCCCCCAGAGCTAGGGGGTGACAAGTGCCATGGGAGCAGCCCTCAGACTGGGAGAGGTGGCCTCGAGGGGTGTCCCCCAGCGGCCATGCATCGCCCTCCCTGCGAGGGGGGAGGACTCGTCGGGAGGGCTGGGCGAGTGGCCGAGCAGCTCTGGACTCACTGTGTCGACGCTGAGCTCGTCCTCGGGCTTCCTGAGCAGCACGCTCTGATCCACGGCGCGGACGGCGCACAGGGACCCGGGGGCAGCCTGCACCCGCAGCTGGAGCTCTGAGCCCGGCAGGGCCCGGTCCTGCGAGAAGGCCAGCTTCACCTGGCGAGGCACAGCGCGTCACAGGGGAGGGGAGAGACCCCCGGGGCAGAGGGAGACAGGCCCGGGAGGCAGGGGGGCAGGCACCGAGTGTCACTCCGGCCCAGGCCTGGCTGGCTGAAGGGCTGGGGCTTTGGGAGTCCTGCTGGGCGTGGGGGGTCGAGGCAGCCCAGGCTCATTCAGCGCCCCCGTGGGGTGGCTCAGGGAGCTGCAGTTATCCATAGACACCCTGGGGTGGGGTGGGGGAATAGGAGGTGCAGGGGGGTAGGGATACGACAGGATCACCAGCCCCACCAGATAAAACTCCTGAGTCAGACCCCTGAAGCCCTGGGCTGCAGCCTGTGCTTTGGCTTCTCTGCTCCCCCTGCCTCTGCCCCTTCCAATACCAAGCAGATGCCAGTTGCCGGGGAGGCAGCTGCCATTGCTGAGGGGGGGCATTGAAATGCCTCTGGGTAAGAGTGCCCTGCCTCCCCGGGCTGGGGGGGACAGAAGGGCCACACTTACCCCCAGGGCAGAGGGGTGAAGTGGGGGGGGGCAGAAGGACTCAGCCAGACCCCAGAAGATGGAGGGGAGAGGTGGAGGAGGAATTCTGTAACTTTACCTCCCTAGTCCCAGAGGGAGGGCCTTCCCCAGCTCACCACTATGTGCAGTGGGGAGGGGGCTCACGCAGGACCCTGGCGAAAGCTTTTTCTCCATGACAGGGACGTGCCCCTGCCGGCTGCCAGAGAGGGGAGCTCCAGCCTTCCCGGGGGGGGGGGGAGTCTCTGCTGCTCAGCTGCTGAGAGTGGGAGCCGGCTGCCGGCCCAGAGGAGGAGAGGGGCCCCTCCCCTCATGACACTTGTGCCCCAGTCGACTGGAGGGGCAGCGGCCCCTTAGAAGCCCTCTAGAGAAATATGGGCAGCTGGCCCCCCACAAGCCTCCAGAGGGGAAGGGGGCTCAGACCATCATATCCTGCCCCC
The DNA here is from genome assembly GCF_016161935.1 of Mauremys reevesii. Taxonomy (NCBI): domain Eukaryota; kingdom Metazoa; phylum Chordata; order Testudines; family Geoemydidae; genus Mauremys; species Mauremys reevesii. The sequence continues at coordinate 73,918 of NC_052639.1, forward strand.
GCCCCAGGGGAATCTTCCCGGCTGGGCGGGGCAGGCGCGGGTCGGAGGATGGGCAGTGGGTAGGGCTGAGGTGGCAGAAGTTCTGGGGTGGGGAGCAAGTGGCTGTGGAGACTGGGAGTGGGGGCTCAGGGCAGCAGGTACCTGCCGGGAGCCCAGAGTGGGCCCGGGAGGGGCCGGGTCCCGGTCAGTGGGGTGGGAGGGACAGAAGCAGGAGCTCTGGGGAGCTGGGGACGGGGAGGCGAGGGGTGGGGCAGGCAGGCAGCAGGTTCCTGCTGGGCCCGGAGTGAGGGGCTGAGTCCGCGGGGGAGGCAGGCTGGGCTGGGGGAGGCAGGAAGGGTTTGGGGGAGCAGGTACTCGCTGGGGCCAGGGAGAGAGGAATGGGAGGGGGGAGGGCAGGCACCTGCTCCTCCATTGTGCGGGGCCGGAGCTCTTCCCATCACCGCGGGAACGCCTGCAGGGGGCGAAATGGCTACTGAGCAATTCACCAGAGCTGGCACTGCCCCAACGACCCTGGCGCTGCTGTGAGGCTGGGAAGGGAGGGGCCGGGGCACCCAGCCATGCCCCTGCTCAGGGCTCCTGTTATGGGGCAGGGAGCGATTCCCCCACCCAGAGGCTCCTCTGCCCTGAGCCCCAGGCTCACCTTGTTCGGGAAGCACTTGGCCACATGCAGCCGGGCGCGGTCGGCAGCCATCTCGCCATCGGGCAGCACCGTGTAACCCAGCACCTTGGCAGCGGGCACCAGGTCAGCGCCGACAGGCAGCTCCACCGAGAAGGAGCCCTTCAGCCCTAGGGACGGTGGGAAACACCCAGGGGAAGTCAGGTCCAGCCAGCAGAGCCCCCTCCCCCAGCCCGGCCCCTGCTCAGGGGGCTCAATCCCCAGTCGCCCTCGAGCGCCCCCTATTTGCACAGACCCCTCCCCCGCCACTTACCAGCCCCCTCCTTGAGGTCCAGCCCCTTGTGGAGGATCCTGGCGATGGCTCCTTTGGCCACGACCTGCGGAGGAGGAGACGGGAGTCACTGAGCTGTGTGACGCTGTGTGGAGTCTGGGAGACACTTTATGGTATTGTTGATACCAACATTGTAAAATTGCAGGGAATCTGGCCAGAGATGCCATGGAAGGGGTCTGTGGAAATGGTGCAATTTGCCAAGTATGAGGATCTTGTTTCTATCTTTGTATCACCTTTGTATTCTGCTCTAGGTGTGTGTGGTACATCTGGATTTCTAAACTCAGGCTGCCCTCTATCCAACCCCCCTCCCCGCTCCCTGCCCTCGTACCGCGCCGCCCAGAGCACTGGAGTCTGGCAGCGCTACAGCCGCACGCCCAGCTGGAGCCGGGCCACGCCGCCACCGCGCAGCACAGAGACCGGGTCAGGCCGGGCTCTGCAGCTGCGCTGCCCCAGGAGCTCCCAGCCCCCCGCCCAGGGCATGGCGCCGGCGGCGCAGCAAGCGAGCTGAGGCTGTGGGGAAGGGGGAACAGCAGGGGAGGTGCTGGGGGCGAGCCTCCTGGGCCAGGAGCCAGGCAGGATGGTGTGCCCACCTCTGAACTAGGGGATACAGCTTAGGAGCCAGCAAGGCACGTGGGGGCAGGCTGGGGGACAGAGAACTCTAAGGCTTTTCTATGCCACGTGCTGGGCAGCTTGTGTTTGGGAGAAAGGAAGTACCAGCCGCATGGCAAAAGGAATATAAAGGGCAGCTGCATCTTCTCCATTTTGTCTCCATTCCTGCTTCTTCCCTCTGGAGTAACTTTTCTACAAACGAAGCTCTGAACAAAGGACTGAACGACCCATCCAAGCTGGGGATCTGTTCCAGAGGGACTTTCAAGCCAGCAAACTCACCAATACTGCTCAGAACCTGATCTATGGACTTTGATGTCTCTGTGTGTATGTGATTGTTTTACCATTTAACAACTCTCTTCTTGGTCTTTCTCTTTCCCTTATAACAAGCCTTTCATTTCAGACACTAAAGGACCGGCTGGCAGCGTGGTATTCTGGGTAAGATCCAAACTAATATTGGCCTGGTGGTGTGGGTGACCCTTTGGGGCCAGAAGAACATTGTGTACAGTGAGCAGAAGTTTTAAATGACTTCTCGCTGCACTGGCCCTAGGTGCTGATGGGGGCAGAGAACTGGAATGCAGCAGAGGGGGCCGTGCGATTTCTTTTTTAGCTTCTAGATAACCAGTGCGGGGGATCAGGAGCAGTTTGCGACTGGTTGGTGAGTCTAACTTCAGTGTGAACCACCAGTTTGGGGAGAATCTGCTCTTCTTTTTGCAGCCTGCCCTGCCCTTGGCATTTCCAGTGAGGGCTGCCCCAGGCACACTGGGTCACAAGCTGATGCTGTACAGGGGGCTGACAAATGCCCCGACGTGGGGACGGCCACGCAGGCTGGAGTCAGGGCAGGGTGTGGCCTCTCCTCCCCCGGACTGAGCCAGCAGAGGTGGGGGTGCAAGAAGCAACATTCAGGCACGTATCCCATTCCCCAGGCCCCCCAGGCCAGACAGCCCCCGCTCTGGGGCCGGATTGGAAGCAGAGCCCCTAGTGGGGAAAGGGGAAAAGCCCCGTCCTGATCTAGCCCAGCCCTTGTAATTCAAAGGAACCGTTCGATTCCCCACTGCTCTGCTGTGGGGTCACAGCGCTGACTCCGCACCTCCTGCTCTCTCTCTCTCTCGCACACACACACACACACACACACACACTTTAGTCTCCCAGGACAGGCTCACCAGGAAGATGAACTCCAGGCTCCTGGACCCGTTCCCCAGGGCCTCCCTAGCAATGACGTAATCCACCTGGAGCTGCTGGGCCTGGTCGCAGGGCAGCCCCCCTCCCAGCCAGCGGATCTTCAGGAAACTCTGGCTCTTGGAGTAGAAGGGCTGCAGGTGACGATGGACATCCGGATAATGGGGAGAGAGTCTCCCATACACAGAGCTGCGAGCCACATGCTTGAAGTGCCCCTGGGGGATAGAGAGAGCGATGGGGCTCGCCGGGGTGCAGAGCACACAGCACAGGACAGAGATGCAGCCGGGGCAGGCCAGGCTCTGATGCTGCCAGCTGAGCTCACCCCTACGGCCCCCTGCCCTGCGTCCGTAAGTGACATGGAAAACCCCAGCGGTTCCAATGGGGCAGCCCCTGAGCTGAGCTGCCCGAAGGGGGCGACCTTCCTAACTAAACCCCACCCCAAATATTAATGAGAAGACAAGTGGTGGCACTAAGATGCTGTTTGCGTCACCCCATTGATGGCTCTGCTGGTGAGGTCTGCGCCTCCCCCCGCCCCCCCTCTGTCCTGGCTATTCAGCCTGCAGGCGCTTCGGGCAGGGCCGTTTGCTACGCTGAGTGTGTGCAGCACCCAGCACCATGGGGCCCGATCCTGGCTGCTCCTTAGGCACCACCACAATAAACATCAACAATCACAGACACAGAAACAGAGGCTGGAGAGCTGGGGCCCCACTGGGGCTCGGAGGCCCGTCACTTACCCTCAGAGTGACGCTCCTGGTCCAGCCGGAGGTGTCCAGCTCGAAGGAGGCTCTGCCAGACTCGTCCGTCAGGAAGGTCTGCTTCTTATTCTTATTCCCAGAGCTAACAAAGAGCTGCAGCTTCTCATTCTTCAGCACAGAGCCACCTGCCACCTTCAGGAGCATCTGAGCCGGGAGAGAAAGGGGGAGACGCACAACTCAGGGAGAAGACTCCTGGGAGAGTGTTGCCCACCAGGGGCTAAAGAGCTGGCTGGGGGCAGAAAGGGGCAGTGCGATCCAGCCCTGAGATGCTCTGGGAAAGCCCAGGGCTGGGATGGGTGTTGGGGTGAGGGCTGAGGGGCATTAGCAGATCTGGGAAGAAGTTGGGGCAGGACTGGAATAGCTGGGGGTGCTGGGGTGAGCACTGAGGGGTATCAGGTTGTCTGACCCCTTCCCTATCCCCCAGACGTGCTCACACCACCTGCAGGCCCTTATGTAGAAATAACATTGTTCTGTTCGGGTGGGCCAGTAGTTGAGAGACAATCAGAACTGATGGCGCTAGATTGCCATCTTGAGATCTTCTCCAGGATATTCCGTCAACAAAGTGTCCCGCACCTTTTCTAGGCTGGGCACCTGCCGAGAACACAATACGATAATCTGCCTTGGGTAAATGTAGGCGTGTGCACAGCACATCACACAATGGGAAGGTACTTGCCTGTTAGTAACTAGCGTTCTTCGAGATATGGTGTCTATATGTGCTCCACTTCTGGTGTGCATATGCCCCATGCACCGTAGATCTGAATGCATTAGCCACCAGTGTCCATTGGTTGTACCTGCACCCTGCCGTGAGCACCCCACGACTCCAGCCCTCTGCCCACCCTGACTCCTGTACCCCTCCACACCTCCCCAGCCCCCTACCCTGACTCCTGCACACCCCCCCACACCCAACCCCCTGCCCTGTCCTCTGCACCCCCCACATCCCCACCCTGAGCACCAAACAGGAGCTTCTGCACCCCCTCCCCATACCCACCTGCACCCCTCACACCAAACAGGAGCTGCCCCAGGTAAGTGCTCCACACCCCAACCTCCTGCCCCAACCCTCAGCCCCCGTCCTCGCCCAGGCTCCTGGCCAGACCCCGAACCCCAACTCTTTTTTACAATATTTGAAAAGATCATTCAGTGGTCCGTCGAGACTCTCTGTGAGTTTCAAGTGGTCTGTGGAAAAATAAGTTTGACGACAAGAACAATCAAGGGACCTCACTTTATTTTCATTTACTTGCTATGACCTACGGGAGGAGGAAGGAGAAAAAAATAATGAAAAACGGGGGTGGGGGAGATAAGAGAGAATGTTCTTTTTCTTGGCTGGGTCCCAAGGAGGGCCCCCCAAAATGAAGCTGAGCACAGAGCTGGGGGCGGGGCACTAACGCTGAATCCATCACTGGCTGTCACGTACCTGGGCTGGGGATACCATGTCTGTTGATCCCCCCAGTCTCCAACCTACCTGGGCAGTACAGCAGCCATGGCCCTTCCCACTAGCTCCTCTCCACTCCCCAGCCCACCCACCACTTGCCCCCACCCCGCCTAAGGCTTAGCCCTCTCTTTTAAAAATGAGTGCCTGCCCCTCTCCCCTTGTGAGGTAACTCCCTTCTCTCCATGTGCCAGTATAATAATGCCTGCATCTCTCATTTTCACTCCATGCATCTGAAGAAGTGGGGTTTTTACCCATGAAAGCTTATGCCCAAATAAATCTCTTAGTCTTAAAGGTGCCACTGGACTTCTCGTTGTTCTCCTAAGTGTAGTACCTCACTCTGGTCTTTAATTTCATCTTGTTGATTTCAGAGCAATTCTCTAATTTGTCAAAAGTCGTTATGAATCCTAAACCTGCCTCCAAAGTGCTAGGAGCCCCTCTCTGCGTGGTGTCATCCACACATTTTAGAAGCACACTCTCCATTCCATTGTCCAAGTCTTTAATGACAATACTGAGCAGTACCGGACCCAGGACTGACCCCTGTGGGACCCACTAAACACGTCTGCCCAGAGTGCAGCAAACTACTGATAACTACCCCTTGAGTATGGGGGTTTCAACAGTTGTGCACCAACCTTACAGTAATTTCATTTAGACCAGTGATTTTCAACCAGGAGGCCAGGGCCGCTTGGGGGCCGTGAGCAGGTTTCAGGGGGTCCACCAAGCAGGGCCAGTGTGAGACATGCTGGGGCTCAGGGCAGAGGGCTGCAGCCCCACCACATGGGGCGATTGCCCTGCTTGCTACCCCTTCACGCTGGCCCTGGCTTTTATATGCAGGAAACCAGTTGCTGTGGCACAAGTGGGCTGTGGTGTTTTTACAGCATGTTGGGGGTGGGGGGGCTCAGAAAGGAAAAGGTTGAGAACCCCGACGTAGACCACGTTTCCCTAGTTTGCTTATGAGGATGTCAAAAGCCTCACTACAAACAGGATCTATCGAGCTACTGCTTCCCCCCTCCCACTAGGCCAGGAACCCTGACTGCTAGATGTGGCTTTTCTTACCGGGGCCTTTAAAATCTCCCCTATTGCTGAACTCTCCTGTTGTAGGGAGGATATCAGTCGTAGACTCCCTCTCCTCGGACAGGGGCGGCTCCAGGCACAAACGCACCAAGCGCGTGCCTGGAGCGGCAAGCCACGGGCGGCAGCCTGCCGCTTGCTGTGAGGGCGGCAGGCAGGCGGCTTTCGGCATCATGCCTGCGGGAGGTCTGCTGGTCCCGTGGCTTCGGCAGCAATTCGGCAGCAGGGACGCTGAATTGTGCACTAGCAGCGGACCTCCTGCAGGCGTGCCGCCGAATCCGTGTAATCAGCAGACCTCCTGCAGGTGTGCCGCTGAATCCACGTGACCAGCGGACTGCGCGCAGGAGCGCCGCCGAAAGACGCCTGCCTGTCGTGCTTGGGGTGGCAAATAACATAGAGCCACCCCTCTCCTCAGAGCAATAGTTACAGGGTGGGGGAGTCTAGCCTGGGAAGCAGGGACTCTGGAAACGATTTGGGGGTCGTGGTGGATAATCAGCTGAACATGAGCTTCTAGTGCGATACTGTGGCCAAAAGCGCTAATGCGATTCTGGGAGGTATAAATGAGACTCTCGAGTTGGATACTCTGTGTTTGGCAGGGGTGCAACTGATGCTGGAACCCCGTGTCCAGTTCCGGTGCCCATAGTTCAACAAGGATATTGATAAATTGAAGAGGGTTCGCTAACTAAACCGCTATCTCCAGTAACAATTATTAACGATCAAAATGACTATTTACAAAACGTAAAGAGAAAAACTTCAGCGGAGCAGGAGACCGGACACTGCTGCTGGCTCTGGCTCTCAGCCAGAGGCCGTGAGAAGGAACTGAGGGTTGGCTGGTTGCTCAACCCCCATTGTGCCCTCGGGAAGGGGGGCTTGAGGACATGGAGAGCACAGCTAACGCATCCGATCTCCAGTGCATGGGGCACATGGGCACCAGAAGTGCAGCACATCCGGCAAGCAGTCAACATCAATGGAGGTTACAGTGTGGTACAGACATATCCCACTCTGTCACACCGGTAATCCCGTTACCTTGCCAGTGTAGGGGATTCCAGCCTTGTAAGTCTCGTCAGCATCCTCAAAGGTCACCGTAGCGATTTCAGACACGATGTCACAGCTCTTGGTCACATTGAGCTCCACCCCTAGCAGGAGAGGGAGGGACGATAGGAGGAAGGTGCTGGTGCTGAGAGTGACACCAGAGTTCAGGCTACATCCCAGATTTCTCTCCATAACAATCCGCCCAGCCATTTCTACCCCCTCTCGCTATGGACTGGAGGGTGTGATTGGGGGAGAATTTGGGAGGTTCAGCTGGGGGCAGAGAAGGATTTTCCTGGGGAATCTGGAAACTAGAAAATTTAGATTCACCTTCCCCTGGGGCTTAATCCCAAACCAGCCACGTGACATTTGCCAGCAGGGTCTCCTGGTTCTGTGGCCCTTTCCCCAGCAGAGAGCTCCTTACTGAGCGGCCCCAGAGCTGACCCCGCACACAGGCCTCTCGGCACAGGGCCTGCCCCCAGAAAGGGCCGTTTTCAGAAGTGCCCAGTGACCCGTTGCCATTCTGGACCCGCTCTCCTCCAGCCACTTCGCCATCGCTGATGTCAGCACCCGAGGGTAACATTGTAGCCACCCCACAGTTACAGTTTTCAGCCAAAGGGGTGTCGGCCGCTCTGGAAATCAGGATTCTGCTGGGTTAAATGTGGAGTTATCTGGGTTCGTTACTAAGCGATTAGCACTTGCCGTTTTGAACGCTAAGTGCTAACGTCACTGAGGCCGTGACTCAGGGCCCAGCGACACAGGCTGGGCCGTCACTCCGCTCTGCCAGCTCAGTCCACAGCCAGAGGCCACTCGCGGGAGGGTGTTTAGTCTTTGCATGAACGTGCCCAGGTCTGAACTCCTCATGAGGGATCGATCCCAGTGATGGGCTGAACCAGAACCCCAGATCCAACCCCCCAACGCTACCTCTGGGCCCGTCTCTAAAGCAGCTGGGCTACAAATGACATGACCACATGTGCAAGTGAGACCCCTCTGCCCCTGGGGTTTAGTGCTGGGGGCTGCCTGGGGGCGTGCACGTGTGCTTGATTTCAGTCCCACCTGTCCCATCCTCCACGAGAGACGCCTTGGCCTGGAGGCTCATCTCATAGCCAGAGTAGGTCAGGTTGAAGGGAGCCGTCCCCACCTCTCTGGAAAAGCAGCCGTTGCTGTCAGTCTGGAGGGAGAGATCAGAGCCCGTTAGCAGCAGCTCTGCACCAGGCCCCGCAGGTGTCAGCTCAGTGGGTCTCTCATCGGGTTTGGCCTGGTTAGTGCTGGGACGGGAGACACTCAAAGAGAACCTGGGTGCTGCAGGCAGCAGCAGGGGGCGCTCTCACCTTGGGGTCAGCCCTGACACCGGTACCCCAGTGCGGCACTAGGGGGCGCTGTGCAGCTGGAGCTGCTGTGGGTGGAATGAGATGTAAAACAGGCCCTGGCCACTCGTTCCCATCACAGATCCCCTGGTGCTGGTCCCCCATCATCATGGTAACGCTGGCTGATTCCAATCGGCCCCCCCCAACCCCCCAGGGACTGAGAGCATTCGGGGAGATCTGCCCCCGCCTAGCGAGAGCTGCTGATGAGGACGGGCGGCCCCATAACCTGGGGCACTCGCCTAGGTCTGGAGAGTCCCTGCTCTGCCACAGGCTGCCTGCAAGTCCCTCTGAGTACGGCTCCAGCAGAAACTCCCTGCGGCCGCGAGTCTGAGCCCAGCCCTGCTGACCCCGCTTGTGCTGCGGGGCTAAAACCAGCAGGTCAATGGTTGGGTCCAGGCGCTAGATCCGGGGGAGGGTCTCGGCTCCAGCCAAGCGTCTACACTGTTCCTTTAGCCCCACGGCGCAAGCCCCAGGCAGCAGAGCTGGGCTGGGAGACGCTGCCACAGGGTTTTTGCTGTGCGGACGGACCCTGAGCATCTCTGTGCCTCAGTTCCCCATTTGTACAATGGGCATAGGAGCCTGCCCTGCCTCCTGGGGGCTAGGAGGGTAAGTGAGGCACTGAGATAGTGTGGGGAAGGGGGCGGGGCGTAGAAGTCCCTAGGCCCTGCTACACAGCTGCCAGCCCCACCCCCAGCCTGCCAGATGGGGACCCGGCTGGATCCAGGGCCTGATTCGCCTGCACTTACACCTATGTCACCAACATCATCACGGCAGATCACAGCCCCCCTCTGGCCAGTGTAAGAAAACCATGGAGAGGAGCCTCCTGCAGCAGCATGTCATGTACCTGCCCCCTCCCCAGTCACACTCACCTGGCCGGTAAGCTCCGTGCACTGAGCCTCGGTTCGCTTGGCACGAAGATGGTTCCAGTGATTTACTGGTTGTTCCTCCCGACACAGGCTGGCCTGGACCCTCCCCAGGACGGGCTTCCCGTAGGTGTATCTGTTTAGCAGAGGGGAGGAAGAGGGTAAGTGGGAGGGGAGGGGGCCAACACCCCTGCCCATGGGGGGGGTCCCTGCTGGGGTGGGGCTGGTCGTGTGGGTGGAGTGAGAGCCCCAGGGAGCCCTGCCTGGCCATGAGCATGGGGCAGAGGGGGTCGCAGGCAGGGAAGGGGCAGGTCAGATCCTGGCCTGGGGGGGGGGGAGGGGAGTCAGGCCCAGGGTGGTACCAGCCCCCCCTTTATTGGCCTGGCAGGGCTGCTGTCACACTCACCGGCCGCACACCCGCAGCAGGAGCGTCTCATCCAGCACCGTCACCACGGGGGGCAGCTCCAGGGTCACTTCGAACTTGGGCAGCACTGGGGGGCAGAGAGGGACGGAGTGAAACCGACCCGCAGCCCCGGCTCGGGGGTTTCATCGCGATCCTCGGCCTTGGAGCTTCTCCCCGGGTCGTGCAGCCCCCCACCAACCTGCCGGCCGGGCGGGAAGGGGAAGGGCCCGGAAACGGAGCAGGGCTGGTGTTGCCTGATTTGGGGAGGGTTAGTAGGGACAGTGGAATTTATCCACTTAATTTAGTTTTATTTAATAATTAATTTTCTAATTAATTAAGAATGTTAGTAATAATTAATAGATATTAATAATATGGGTATGGCTCGCCAATATGTGTGATCAGAAGATAAAAGTTCGTCTTGAATCAGGCTTCACAGAATTCAATACCAAGGAGATTGGGGTATAACAGGAATTACACTGAGACAAAGTTTAGTCAAACAAGACCTTTTATTTAAAATCAATGAAACAAGAAGTAAATGTAAAATGTTAAAAGCAGTATGAGATTACAAAGTATCACAATTCTTTAAGAGATATGATATGATATTATACAGTTCTAAATGCACTCTGCAGCAAAGAGTACTAAAGTGAATTTCACACCTCTGCTAGAGGAAGTATAGTTATAAAGAAACTGGTTGTAAATTAAACCCTTCTTAGCATAGATGCTTAGAGGTGAAGTAGAAATTAAGAATTATCTCATACTCACAACTTTGAAAAGAATTAATACTACGACTAGCATTGACAGCTTTCGTAGGAGAAGGAGGCTTCGAAGCAGGTTGAGACGACCAGGAAACAGAGAGATGTATCGCCCCCTAGTGGTGGATTATCACACCTTTTATAGGTAAAAATCCTTCCCTTTATGCCCAAATTTGTCTTTCCCCCATGAAAAGGTGAGGGTACCTGTTTTCATAGGCTGACCTTTGTGTACGTACTAATGACAACTATCTACGTATTTTGTGGTAGACTTGTTATATTTTGTGGGCAGAAATACCCTACTTTTGCACCTAACTAGGTGAAAGGTTAGCAGATATTCAGAAAGTCCCTAGACAATTTGCGTAGGTTTGTTTCCTAGTATCACTTTTCTGAGTAAGGGTCTTAAAGGTTGCTTTCAGCGTCACAGAGGAAATAGGCCAGAATGTCTGGTCTAGAAGTTTCTAGGTATCTTGCATTAAAGCTATTGCAAATTCTATTAATCTATGCAGCCTACACACTTTTATCAAAAAGACATTTTATACAGACCAACAGATTAATCCTCAGGGCTACACGCCCCCCTTTGACGGGGTGGTTTACATAAAGAAACCCCGTCACTTAAGACTTAATATCTGTGGGGCCCTTTTTAGTTTCATACCTGGGCAAATTTTGGTATGTATCAGGAATGGGTACCATGTATATATATTCATCTTTATCCCCAGATGGTGCTCGTCTGTGCATTTGTTTAGGGGATTGTCTGGGTGTCTGTCCAGGTCTCTGCCTAGTTTTTGGCTTGGGTTTGTTGCATTTATACAACATATAACCTAACATAAGGAAATTAATCACAATCCCAATTCCTTGGATAATTATCCATACTTCTAATCCGAAATTTTCTCTGGAAGTTGTTACAGACTCATTCCCTTCATTCATTAATTGGGTAATAACTTGTTGGGCTTCATCCATATTGTTAGTAATTTGAATGAGGTGAGTCTCTTTACGAGTCATTAAGGATTTCAGTTGCAACCCTAATGGTGGAATATAAGCCAGAAAAGTAGGTGTACTTTGAATAGTTAAATTCTGGTAATCAGGGTTAGACTGAATAATGGTAATGTTCTCAAAAATAGGAATAGGGGAAATAACTTGATTTCCTATTACCGTGGGTTGCTCTGGGGTAAAACAGAAATTTGGCTCTGTGACAGGACACTCCAAGGGACCATACTGGTACCTCTTTTGGTTGGTAACCACGCAAAATTGGTTCCTTCCAGCATAGGTCACCCTCTCCATCGGAGTCTTCCATGTGGTCAGCCTCACCAGGCATGACGATGATGAATTCTGTGCTTTCTCTCCCTGTAGTCCACACAAAACAGTGTCTGTTTCAAACACATTACACCTACAGATATACTGGGGTCCCTTTTCAGAACAACAGGCCATCTGTGGTACCTTCCAAGTCTGAGTTGGAGTGTGATAGACTACCAGGGGAGGTGCATTAACACGTTCCCTGTAGATGTCATCTTCGAGGTGACCTATAGAATGGATAGCAGCCAATTGCCTGTACACATCTCTGTCTGGGTCAAACACTGGTAACGAGACCGTGAATGAGACATACAAAGACCGTGCCATCATACAATCTTTTGTAAGAGAACAACTGTCTCGGTTGGGGTGAGGTGTCACAGATCCTATCTCTCTCATAGCACCCACTGACAAATGCTGGCATGCATCCAAACAAGTGGATCTTTCCTTTTCCAGCTTTTGAAAACATTTAGGACAATACCAACTCATTAATTGTTCATCCTTAATTAAGTCAGGGACTTCTCCTAATTTTAAGGATCGCAATGCATCAGTAATTGTGCTTACAACATATTCCCCATATGCAGAACATATAATTTCTTTCCCCAAATGCTGATCTCTTTTCTGATCATTGCTTAAAGCAATTAACTTTAAAAGCAATTAACACATCTTTTTCCAACCACTAGAGGGTAGTGCAGTCACTTTTACTAATTGATATTCAAAAGTAACATCCTCCCCCCGAATTCCCTTAACCTGTTGAATCGGGTTGTTGACCAGTTCTGGATTAAGTATAATAGTCCGTTCCTTCTTTGTTGGTATGTTCTGTTGCTTGGGCTCAGACAACTGAGTGTGATCCGGTCGTCTGGTTTCCTGGGGTTGCAATAGTTCGGTTTCAGACTTAATATTTTGGCATAGTCCTACCCTTAGAGCAACAATAAGGGTGTAATAAGTCAAAAATGTCAATGTCAATTTCATGGTTGCAAACTGCTGGGCTCCAGTTGTTGCGATTTCGTCTGATCACTTAAGTCCTGAGGAGGAAGTTGCTCCTGCGACCTGGACGATCGATACAGCTTTAACTGGTTAGCATGATAAATCTTGTCTCTATTATGCTTTCCTCCTGTTATTCTGATCTTATATACTGCTGAACTGAGTTTATCAATGATTTGGAAAGGTCCAATCCATCGATTACATAACCCATGTTCTGGTGACTTATATGACAATAACATTACTTGATCTCCTACCTCCCAAGTATTCTCTCTCTGGTTTTTGTCAAAGTAAGCCTTTGCCTTACGTCTGGATTTTCCCAATTTAGCAGCTACCTGCAAGTGAATGTGATTTAAATGTTTTTGCAGATTTTGCAGGTAGGTATCCATTTTTATTACATCTAATTGAGTGCCACTAGCTTGCCAAATTAAATGTTCTGGTAATCTCATTGTTCGGCCTGTCATCACTTCAAAAGGTGTTTTATCAGTAGATGCAGCCGGTGTTGCCCTCAATGCCATTAAAATTAAAGGCATGAGGGTGTCCCAGTTACGTCCATTGGCATCAACCAGTTTCCTCAACATCACTTTTATAGTCCGATTGGTTCGTTCCACCATCCCAGATGACTGTGGTCTGTATGGGATGTGTAGCCTCTGCGGGACTCCCATCAATTTAAGACAATCCCTAAAGAACTGTCCTGTAAAATGTGATCCCTGGTCTGATTCTACCTTCGCAGGGATCCCCCAGCGAGAGAAGACTTGTTCTACCAAGACCTTGGCAGTGGCTTTTGCAGTATTGGCTTTAAGAGGAAATGCCTCTATCCACTTTGAGAAAGGATCGATAATCACCAACAAATATTGTTTACCTCTTTGGGTCCTTGGCAAAGGACCTACAAAGTCAATCTGCAAAGCCATCCACGGACCTTCATACACCTGGGATCTTAGTGGTGCATTTCTTTTGGATGGAGTAGGATTAGCTTGGGCACATGCCAGACAATTTTCACAATATTGTTGCACATCCATCCTAAGAAGTGGCCACCACCCTACAGATGCAAGACGTTGGACAGTTTTGTCCACTCCCTGATGTCCTCCTGTAGGAGTGTCATGGACCATGTACATCATTTCCCTTCGTAGGTGAGCTGGAACTACCCACACAGGGAAAGGACCTCCTGTATACATGAGAACTCCATCTACGACTTGTAACTGCTGTTCATGTCGTTTGTACAAAGGGTCTATTGTTAGTGATCCCCCTTTGTCTATTTTGGAAAGCTCTAGAATTACTTTTAGTATGTCCTTATCCAATTTTTGCATGTCTTTTAGATCTGGTATATTGGGTTTTACCAATTTAGTTGCAGCTATAGGACATTTAGGATTAGGGGTAATAACAGAATACTCCTGATCCTTACTTTCCCAAAATTCTCCTGATCGGGCTCCTTCACGGGCCAATTTATCAGCTTTTTCATTTTCCATAGCATAAGGGTTTAATTTCCAGTGAGCTTTTACCTTTTTTATTTTGATTGGCCGCTCTGAAACAGTAACTATTACTGTTAACCAATGGATGTATCTCATCAGTGATGCATACCTAATAGGTGTGCCATCAGAAGATGTAAAACCATTTGTTTCCCAATATGGTAGGAACTCTGTGAGAGAATTGCATACCCATGCAGAGTCTGAAAACAGACAGATATCTTGGTATGTGGTGGTGATGGAGAACTGCACACAGTACTCCAACACACAAGCCACTGCAGCTAATTCTGCATATTGAGCCGAATGTGGAGTGCATGAATATGCCTTTTCCCAAGGCTCTCCTTTCCCCTCAGGGGGAACTGCATAGATTCCGAACCCAGTATAGGGTTTGCCTTGATGGTAATAACTAGAACCATCAACAAAGAATTTATACCTATTAATGGGATCTGTCTCCTGGATTAAAGGTTGAAAGAGCTTTTGTTTTTCCTCCCCCCTTAGATCCAATTGATCAAAGTTGGGACACTTGTGTGGCTCTCCCTGATACAATAGAGCGGTTGGTAACAAGGATGGTGTCCTAATAGGTTTGACTGCGATATCTTTCCCTTGCAGTAATAATGCCCAGTGAGCAAGGCGAGCATTTGAAACTTGCCCATCTTTTACCCTGTTAGACAGTAAAACTGAAGAGGAGTGTGCGATGAGTGTAATATGATCGGGCTGAGGCCAATTAGAAAAGAAAAGTGTTGTATGGCCCAACTGGTTGCCAATAGATACTTTTCACAATTGTCATATTTGAGTTCAATTGATGACATTAAACGTGAGGCATAGGCCACAGGTCTGATTTTCCCATGCCTTTCTTGTGAGGCCACAGCCGCCAACGCATTAACACTCACCGCTACCTCCAGATGATAGGGTATTTCAGGATTTGGTGTGATCAACACCGGAGCCTTGATAATGGCCTGTTTTAGTTGGGATACTGCCTCCGTGTGTTGCTCAGACCATTCCCACTGTACACCTTTCTTTAGAAGTTGGTACAAAGGACCTGCAATAGAAGCAAAATTAGGATGAAATCCCTGTGGTACCCAGTTAAACCTAGGAAAGCTCTTAAAGCCGAGGTTCCTGTGGTAAAGGCAATGTTTGGATTGCATCCACCTTCTGTTGCGCTGGGGTTCTACCCCATTTTGTCAGGGTGAGGCCCAAGAAAGAGACACAATTAGCCATTAGCTGAGCCTTGGCTGGATTGCACTTTAACCCTGCTTCTTTTAGAATTTGCAGGAGCTCGTCAAGTCTTTCTAAATGCTCCTCTTTCGTCTGTGTTGCTAAACACAGATCATCTACATATTGAAATAGAACATTTGGTTTAGAAAATGATGACAGTATCCGTCTCATTTGTGCATGGAATAAAGCTGGAGAGTTTTTATATCCCTGGGGCAAACGTGTCCAAGAATATTGCACTCCCTGAAAACTAAATGCAAAACGGTACTGTGAAATGTGTGCCAATGGTAATGTCCAAAAGCTGTTACTGATATCTAATACAGTAAACCATACAGCCTCTGGATCAAAGGATTTGATTAGATCTGGCATTTTGGCCACTGTAGGGGCACAAGTTGGTGTGACTTGGTTTAGGCGTCTGTAATCTATTGTGAGACGCCATGAACCATCCGGTTTCTTAACAGGCCAAATAGGTGAATTTGCAGTGGAAGTACATTTTCGTAGTACTCCCTGTGTCAGCAAGGATTTAATAGTCTTTTCTATGTATGGATTTGCTTGTTCTGGGTAAGGATACTGTTTTTGGGCTGAAATTTCTCCTCCTTCCACAACAATAGTGACGGCCATGCATCCACAGTCATGTTTGTGTTTAGCAAAGGCATCTGCATGTTTGTACAGTAATGCCTGTAACTCAGGTTGGTCTGCATGTTTAGCCACTATTTTGTCCAAATCATACCCTTCAGGTTCAAAGTCCTCCACAGGAGATACCATGCCACACTCAGGTATGACTACTGGAGAGTCATCCTTTTCCTGTTCTACTGAAAGACACAATAATTGGTTACACAAATCAAGAACACATCCCTGTTTGTATAAGAAATCAGTTCCCAATAAGGAATTATTTGGGTCTGCTAACTTCATTAATGCAAAAGTATGATTCTTTCTTAGGTGACCTATTTGTACTTCAAGGGGTGTAGAAAGTGTGGTAGTAACCTGATTACTTGCAAAGGTTGCAAGTGTCTTGGTACATCCTGATGATAGAGGAGAGGATCTAGGATCCTCGACATGGAGAATACTGATTGCTGCTCCAGTATCTATAATGAGATTCCTGTCTAGTCCCTCTATCACTGCAGATATTGTGGGTCTTCCACTTGTATCTCTGCCTAACGGGGTTATGACTACACTCGGGTTGTTTGTAGTCATGCAGCATATGCTGTCAGATAATCAAGGGGTTCCTCCTCTATCTCCTCAGAGGCAGCCAATTCTGGAGGAGTGGCTGTCCACTGGGGAAAAGGGGATGGATCGACGGAGGCCACTGGACGGTTCAAGGTTGCTGAGCCTTGGCCTTCCATCATCATCAGCTCATTCACACGGGCATGAAGTTCTCGGATAGCCCGTCGTTGAGCCTCAAGCGTCTGTTGCACTGTTTTAAACATTTTCACAACTGAGTCCTCAGTTTTGTGCAAAGGCGGTGATTTAGATCTCTGCAGACGTGAACTGTTCTGTGCAGCATCTGAAAAGAAAGGAACACGATCCCGGGCTCCTGCATAGGATCCAAACGCATAACCCTGTCGAGGGGCCTGGCCACTCGAAGGTCCAGGGTTATTACGTGGGTTAGGGTCATTTTGCCAACGTTGATACTTAGGGAATTTAGGAACTCCTCGTCCTAATCCTGGCTGAGGTTGAGGTCCCTCAATCCTCACCGTAGGATTAGTTTGTGGTTCCTGAAGTACTGCAACCGGGGCTCCACGCCGACCTAATTTAGAGCCTCCCTGTGCATGTGCTTTAGCCAGTAAGGCTAATGTTCTTTTTAAAGAAATATCATCAGTGATATGCATATTAACCATTTCTCTTAACTGAGGAAGAGAATTATTAACTAGCAAACTGATGTATGGCAGTTCATCTGTTTCCTCTTTGATATGACTCCGCCAAGCTGCACTCAACCGCAAATGAAACTGATGTGGAGTTTCATTAGGTTTCTGCTTTAAGTTAGACAGAATTGCTACTCCAGCTTGCCCTGGGTGCTGGTTATGTTCCAATAGGGCTACTGTCTCTTGAAAACTTTTCTCTCCTACCCTAAACTTAAGTGGCAAAGTACTCCACAATGCTCGATTCACTGTGAGCTGTAAGATTTTAACCCAATCTTCCCTTGGTAAGCCAAACACTTTTGCTGTCTCCTGCACACGTTGTGCATGCATAGCAACTGAAGAATCCTCCATCATTCCTACTTGCTTAGCTACCAGGTCTAAGGTTTTAATATCTGTAACAACTGCTACAGGACAATCAGAATTGGAACCTGCAATTCCTTCTTCTGGATCTGAATCTGAGCTTTCATCTGAGCTTTCATCTGAGCTTAAATCTACAATTTCTATTCCTTGCCTCCTTCTACCTGGATTCACATTTTCCTCATCTGAACCATCAAAACTTTCCACTGGAGAGAATCCTGGGTATCTAGGATAATTTTCCATGAAATGTCTATGGGTTACATTCAAAGTGTCTCCACACTGACGCAGGACATCCCTTAGTCCACTAAAGTCTGGCGTGGTAGGGCGTTCTACCGATACACTAGGTGATACCAGCATATACCACGGGGGTGTAGAGGACCCACGAAATTCCTGGGGTCTAGGCAATGTTGATTGCCCGAATGCCAATAAATGTCCACCCAAAGGGACTGGATTTTCTACTCTATATGGTGCTAATGTAATATTGGGTGGAGGAGCAGGAATTCTATTCCCTGCTTGTTGTTGTAGCTCTCTTTGTAACTTAGAGATCACTACATCACATGCATTAGCTACCTGTGTTACCTGTGATACGGCCTCTTCTAACCCTTGAACAATGACCGATTGTAAAGGTATCGCTTCTTCACTCACAGAAGCTGTCTCTACAGAAGTAGAGATCTTTTCCTCTTTCTCTGCTTCTCTGTTTGTGTCACTAACTGCTTCACTGACTGTGACACTTGTCTCCGCCTCCTGAACTGTCACTTCAGAACTTCCGTCTCTTATCGGCAGACTGTCAGTTTTCTGCACTGCCAATTTCCTCTTCTGACTCTACAGATTCAAGATTCGCTTCTGAAGGTACTGTGTTTGCTAATTCTCTTGTTTTACTTCTAGTCACTGGTCCAATAAGATTTTCTACCTCTGTCGGGTCCACCATACCAATAGGAATGGGAATCAATTCTTCAACTTCCTCTGCTCTATTTTCTCCATTTTCTAGTTCTTTAATCTTTTCCAACAGCCGACCACGGTCCACTCTATAGGCTACCAGCATCTGCTGAACTTCCCTGAGTAACTCCATCTTTTTATCCAATTTCTTTCCCAATGAACTACAAGCTACAAGCAAGCATTCAACAGCTATTCCCTTCACCACCTTAGCTCTTTTCTTTTCTGCTCTGTTTCATCCTCAAATACATTACTCACAAAACCCCATGGGTTTCTCTGCTCAGAAATCATTCTACTATTTCTCAGCTGCTCCAAACCTCCACCATGTTCCTGAATATATTTCCTAGCAAAGTTTTCCAAAGCTAAACTACTAGAAATTCCAACACACTCCACTCCTGTGCTATCTTCACTTTTAACACTCTTACTACGAAATAGAGAATTCATCTCTTTCTTTTCCTAGTATATTCACTAGAATCTAGTATTGTCTAGTATATTCACTAGAATCAATCTTCTGTTGATTTACTCTGATATAGAAGGCGTCCCTTCACAGAAACAACAGGATAATACCCCTTGTACACCGGTTTAAACACTGTATCATAAAAGTCCCAAGTAAATAGAGGAGTGGGGATACTCTCTTCTCTCTTCTCTCGATGGCTTATAGCAGATCGAGAGGTCTTTCCCCTCTGTCGGGACCTGCCAAATATCGGGGAATACTGAGGCAGACGGATCAGAGGTGCAGTCCGGAAGAGTTAATGGGACTAAGATAAGGTATCTTTGAACTATTCAAGTTCTGACTGATTGCGGCCTTTCTGGCGGCTATGAATACCTTGCTTTATTAACTCCCCGCCACCACTAGTGTGGGTCACCGGATCCAGGTGCGGCTGCGAATTATTTTATTCGGTACCATTCATTAACTTCTTCAATATATAAAAACCCCTTTCTGTGCACATATATCACTTTTAAACTTTATTACTTTAATATTCAGTTATCAACACAGTTAAAATCCTTTAGGCAAAAGTGAAAGTAAAAACCTTAAGATTGCTTAACCACAATACAAAACGGAAATACTGGGCGTACTGCCAGCAACAATAATCACAGGAAGTTGTCTCTGGTTTAAGAATAAGATTTCAGAATTGTACTGAAATTAACTATTTACTTACGGTTCAAAGAAATTCCCTGAAATTCCTGTCACACACCTTAAATCTCCTGCCTGGCTCGCCAGTCTGTTGCCTGATTTGGGGAGGGTTAGTAGGGACAGTGGAATTTATCCACTTAATTTAGTTTTATTTAATAATTAATTTTCTAATTAATTAAGAATGTTAGTAATAATTAATAGATATTAATAATATGGGTATGGCTCGCCAATATGTGTGATCAGAAGATAAAAGTTCGTCTTGAATCAGGCTTCACAGAATTCAATACCAAGGAGATTGGGGTATAACAGGAATTACACTGAGACAAAGTTTAGTCAAACAAGACCTTTTATTTAAAATCAATGAAACAAGAAGTAAATGTAAAATGTTAAAAGCAGTATGAGATTACAAAGTATCACAATTCTTTAAGAGATATGATATGATATTATACAGTTCTAAATGCACTCTGCAGCAAAGAGTACTAAAGTGAATTTCACACCTCTGCTAGAGGAAGTATAGTTATAAAGAAACTGGTTGTAAATTAAACCCTTCTTAGCATAGATGCTTAGAGGTGAAGTAGAAATTAAGAATTATCTCATACTCACAACTTTGAAAAGAATTAATACTACGACTAGCATTGACAGCTTTCAGAGGAGAAGGAGGCTTCAAGCAGGTTGAGACGACCAGGAAACAGAGAGATGTATCGCCCTAGTGGTGGATTATCACACCTTTATAGGTAAAAATCCTTCCCTTTATGCCCAAATTTGTCTTTCCCCCATGAAAAGGTGAGGGTACCTGTTTTCATAGGCTGACCTTTGTGTACGTACTAATGACAACTATCTACGTATTTTGTGGTAGACTTGTTATATTTTGTGGGCAGAAATACCCTACTTTTGCACCTAACTAGGTGAAAGGTTAGCAGATATTCAGAAAGTCCCTAGACAATTTGCGTAGGTTTGTTTCCTAGTATCACTTTTCTGAGTAAGGGTCTTAAAGGTTGCTTTCAGCGTCACAGAGGAAATAGGCCAGAATGTCTGGTCTAGAAGTTTCTAGGTATCTTGCATTAAAGCTATTGCAAATTCTATTAATCTATGCAGCCTACACACTTTTATCAAAAAGACATTTTATACAGACCAACAGATTAATCCTCAGGGCTACACTGGGCAGAGGCTGCAGGCTGCAGCAGTAGGGTTGCCAGGTGTCTGGTTTTCGACTGGGACGCCTGGTGAAAAGGGACCCTGGCGGCTCCGGTTGGCACCACAGACCGGGCCGTTAAAAGTCCAGTTGGCAGCGCAGTGGGGCTAAGGCAG
Source organism: Mauremys reevesii (assembly GCF_016161935.1). Lineage (NCBI taxonomy): Eukaryota > Metazoa > Chordata > Testudines > Geoemydidae > Mauremys > Mauremys reevesii. The sequence continues at coordinate 94,848 of NC_052639.1, forward strand.
GCTCCCTGCCTGCCCTGGTGCCACACCACTCCCGGAAGCAGCGGCATGTCCCCACACCGGCTCCTACCCATAGGGGCAGCCAGGGGGCTCCGCACGCTACCCCTGCCCCAAGCACCTGTTGGGGATCAGGGTGGTGGGAGGCAGTTAGGGGGTCAGGAGCAAGTGTCTGGGGTGAGGGTGGGGGTAGGCAGCAGCTGTTTCAAGGGAGACATCAGAGGTGGAGGTGGGGGACACATGCTGGAGCCGTGACCTCGGTCGCTGCCCTGGGCCCTGCTGCGCACCGTATTCCTCCACGCTGAACGAGTGCCTCGTCCCTTGCGCCTCGATGGCGTACGTCCCCAGGGCCGGCTCTGCAGACAGCGGGAGGGACAGATCCACGATGCCCTGCTGCGGAGTCACATCTCGCCACTGGGCGATGCGGTTCTCGTTGGGATCCTGGCATATGGACACGCCCTGCTCAGCCGCTGCCCCCACACACGGCTCGTCCCCAGCAGCCCCCGAGAGCCTCGTGCTGCCGACGGGGGCTGGATCGACGCCCGGGGGCTCAAATCCTTAGCCTGGAGCAGGCACCGCCGGGCAGCCGCTGGGTAAGGGGGCCCCTGCCAGCGCCCCTCAGCCCTGACCCGAGGGCACCACCCCTGGGGGGAACAGGCTCCCGAGGGACACCCCATCTCCAGCCTGGACAAAGCCCAGGGAACTCGCCGTAGGGACCGTTTCCATCCCAGTGCTAGGCCTCTGGGGGTACGTTCCCTGCCCCCCTCCCCCCACGCAGCCTCCCCAAACCCCCACCCCTCCCCTCTGCCCCTGCAGGTCCCAGAGACCCCCCCTCCCCTGCCCTTCCCCCATCAGGCTCCCAAGGGAGCTCCCCGCTGAGTTCCCCACTGGCTGATCAAGTCACTGCCTGACCCAGAGTCGGGGCTGGGAACATTTGGGTTGAGCGACTCAGGCAGGGATCCCAGCCAGGCCCAAACCCACCTGCCTCCCGGGCAGACACCCCAGACGCTGCAAACTCGGGGTGGGGAGGACGTAACCCGATGGCACAAATGTCCCCTCCCTGCCCCCCATGGGGCCCAGCCCAGAAACGCCCTGTGCTCTGGGACCCTTTGCACCCCCACAGCTGGGCAGAGGCTCTAGGGCTGGATTGCTGGACACTGTGGTCACAGCCCAGACTCCTCTGGGATCCCCACCACTGAACACCCCTGGGTGCCCTCGGATGAGCCAGACAGGAAGAGGAGGAGGCTGGAGAGGCACAGACTGACCTGCACGGTCACCAGGGGCAGCTGCAAAGCAAACAGACAGGAGATGGCTGGTTAGAGGTACAGGAAACACCCCCCACTGCCCCCGGGCTGCCTGTGACCTCCCCAGGGCCGGGGTGTCTCTGGGGCCATGGGGGATCATGGGGACAGCAGCGGGGGTGACAGAGGGAGCAGGGACAGGAAGGGGAGCCCATGAGGCTGGAGCCCTCGCACCTCCCGTGCCCCATCCCGCGGTGGCGGGTACAGGGCAGTGGGTGGCTGGTCTGTGCGTGGAGGAGCAGGGCGAGATGCTGGGCTCTCTGCCAAGGGGCAGTCTAAGGGCTGGGGGTCTGCGCTGCAGCCAGTGCCCGGGCGAGGTGGCTGGCAGGGGAGCTGTCAATCTGTATTTCCACACTGGGCCCGATTCTGCCACCTCACTCAGCGCGCAGCACGGTTAGGCTGAAAGGTGCTAATGACTGTCATCGGGGGGGGGCACCCACAGCCAATCACAGACTGCACTAAAGCCAGTGGGTGCCCAGCGCTCTCACTCCGGCTCCATGCAATGTGCAATCAACCCTCTCTGTGCAGTGAAGAGACTGCAACCAACAGAGGCCACTGCCCAAGGCACTGGGCTCTGAAGCCCAGGGGGCTGCTCCACACGGCTGTTTTCAGCAGGCCAGCACAAGCCCTGCTACTGCAAGGCTGTTACCTGCCCTGGGAGACTCGCCCCCTGCAGCAGTGTAGGGCAGGCTGGCGGCTGAGGCATTCCCAGGTACCGGAGATCTCGGTACTTCCAGGAATGGCGTGGCCCTGTCTCCGCTGGTGTGACCTCGCACACTCGGTGTGTGTGAGTTCACGCCAGCAGGGGCGGAGCAGTGCGCTCTGCCAAATGGCGCCCCCCATCCAATACCAGACACAAGCATGCACGGGACGGGGGCAAACCACCCATGAAGAGGACTGTCCGATTTCAAACTGGATTAATGGCCTGGCTGGTGTAGACAAACCTAACGTGTCCAGTGCACCAGGGCCCTGTTACCCTTCCCCCACACCCACCACCACAGCTCTCACCTTCCGGGTACAGGGAACAAAGTCTTTGTCCAAACTGACGATTCGAAACTTCACTGCAAAGGAGCAGAGGCAGAGGCGGGAATCAGCCCCGACTCGGTTTGTCTGAGTGAATTCCCAGCTGGGGAAGGTGCCAGCCGGGCGCCCCGGGCACTGACGGCCTCTGTGAACCCGCAGAATGGGCCCAGCTTCCCCCCGCTGCCCTCTGCCAATGAGCCCCGGATCTGCCCTGCGTGGCAGGAGGCTGTCCGGGGAGGCCGATCGGTGCACCCTGAAGTGTCTGTGCCATCGCCAAGGAGGGGCTGAGACCCTCAACTTGGTTCCAGACAGGCCCCCAAACAAGCCTCAGGCTTTGGGCCTCTTCTCCCCTGGGGCCGGGTGCAGACAGGGGCCTAGAAGTGAGAGTCCCGAATCCCCCGCTAGGCCCCCCAGCCCAGCCCCGGAGCCCAGGAGTCCGTCCCAAGGGCCTGGGGCCCCAGGAAACTCCCTCCAGCAGCTCCTGCCCTCTCACCTGTCTGTCCCGGCTTGTAGACGGCCTTGTCCGTCTGCACAAAGGTCCCGGGCTGCAGCGCCCGCAGCAGCACCTTCTTCCGCTCCGAGAACTGCAGGGCATCTCCCCGGATCGAGACGTGCAGCTCTGCCACTTCCTGCTGCCCCCCGGACGGGGCTGGAACCTGCACACGGGGACCCCAGCAAGGCCACAGCGGCCGGTAATGGGCTGGTCGTGGCGCAAACCTGCTATCGCGTGGGGGGGCAGTGGTGTTTGTGGGTCCCTGTTCCTGCCCCCCCAAACACAGGAACCCCCCTCCCCAGCCTGGGGGACCTGAATGGGAGGGAGCATGAACCTGGGGCGCTCGATGGAGTTGGAAGCCAGGGCGCTCTGTGCCCCCCACCCCATCCCCGCTCCCCCCTGCCTGTCGCTGCTGAGGGATGGCCTCGAGTTCTGTGGCTACAGCTGCCCATTGAGTGACCAGCTCCGTGCCCATGGCCAGTGCCCTGAGCCCTGCTGTGCCCGGCGCCCGAGGCTGGGCTGGGGCTGCAGACCCGGGGATGACGGGCTCCGTGCCCAGGGCCAGTGCCCGGGGCCGTGCCCATGGCTGCGGGTGGGGGCTCACCTGGAAGCGCACGTTCTCGTGCAGACGGGGCTCCCGGACCTCTCTCTCCAGCAGGGTGATAGCGCTGGGCCCATCCCCCCTCTCCAGCCGGACGCTCACCCGGACGGTCTCGTTGAGGTCACTGAGATGAACTGACACCGTCCCCGTGTGCGGGTGGTAGAGCTCGGCTGGGCTCACCACCACATAGTGCCTGGGGAGGGGAAAGCACCGGGCAGTGGGGGAGGGGACAGCCCAGAGCCTCCCCCAGGACCGGGGGTGACTCCCGATTTCTGAGTGTCCCCCCTGCTGGGACAGAGCTGGGTCGACGGCGCTGGAGGCTGATTCGTTTCTCTAACCACAGGGCAGGGGCAGGGCAAGGCCCCCCCGCTCCTTCCCCCACCCCAGCCTGCCTCCCGTGGAGCTGGAGGGGCCCAGGGGGCGCAGAGAGGGGCTCAGTCCCTGTCCATCCCCGGCCTCTCGGCTGCTCAGTCTGCCCAGAAGGGGGCAGCTAGTGGGGCTGAGAGTGAGCAGAGACCCCTGCGCACGGCGGGGAGGGGGGGAGGCTGGTTAGTCTGGGGCTGTGCTGAGCACCTGAGCCCTTTGCAGCCAGTAACCAGCTTAGATACAGCCCCACCCCCACCCCCAGCCCAGTCCGCACCCCAGGGCCTCCGCCCGCCCTCGCAGGAACCCTTCGGCGTTTGCACCGTCGGGGCGCTGCCCGGTTCTGCTGAGACGTTGGTTTAACGTGCTGGGTTCGTCGGTAATTACTGTTCTATTGCACTAGTGCCTAGAGGCCCAGCCCGGCCTGGCCCCCTGCGCTGGGGCTGGACAGACCCGCAGGCAGAGACAGGCCGCGGCCCGAGGAGGTGACAGGCTGACGGGAGCAGGCGGCCGCAGAGGATCATCACCCCATGGTACAGGGGAGCTGAAGCTCAGAGGGTCAGTGTCTGGCCGGGGGCGCACAGGGCGTCTGTGGCAGAGCCGGGCACTGACCCCAGCTCTCCACACCCCAAGCCACTGCTTTAACCAGAGCCAACCACCCCCGGCGCAGGGAGGGTCAGGACCAGTGGGCCCAGGAGGGACCCAGTGTCAGGGACTGAGCTCCCAGGGGAGAACGGACCTGTCCCATCAGTTTCGGATCCAGCAGCCCCCTCATCGGTGCCCTCGGCTGCTTCCAACCCCCCCGCACCGCCCACCACGTGGACAGACAGACAGACCCGGACAGGGCTTACGGCTCTGCAGACGTCCCAGCTGTGAGGTGCAGGAGCAGCAGCAGGCAGGTTACTGGGGCCCCCATTCCTGGGGTGCAGGCAGAGGGGCAGGCACAAGGGGACACACACACATCACCCCCCTCTGGGTCCTTCTTCCTCCCTCTCCCCCACGCTCTGTGCTGGAGACCAGCCTGCTCTGCCCTGATACAGACTCTGGAGCTGGAGCTTCGCCTTTGATCCGGGGTAAACAAGGGTTGTGTCAGGTCTCTGGCAGGACTGGGGGACGCAGCCAGGACAATATTTACCCACCACCCCCAGCTGCTGGATTGGAGGCTCTGACAGGTTCTTGCAGCTTGAGTCAGAGGATGCTGCCTGGCAAAGGGTCAGACGAGCCAGGTGGCCCCTTGTATTGGTCACACGGCAGGGGGTGGGACCTCTCTGGGGGTCAGTGGTGGTGCAGTAGCCGAGATGCTGGGAAAGCCCTGGCAGGAGCAGGGGGGAGGAGCTTGCTGAGAAATGAGTTTGTTAAAGTGGGTTCTGGCAGTGACCCCGCTACTGCAATGCAAATGAGAAGAACATTGAAGTTGCTGAACACGACTCATGAAAACCCCATTCACGATCGCTTCTAACGTTCCTGCACTGGGACGGCTGGGGATGAAATTTCCATGCTCAGGCTCTGCCTTGGGTTGAATGTTTTTTGTAAACTTTCAGCAAAAACGAGTTGAGGCATTTCTGAGAACACGGTTGGCAGTAGCACAGGTAGCTTTTTCCAGGGCAATCCATTTTCCTGACCATTTTGTTGAGGAGTTCTAGCGCCTTCATGCTTTGGAGCCTGGAATTGAAATCTGGCAGGGGGATTGTGCTAGGGGAAGAGAAGGGTTTTTCCTCTTGCCATGAAAATCCACGTCAATCTAGGCTCTGGCTAGGTTATAAAGTACAGAACATTGCCATTGGCACATGGTCAGCAGAGTGTCTCAGACTTGTTTCCGAGTCACTGACAACTTGGGAGAAAATGATCTTGAATGGTTATGGATCCGTGTCCTAACCGATACAGCACAAGATGGGGGGTTAGCTGGTGTCTGGGGCAGATCACCAAATCACACGAAGGAACAGGATGAGTGGCTCCTTATGCAGCTATTTATAGAATGTATGAAAAGAAGCTGTGTGATCCTGGGGGATTTCAATGTGAGTGACACATGTTGGCGGTCGGGTGCTGCCGGTACTAAAATGTCTTTGGAATTTCTTATATATTTTCCTAACTCAAAAAGTGTTCCATCCGCCAGGGGAGTGTTCTATATGAGCCCTCGCCTTGAGAGATAAAGAGGAGCTGATCACAGAACTAACCATGAATGGTAGCCTAGGTACAGGTGATCCTGACTCGATCATATTTACAATGTGCCAACAGATTAAAGTCCAGACCAGTAGTATTTCCACTCGGTGGTTTGAAAGGGCCTGTTTCACAAAGCTGAAAACAATTATGAGCCGAATCAGCTGGGAAAAATAATTTAATCAGAAAAATGTGAATGAAAATTGGGAATTATTTAAGAACACTTTACTAGATGTCCCAAAAGCCACAATCAATCAAACTGGTTAAAAAACTGATCTGGCTCAAAGGGCAAATGAAAGCAACTATAAAATATTTTTTAAAATGATGTATAGCAAAGGGAAGAAAGGAGAAATTGGTGGAAATGAATATAAATCTGGACTGTAGAAACTTGGTAAGGGAAGCAAAATGACATATTAAGAAATCTATGGCCAGCTGAGTTAAGGACAATAAGAGGGAGCTTTTAAAGTATATTCGGAACAAAATGAATCCTAACAATGGAACTGGTCCATTATCAAATCAAATGGCAGAATTATTAACAATAATGGAGATGGGATGCCAGAATGGGAGGGAGGGAGATGGGCAGGGGGTGGTGCCTCGGATGGAATGGTGGTGTGAGGGTGGGGGCTTGGGGAGATGGGGCAGTGTGGGGTGGGACCTCAGGGGGAAGGGCACTGTGGGGGCAGGGTTTCAGGGAAAAGGTGTGGGGTGTGTGTGAGGCAATGGTTCGGTGCTGGTGGCCCCCCTAATTTTAGGGAGCATCCGTCACTCCTGAATGCTGACAAGGCAGAAAGGTTCAATAAATATTTCTGTTCTGCATTTGGGAAAAACCAGATGAAGTTGTCATGTCACATGAAGGGGAGAACACTCGTTCCATTCCACTAGTATCTGGGGGGAATGGTAAACAGCAGCTACCAAAGTGAGACATTTTAAAATCAGCAGCTCCAGATAACTTATATCCAAGAGTTTTAAAAGAGCTGGCTGAGGACCTTGCTGGACCTTTAATGTTGATTCCCAGTAAGTCTTGAACACTGGGGAAATTCCAGAAGACTGGGAGAAAGCTAATGTTGTGCCAATATTTAAAAAAGGTAAATGGGATGAACTGGGTAATTAGAGGCCTGTCAGTCTGACGTGGATCTCTGCCACAATTATGGAGTGGCTGATACGGGACTTGGTTAATAAAGAATTAGAAGAGACTCTCATGATTAATGCCAATTCACAATGGTTTATGGAAATCAGATCCTGTCAAACTAATTTGATATCTTTTTTTGATGAGATTATAAGTTTAGTAGATAAAGGTAATAGTGTCAATGTAATTTACTGAGATTTCTGTAAGGCGTTTGACTTGATATCATGTGACATTTTGATTAGAAATCTAGAAGAATATAAAATAACACGGCACAGATTAAATGGATTAAAAACTGGCTAACTGATAGATCTCAAAATGTAACTGTAAATGGGGAACCATCATTGATTGAGGGGATTGCATAGGGATCAGTTCTTGGTTCTGTGCTATTTAACATTGTTATCAATGACCTGGAAGAAAACTTAAACTCATCAGTGATAAAGACTGCAGACAACACAAACATTGGAGTGGTAAATAACGAAGCTGACCGGTCACTGATACAGAGTTCTATGGATCACTTCATACGCTGGGCACAGACAAACCATATGTGTTTCAGTGTAGCTCAGTGTAGATGTTCACATCTAGACACAAAGCACGTAGGCCATACTTATAGGATGGGGAACTCTATTCTGGGAAGCGATGACCGAAAAAGTTTCGCGTGTGTGTGGGGATCGGCTGAACATGGCCTCCCAATGTGATGCTGTGGCCCAAAGGGTTATTGTGATCCTTGGATGCATAAACAGGGTGTGACGGGGCGGGACAGCCCCGCACTGGTACAGCAGGGGTTAACCCTTCCTTGCTAGCAGAGGAAGCCACGCCCAGGAAGCTCTGCTGGGCATGCTCCAACTGGCAGACCGGTATAAAAGCCTGCAGGTCTGCTCAGTCTGGGCTGACCACAGGGGGAGAAGGACGCAGACCGTCAGCTCCTGCGGGAGGAGAGCCAGTGAGCCTGGACCGGGACGTCAGCCGAGCAGAGGCCGTACCGGAGACCCCGGAGAGGGACGCCAGCCGGAGGGGACCTACGGGGGAACCGCTCCCACAATGCCGACGTCTGGCTAGACAGGGTAGGAAGTGACCCAGGGGATTGTAGAGACTGACAGCCTTAAAGCTGCAGTACCGCTCGGCGTGTTGTGGCGGATCCCGCCGGCGGGTAGCAAGGAGAGCTTGCCACAATCAGGGCCCTGGGTCGGGGCTCGGTGGAGAGGCGGGCCCGAGTCCCCTACCCCACCCTTAATACCCGCCTCGAAGGGGCGTTTATGGACTCGGCCGCTAGGCCGTGCTGCCCCGCCCGAAGGCGTTTATGGACTCGGCCGCTAGGCGTGCTGCCCCGCCCGAAGGCGTTTATGGACTCTGGCGGTAGGCCGTACGCCGGCTGCCAGGGGCAGGGCCGAAGGACAAGTGAGTGGCGGCGCTAGGCCCCAGCCCGCCCCTGCCACAAGGGGGTGCTGGGGTGTCAGACCCGTCACACAGGGAATCTGGAGTAGGAGCAGAGAGGTGATTTTATCTCCATACAGTATTTGGCCCTGGTGCGACCACTGCTGGAATCCTGTGCCCAGTTCGGTGTCCATCATTCAAGAAGGATATGGATAAATTGGAGGGTTCAGAGAAGAGCCACGAGAATGACTACACTCTTCAATTTCCCTGGACACACAATAGCAGCTTTAAAGGTAGCCATCCTGCAGTAAAAAAACTTCAGGACCAGACTTCAAAGAGAAACTGCTGAGCTTCAGTTCATCTGCAAATTTGACACCGTCAGCTCAGGATTAAACGAAGACTGTGAATGGCTAGCCAACTACAAAAGCAGTTTCTCCTCCCTTGATTTTCACACCTCAACTGCTAGAAGAAGGCCTCACCCTCTCTGACTGAACTAACCTCATTATCTCTAGCCTGCTTCTTGTTTGCATATATATACCTGCCCCTGGAAATTTCCACTACATGCATCCAACGAAGTGGGTATTCACCCATGAAAGCTCATGCTCCAATACGTCTGTTAGTCTGTAAGGTGCCACAGGACTCTTTGTCACTTTTACAGATCCAGATTAACATGGCTACGCCTCTGATAAAGGATTAGAAACATGCGTTATAGTGATATCCTCAAGAGCTGAATTTATTAGCTTACCACAGAGATGGCTAAGGGGTGATATGGTTACAGCCTATACGTACCTACACGGGGGACAAATATCGGCTAACAGGCTCTTTAATTTAGCAGAGGAAGGTCTAACACGATCCGATGGCTGGAAGTTGAAGCTAGACAAACTGAGACTGGAAATACGGTGAACATTTTTAACAGTGAGCTTAATTTTTAAATCAAGATTAGATGTTTTTTCTACAAGATCTGCTCTAGGAATTATATTTGGGAAATTCCCTGGCCTGGGTTATACGGAAGGTCAGACTAGATGATCACAATGTTCTCTTCTGGCCTTGGAATCGATCAAGCTATGAATATTTGTCTCTGTACATTGCATCTGTGCTGCGCACGCTCCAGCCCTGGTCTCTTCCACCCACACTGAATATAGGATCATTGGGACTGGCTGGGTCCTGCAGGGAGACTCACAAGGGAGCTCTGGGTTTGGGAAGAGGGGGAGGGGAGAGGGCTGGTCTGTCACACACCCACACACAGACACCGGCACTGCAGACACCTGCACAGGGAGGCTGCAGCCTGCTGGCCCTGGCTTGCTGCCAGCTCCAGGGATGCAGAGATCTGGCCCCAGGTCACTGCCCCTTCCTGGTTTACCCTCTGTGACGAATTGGGATTGTTCTTAATGTTTCCTCTGAATACTATGTGGGTGCCTCAGTTTCCCCTCTGCATTTCTTAAGTCTCCAGTGTGATAAATGGCCGACACTCTGTATCCTGGCAACAAATGACTGGGGCCCTTCACCCTGCACGGGAATAGCTAAAGCTGAACAAAGAGATCAGGTGACCTCCTGGCAGAAAGGAGGGGCTGGAGGAGGTTTCAGTTGGGAGCTACCTGGGGATGGGGAGTGAGGGCAGACGCGGGTGTCTGGCTCGCTGGGCCCCAGAATGGACCTGGCTGAGGGGTCTTGTTCTCTGGACCTACAAGCTCTGTTTTCAGACCATGTTCCCGTCATCAAATAAACCTCTGTGTTACTGGCTGGCTGAGAGTCACGTCTGACTGGGAAGTGGGGGTGTGTGCATGACCCTGTGGCTTCCCCAGGACCCCCCCTGGGTGGACTCGCTGTGGGAAGTGCACAGGGGGGCAGAGGATGCTGAATGCTCCAAGGTCAGACCCAGGAGGTGAAGCCGTGTGAGCTTCTTGCCCTGCAGAGAGTTTGCTCCAAGGGAGAGGAGGCTCCCCAAAGTCCTGTCTGGCTTTGTGGGGAGCAGTTCCAGAGCATCGCCCGGGGACTCCGTGACACCCTCAAATATTTACCTCTCCCTTAGGATGGTTCAAAGGTAACAGGGATTTCAGTCCCACCAGGCAGACAGGGCCCTCTGGGGGTGATGAACCTGGGGGTGGGGTGGGAGGCCCCTGCCGAGGGGAGAGCGATTCAGGAAGGGGGTGAGCATCAGACATCAAGCCTGGGGCCTGTATCCCTTAGATCGGCGTCCATGGAACAGCTCAGGTCTCTGTCACGGCCAGTCCTGGCATCACAGAGCCCAATTCTGCCCTCGGTCACAGCTGGGCATCCCGAGACAGCCCCAGCCAATGACCCAGACAGGCTACGCAGCCCCAGTGGGGTCTGGGCACAGCTGCGGGAGCATCTCCCAGAGCAGCATTTGCCCCCCGGAAATCAGAGCTGGTACCAAGCGACTGGGGACAGCGTGTCCTGCCCCTCCCAACCCGGCCCTGTCCCCGGTCTGTGCCGGGCTTTCCCAGGGCTGGATTGAAATGAGTCAGGGGGTGGGTCTGCAGCGCCCCCTGCTGACCAGGTGAATGACTCTCACGGTGAGGACACGCCTGGCGGTGCCCAGCGGGAGCCCATCACTGCTGGGGAGATGGCGGGAGCCATGTTCTCTGATGGCCGGTGAGGGCCCAAGCGAGTGGCAGGGGGAGTGGGGCACTCGGTGAGTGTGGGTCACAGCGACACAGCGCTGGCCTGAGAGACAGAGCAGCCATGGACTCTCCAGAGCAGCCCCACCGCTGCTCCCTGAGGGTTGGCAGGTTTAGCTCCTTCCCATTACTGCTTCCTCCAGAGGCTGTTCGCTTCCAGCCTTTCTGGCCAGAGCAAAGAGAGAGAAGATCCCCCAGGCGGAAGTGTGGGGCAGGAGGCTGCTAACGGAGCTGACACAGAATCGCTGGGTGGCTGTTAGCTGGGGCGGTGGGAGGGGGCTCGTCTGCACCCCAGGGATGGGTCCGGCCCCATCATATGGACCAGTCTCCTCAGGGCATGTTAGCGAAACGCAGCAATGACACCAGCTAGGGAGGAGCTGTGAAGAGCAGGGGGGACAAGAAATTACCCGACGGGAGCTGGCCCGAGCCGGGGGATGGGCAGGAAATAAGAAAAACACGATTCAGCTCAGAAACTGACACTAAGACGCCAGGGCCAAGAGAACCCGACCCAGCCGGGTCCAGCCAGGTTTGAACGCTGCCTCCTCCCGAGACATTTCCCCTCCATCAGGGCTTTCTCCCCACAGGCCCCACGTGCCCAGCTGTATCTCAGGCTTCACCACCTCCACTGTGGGCCTCTCCCACCTTGCTCCCCGGCCCTGGGAGCCTCCTGTCTACCAAGGGACCCCATAGGGCCTAGAGAAAACGGCTCCATCCCCACATGCCTCGCCCGCCACACACAGACTAAAGAGACTCCAGGAACCTGGGGGGGATCCACAATTGGAGCAGAGGGTCCCCGTAAAGGGAAAACAGCTGGTGGGACACGACCCCTGGGGGCTGCACAGGGACCCACTGCTCTCTTGCGCTGTCTCCGTTTGATCTGCTCTGCGGTTTTCAGCTGCGTCTCCAAGGCTCAGGTCGTGCTGAGACAGCCCTGGGTCTGACACATTCCATCTGAATTCCGTCTCCAGGCTTCACACCACAGCGTCCAGTATGTGCTGAGCGTGCAACGTCCCTCTGTGTGTTTGAACCTTCAGCACAGGCTGCTACTCCTTGAGCCACGGCCATGGCATTACGTTAAGCAGCAGCAGGAGCAGGTTGTTGTCCTGGGTGGGTGATGGGCTATTTGGCTCAGTGGGCCGGGTGGGACGGAGGTCCTGCTCCATGTGATCGCCCAGAGGTGCCATGGGCCGCTGGAGCCATGGTCTGTGCCCAGGGAGGGAAGCCCACACCTCTTGCTAGAGCAGCTCCCACTTGTTCCCAGGACAGGAGCTGGCGCTGCTGCTTTGGGGGTGGCAGCAGGAGGTGGCACTGTGGGTGGTTCGAGCTCAGTGTGATTTGGGCAGGAACACAAGTGCCGGAGGAAATGGGGATTGTTCTGAACAGTTTATGTCAGTGGTTCTCCCTCCACCTGTGGCCGAGGACAAACAGGGGCTGGCAAACTAGGTCTAAGGAGTCTGCGAAAGGCCATAGTTCCCACAGAACAGTGGTTTTCACCCTGTGGTCTGCAACCCCCTGGGAGTCCACAGACTCTAAGATTTCCAAGGGGGTCCGCACCTCCCTTCGAAATGTTATAGGGGTCCCCAATGGGAAAAGGTAGAAAGCCCGGGGTTCCTATCTAAACAATATCTAAATGGAATCTGATGGAACAAAGAAAAGCCAATTCTCCAGCCTGAGGGCTGAATATCAAAGACCCGCTGTAAACAATGGCGGGTGAGAGCATCTCAAAGAAAAGACTGGGAGAGAATTTTATCATGGAAAGGGTCAGGCAGCTGAAACAGAGGGGCTGCTATTAGCTCCACCTATAAACATCACTGGGAACAGGAATTAAATGCCACCAGCTCTGTTAGTGTAACGTTATCGCTACAGAAGCCAGGCCCGGGCAAAGAGGAAGAGAAATGCCTTTTTGTGACTGCCCCGGCTGCACACAGGACAATACCATCTTTCAATACGGGAGCACTTCCTATTCCCCAAATACTAAAGTCCAGTTCTCCTGCCTCCTTAGACAGGCACGTGCAGCCCTCTGGGACGTATTTCTTCCATCCTTTCCCACTGAGACTGAGCTTGTGGTTGTGACTCTTTGGTGAATCTTTCACACACTGGCCCTGGGGAAAGCCCCTGCACCTACAAACTGCAACAGGTGCCTTTAACATCTACACAAAGGAAAAGGAGCTTCCTGCTTGTAAAGGGGACCTGCAAAGAGTTCTTGCTTCTTTGGATAGGGAGGGTCTGAACGGTCTATGGATTTATTTTTCTTGCTTCCTATTTACCTACTTCCTAAGTAGCAGGAATGTCGAGTCTGATCTGCTCTGGGGTCTCTGGAGGACTGGCTGGGCATCTCACAGCATGTACACTAGGCTCTCACACCTTGGTTGACTGGGGATAGACCTGTCACAGAGATCGCCTTTCCCCACAATGGTCATTGGTCCGTGGAATTAAACAGATAGTAACAAAACATACCAAAAAAACCAAAACCAAGCAATAGTTGTAAGGAGTCGGACAAGCCATTCCTCCCTCTCTCAGGCCTTCGCTTTTAAAATCAATTTAGTTCAACCCATGCAAGCTGGTAGAGGTGCTCCTGTCAGGCTGAGAGAAGAGTTTGTTTCTGGTTTAGCTTCAGTTCCTAATTGATTGAACCTAAACTAAAACAACCTCCGCCACACCACAATAAGTGCATCCACACTGGGGTTTTCACGGGGTAAGTAAACTGGTTTCAAAACTAACTTCAGTTGAACTGGTTCATTTTCATGTAGACGTGTGTAACGAGGGCAGCTCAGCCAGGCGGGGCTGGAACCCGGGGGGCTGTCGCTGACGCTGCCCGACCCAAGGTTAAAGCCAAACCCCACAGCAATGACCGAAGGGCTGGGGAAGGGGACAGAGCCACGATCCCAGGATCTGGCTGCTCTAAGGATGCACAGGAGCCATGTGAGGAGCAGCAGCAGGGCAGGCACAAAGCGACAAAATAGCCTCACAAACAGGTGGGTTTTTCTATTTTGTTTTACGCTGAACCTGCTGCTCCAGGCAGGACGGGAAGCAAACCCCAGGGGTCCCCACTGCAGTCACTGGTCCCCGCGTGTGAGAGACAGCTGGGATCACACGGGCTGGTCTGGGGGCTGAGAGATGGGAGAGCAGGTGGGATGTTTGCAGAGCGAACGGGGAGGCGTTGGCTGAAGAAGGTGCTAAGGGGGATAGTGAAGCTGGTTCGGGGAAGAGAAGCAGCTGAGACGAGGCCTGTCCGTGCCCCCCTGATCCTGGGGTGTCAGCTGCCGGCGCGGGGCTCTCGGGATGGGAGGGGAGGGGCCTGCCCAGCAGGGGTGGGGGCTTCAGCGGGAATTTTCCATCGTGTCGGCGTCAGGGGCTTTAAACAAACACAAACATCCCCTGAGACAGGATCATAATCATCCCCGAACACCCGGCAGACAGCTGTGGACACGGCCCCCCAAAACTCTCCCACCCCCTGATAATACTCTCCCCTCAGAGTCACCCCCTGCCTCCAAGACAGATGCCCGTGGGCCCCACATAGACCCTCCCCCCCCGAAGTCTCTCCCCACACACACATGCTCCTGGTGGGTTCCATGCTCCCATCTCCCCCTCCTTTCCGTCTACAACACACACACACCTCTCCGGCCCATGGACTCCCCCACCCACAAAGCTGTAGGGACTGGAGTTGTGTGCGGGTGCATCACACCTACCTGAGCCGCAGGGGGCGCTGTACTCAGCCTCTGTGTGTTCACCTGCAACAGCAAGGGATGTAAGGAATGGAGGAGACACCCAGTGGGGGGATGAGAACCCCTCCCCCATCCCACACACGCAGAGTCTGTTCCCACAGCCCCAGGGGATCCCTGCTGTAGGTCTGAGCCCTAGAAGGGAGTGGGAGGTCGCCCCCAGCTGTCTGAGTGGGGCTGTGCGCTCTCTCCCATCCCCCATCTCCAAGTAAGTCAGACGGGCCCAAAAATCACCACTGAGTCACCCCTGAAAACACCCAGGGAAACCGTCCTGCCACCTCCTAGCCCAGCACAAAGGATTCTGGGGGTGTCTGAGGAGCTGGATGGCAGGGGAAATGTAGGGGGCCCTGAAGGGGCGGGACTCGCTTGCTCCTGCTGGGACGGCCCCAGTTACACCAGCTGCACCCTCCCCACTAGCCCGACGAGCACACGGTTCCTGTGTCCCTCACGGTGAGCGACCCCACAGACCGAACGCGGGAAGGCTCTGACCTGAGTGGGATTTATGGAAATGGGGCACTTGGATCCTGGGGAGATTTCAGTGACCCCACGCCCTGAGTGTGACACAGAGCCCAGGAGAACAGCTGTAATGGGGGTGGAGCAAGCGTAGGACACGCCCACCCAGCCAGACTGTGCCACAGAGCCTAGCGAGTAGCTGTAATGGGGGCGGATCTCGGGCGGGACTCACCCGTCTCGTAGTAATCGTACAGTCTCACCGGGGCTGCTCTGAGATTCTTCACAGGGAAATCCTGCTCCAGGGAGAAGGTGAAACTCGCCGCCTCCTTCGTCAGCTACCGAGAGAGCGACAGAGTGAGCGCCTGGGCTGAATGGCTGCACTGGCAGTTCGAAGCCCCTCCTCCCCGAGGCTCGGCCTGGCCCAGCCACTTCCCCCTGCCCCTGCGGCCTGGAGTAGTGAGAAAATGGTCCCCCCGAATCTCTGTTCCACCCCCCTGCAAAATGTGACCCCCTTTCATCACACTCAGGGCCCAGTTCCAGCCTCCCCAACCCTGAGCTCCCCATCGCTCCGTTCACGGCCCTCCCTGGGGTTTGGCTGCTCTGGTCCCATCTCTCATCCTTTATGGAAACGAGTCACTTGGAACCAGGGGAGATTTCAGTGACCCCTCGCCGTGCGTGTGACACAGAGCCCATGAGAGCAGCTGTAATGGGGGTGGAGCCAGGGCAGGACACGCCCTCCCCATTCACACCAGGCTGCCGGAGCCCTGGGCTACCCGCACTCACCTGGTCCAGATAGAGCGTCACCTGGTCGTTCTGCACCTCTAGCCTCTTCACCAAAAGCTGCTTCTCCAGCTAGGAGCAGAGGGAGGAAACGGCTGAGTCAGGAACGGAGAGAATCATAGAATCATAGAATTCAAGATCAGAAGGGACCATTATGATCATCTAGTCTGACCTCCTGCTAGATGCAGGCCACATAAGCCGATCCACCCACTCCTTTAGCAAGCGACCCCTGCCCCATGCTTCGGAGGAAGGCGAAAAACCTCCAGGGCCACTGCCAGGCTGGGGCTGGAGGCTGGGGCTGGAGTCACTGCTCTGCTGGGGGCTGGGACATGGGGCACCAAATGCCCCCATGGCCGAGGGGCCTGGCTGCCACCCCCCATGCCAGTCACACCTGAGCACTGGGTGTCCGCTGGGGGAGAGGCGGGAGTCAAGATGTAAGCAGAGTCAGGATGAGCCCCACCCTGACATCTGGTGGTAAATTACGGGGAGTGCAGAAAGAAGTTTCAAGTGTTTGCATTGGCATTTCATTTATTTGCATTGGCACTCCCACCCCACTTAGCATACAGCACAGAAGCTTGGGATGGTTATTTTCACAGTGGTGGGATCCCCAATTTCGTTGTTATTGGGGCAGGAGGAACGAAATGTTGTCATCCTGATTAAGTAAATGAGGAACTACAAAACTGTCTTATGATAGAGGGTTTCATTATCAACTAAATAGCACTTGCTAGACAAGGGACATGGGTTCCAAAACCCATTGAAAAGAGAGAGGCTGGGGACAGAGATCTGTACTTGGTGGTATAGGTGCCTTGTGTGAGCCAGAAGCACCAGTTCCACCTATGCTTCTCTCCACTGTGGAATGTCAGAGTTAATTTTTCATTCCCTTAAGAATCTAGATACAGGTCACTGAGCTGAATTCACTGGCACTGGGACTCCCCTACTATGAGCTAGAATCACTAAGAGCTGAAATCACTGAAGAGCTGGACTTGCTGAGCTGAGAGCACTGAGTACTGTGCTAATGAGTGGGGGAGCCTGAAGCAATACCATGGAGCAGAGCAGCTGGCAGAGCGGAGTGGAGCAGTTTGTGCAGCCACTGGGTGAGTGGAGCCGAGCAGCTTGCGAGGACGGCCGGAGCAGATCACAGGACAGGTGGCGGACCAGAGCAGCTGGCAGAGCGGAGCAGCCACAGAGCCAGCGGAGCTGTTTGCGGGGACGACTTGTGGAAGCAAAACCCCACGAAGAGGCAGGGCAGTTGGCCCCGAACCACGTAAGGTGCCCATTTCTTCCCAGGCTGGGGAGGGGGACCTCTGCAGAGAGACTCTTGAACTCTGAGGCTGCACTGACCCGGGACAGAGACCTTTGGATTGTGGGACTTTTGGGACTGTGGGTGATTTGGGGGTTGCTGGACTCAAGGGCCCAGAGAGAAGGACACAGCCCAATTTGCTGGGGTGGGTCTTTGCTCATGGTTTGACCTATGAACTCTAGTTGAGGTATTTTCCCAATTTAATGCTTGTTGTTTATCTCATGTGATTAAACCTTTTCTGCTACACCAAGAGTCTGTGCTTGCGAGAGAAGTATTGCCTCCTCAAGGTGCCCAGGGTGTGTGTAAGATTTTCCCAGGTCACTGGGTGGGGGCTCGAGCTGGTTTGCATTATGTTGTGGGAAGGGACCCTATGTATTGAACCCAGCCCTTGCTGCTATCGTTTCAGCCTGGCAGAGGGTTACATAGACATGGGCATTGTGTTGTAGGGGGAGATAAGCAGGGTCAGGACCTGCTCAGTGACTGGATAGGAGACCCAGGGCTGCACAGTGCCCTGGGACAGGGCTCTGCAGGAGAAGCTCGCCCTGGGGGTCAGAGCTGCAATGTCTGCTCGCCTGGGGGTCTGGGCTCTCCCCCACGGATCATCCCCTGGTTTCATGCTGTGTGACTGGCCCAGCCTGTTATCCTCCCTGGGAAGCTCACCTGCCGCAGGGAGCTCTGGACGGGGATGTAGCCGGACGGCAGCTTGGCCTCGATGATGGCCATGTTGGTGGCTGGGCGCTCCCCGCTGTACCTGCAACAGGAGCCGTGCGCTGAGGTCGGGGTTAGCCCTGGATACAGACCCCAGGGGGGTGGAGGGGGAGGGGAGGCCTCCCGTCCTCTCGGCCTGCAGGCGTCTCTAATGCCTCTGCCTGCTCCGGGCTGTGAACCCCGCTAGCCCCCGGCCAGCCCTGAGCTCCCCAGCAAGGGGCCCGACCCCAGGAGCTGCTTGGGAGCCGACTGTCCATTAGATCAGCCCCGGGACCAGCCCTTTAGCCCCTGGCACATTCCAAGGGGCCCCCGCCTCTGCCCCGAGCCCTGTGAGGATGGCTCCCTGGATCGATTCCTGCAGTGGGGCGGCTCTGCCCTGGCCATTTCCCCGCTGCCTGGGGCCTGCCCCTGCCCCCAGGCGCTCGCACCCAGCGGGGGTGGGGGCTGGGGCTCGTACCGGGCGTGCAGCACGAGGCTGAAGCGGGATGTGGCGTTCTCGGTGCACTCCTTCGGCTCCGTCTCCACCCGCAGGTCAAAGGTCGCGGCGCTCTTTGGGGGCGGCACGTTGTAGCGCAGAGTCAGCTGGGAGACAAGCAATAGGTTGGGGCAGAGCCTGCTGCCTCTGCCACCGCAGATCAGAGCCTGGTCCCAGAGCCAGGTGCCGTGGGGCAGGGCAAGGGCACAGCCAGTCACCGCTGGGCTGGCTGGGCCCCAGGGGCTCCTGCACTCACCTGCACAAAGACACAGCCCTCGCCGCTGGCCTGCACCGTGTACTGCCCGGGGATCTCCTGCAGGGCCGCTTGCTGCAGCACCAGCCGGTTGGCGTTGTCCACGTGGAATTGCTGCCGGGCCCCGGCCTGGGAGCTCACCGTCACCGACACAGCCCCGCTCGCGCTGTACGTCAGGGCTGCGTATTTGGCCAGGGCCTGCAGGGCCACCACCGTGTCCTGGGGAGGAGAGTCACCCAGCTGCTGTCACGCTCTGGGGAGAGGAGCCCGGCTCAGACTCACTGCAGCAGGATCGGGACCCACTGGGGCACTGACACCAGGACCCTGGTTCCCAGCCCCTGAGGGCAGGGGGCTCTGCACCCAGGACTCCCTCTCCCAGGAAGGGCCCCAGCTCAGCTGCGGAGCTGCGGCTCTCGGGAGCCCCTTCCTGCACCAGGGCCCCAGCACTGGTTTGCCGAGGGCAGGGGTGTTACCTGCGTGGAGGAGAAGCCCCCGTAGGGGTTCTGCTGCTTGCTGAGCCAGCGGACGATCTGGACGGCGGTCGCCATGTCGGCAGCAGACACGTTGGGCAAGGAGAGATAGGCCAGGAGCACGTAAGCCGTCATCTCCACCTCCGCCGACGGGGCCTGGTTCCCATAGGGGCTGGGCAGGGCCTTCACCTTCCTCTGCCAGTGGAGCTGTCCCCCTAGGAGAGGGGCCGAGGGAAGGGCAGCCCCATGGCTGCAGTTACAACACAGTGGGTCACCTGTTTCCTTTCTAAAGGGGCCCCAGGGGCTTCCCAGGCCAGAGGACGCCTGCTCCCCACTGAATGCAGCCACCTCTGGGGCAGGACACGGCAGGTGATTCACAGCGCACAGGAGGGCTACACAAGTGTAACACGACACCTCTGGGTGGGTCGTCAGCAGGGATTGAACCCTGGATCTCTGACTCGAAACCCCTGAGCCTCTGCTGCCCGAGCTTCAAGCTGAGCCCAGGAGGCTTGCCAGCTCCAGGCACCCGCTAACGCTCTCTGGGGTGCAGTCACTAGAGGGGGGCAGAGATCCCCTGTGTTAGTTTGGCCCCTGCCCAGAGCCTGGCCCAGGCAAAGGGCAGGGGGCAGAGCTGATGCCGGGTTAACACCCCCCTCCTGAGTGATCCCTAGGGCCTTGAAGACAGGACCATCACCAGAGTCCAACAGGCCCTCAGTGCACCCCTAGGAGCACAGCTCAGTCTGAGCTCGAATGGGGCCGAGGAGATGCACAGAGATCACTGGGGCGTGTTCATGACAAGTGTGAGGGCCCCAACCTGGGACTCCCAGCGCCCCCTGGCCTCATGCCGAGGGCTCCTTCAGCTCAGCACCGACATGGGGCAGCGCCACCTCCTGCATCCCCAGCCGTGCTCCCAGTGGGCCTCAGGCCTCCCATGGGACCTCTTGCCCTATGGGGAGCTGGCCCCAGGCTGCATCGCTCAGAGCACCACAAACCCAAGGGCATCTGTGCAGGGACAGGCTGGGGGAACTGGAACTGGGGGACGGGAAGCCTCCCATGGGTCCATGGGGGGCACATGGTGCAGATAAGGGGGCACCCAGAGACCTGCTTCCCTGTACAACCCCCTCTCCCAGAGACAGCAGGGCCTAGCGAGCCCTGGCCCAGGGCAGCCTGTCCCCTCCCAGCATTAGCCAGGCCAAGCCGAGAAGCCTCAGGCAGGGACTTCCCTGCTGGGATGTCCCCAACACAGGATGGGGGCTGGGATCCTGCGGCATTTCCCCAGGGCTCGGTTATGCCCCATTCCCCTGGGAGCTGCCTACGCAAGGCCCTGCCCCACGGCTCGGAGCCCACTGGACCCATCACGCTCCTGGCCCCGGGTGCTTTAGAGGGCTGGGTTGGGACATGGGGCTGTGCCCCTCTAGGCTCTCAGCTCCGATCCCCCCAGGCTGGCAGCGACCCAGCCTCGCCCCCCCTTCGCTCCGTGCGCTGGGCCCTGGGAAATGGCGGGACGATCTCACTCCAGCTCTGAGGGGAGAAGTGTCCCCACGACAGAGCCCGGCGCGTCGGCCCCTCACTGGCAGCCTCAGCAGAGACCACGGACTGACTGAGCCACGGAGACCCAGCTCCCTGCCAGGCTGAGGAGGCCCCGGGGCAGGGGGCACCTGGGTGGGCAGGGCCGTGGGGGGCAGCTGGCCCTGCCCTGGGCCCAGAGGCCGGCAGCGAGGGGAGCACTAGAGCGAGGTGCTGCCGGTACCGGCGCTGACGCTGTGCTGGGCCAGGCGCTGCAGGAGGGCGTCCCGCAGCTCAGTGCTCCCCGCCAGCCCGAAGGCGTAGGCCAGCAGCGCCTGCGTGTAGAGGTCGCTGGTGCTCGACTCCCGGAGGCACTGGAGAGCCCTGGTCACCGTGGGGTCCTGGGACGGAGGAGACACCGAACAGACTCCCCGTCAGGCTGAGCCGGCCAGAGGAGACGCCCCGCGCCTGGGTGTGTCCCCCGGCACCCACCCCATGGGGCCCTAACACCCCCTCCCACCAGCCTGTCGTCACCTCCCCCGACTCATCCCCCCACCGCCACCCGCACCCTGCGCCCCACAAGCCTCCCCAGACTCCCTTCCCTGAGCACTAGACACCAAACAGACTCCCCGTCAGGCTGAGCTGGCCATAAGAGACCCCCTGCGCCTGAGTGTGTCCCCCGGCACCCACCCATGGGGCTTTAATAATGTTCCACCAGGCAGAGAGCTGTCACCCATCTGTTGCCACTGCCACCTGTGCCCTGGGACCAGCTTGCCCAAGCCATGCCCAGATCCCCCAAGAGCCACACCCAGATCCAGAAACTGGCCAAGTCGCTGAATCTTTTTGATTCCCCGACCCACTGTCCCCATCCCAACCTCTCCCTGACCTGCCTCCCAGTATCAACTCCTCTCCCCACTGCCTCCAACAGCACCCCAAATCCCTCCCTGGTACCAACCCCCCACAACTCCCCCATCTCACCCCAAATCCCTCCCTGGTACCAACCCCCACAGCTCCCCACCTCACCCCAAATCCCTCCTGGTACCAACCCCTACAGCTCCCCACCTCACCCCAAATCCCTCCTGGTACCAACCCCCACAACTCCCCATCTCACCCCAAATCCCTCCCTGTTGCCAACCCCACAGGTCCCCACCTCACCCCAAATCCCTCCTGGTACCAACCCCACAGCTCCCCACCTCACCCCAAATCCTTCCCTGGCACTAACTCCCCCTCACTGTCACCAACAATCTCAATTCCCCCAGCTGCCGGCCCTCCTGGGGCAGCCGGGCTTAGCCTCACCGTGAGGGCTGCCCCAGCTCCAGCAGCGCTGCCGTGATATACGCTGAGAGAGAGCTTGTCCACCACGCCGCCCTGAGAGGATGGAGACACCGGGAGCTGGCTCAGACAGAGCTGCAGGGCATGTTGCCAGGAGCAGGTGAGCCGCTGCCCAGGACAGGCCCATTGGGACAGAGACGACCCGGCTCCAGCGCTCCGAGTGGCTGGATTTGGGTCCTGCCTCCTGCTGGGTCCTGCCAGGCCCATCTGGATCCCGAGCAGCTGCCCCCAGTTGTAGCAGCCACTCACTGTGGCAGTGAGTTCCACAGCTTTGTTATAGGGAGAGGCGGTAGCTGATCCATTTTCAAGGCTGTATAAAATTTCAGTACAAAATCCTATCTGATCCACCCTGGAACCAGAGGTTGGGAAGTTGGTTTGAACTGACATTTGCCAGTTTTCCTGTGAAGACCAGGGGCCGTTTCTGGGAGGCTGAGGGATTTGCCCCTCACTGGGCAAGTTCCTGCTCATTAAATAGTCCCCGTGCAGGAATCTGGACTTGGCCTAAGATTTGTCTCCTTCTCGCTCCCAAAACAGCCGGGTACAGCCCTTGCCCCTCCCGGAGAGTCCCAGCTTCCTGCAAACTCAGGGGCAGTGGCAGGAATTGGGCTGTGACTCGAGCTGGGTAGGAATTTCCTGCTGAAATGATTTCTCGACAGACGATGCAGTTTCCACAAAACCAAAACTCTGCAGGAAAATGTTACTTTTGCTGAAATGTTTCGATTTCTGTCGGGAAAATGGAAACGCAACATTCTGCAGTGAGGCAGCAGGGCCCAAATCGCAGCCTCTCGGGTTGGCGACCTGAACCGAAACCTTCCACTGCGAACCGGTTCAGCTTTCAGCTGGACTGGCCTCGTGCCCCCGCTCCCCCATGGACTTGGCTCCTTCGGACTACATCTCCCATGATGCACCGCAACAGCCCTTCTGACTGAGCCGCGTGGGGAGTTGTGGGAGTCACATGACTTCAGGGCTGGGCCCTGCCCCTCAGGCTCTCCATGCCAGGCAATGAGTGCGGGGTCTGCTCAGTGCCCACGGGGAGACTGGCCTGTGCAGGAGCCAGGGGGGGCTGGGCCAGGGCTGCTCCCTCGTTCGGTGCAATAACCCGCTGCCCCGGCCGTTCCAGCCTTTCAGCCGTTGCTAAAAACCCAGGGAAATCCCCCAACCCGAAATGGGTCACAACAACCAGCTGCCCTGAGGGGGCCCCGCCCCCTTTCCCCGCTTGTCCCCGACTCCCCCTCCCCATGCCATCAGCCTGTGCCCCAGCCTCCCACCTGCAGGGCGTTGTTCAACAGCGTCCCCCACCTGCGGAAGCAGCCGCTCTCCAGCTGGTGACGCGGCAGCCACCTGAGGGCGTCTGCTCGATGCTTCTCGTCGAGGGAGATGTAGGGCCTGGCCTGGCCAAAGGACTTGAGAACGGCCGTCAGCCTGGGCGGGAGAGACCCGTCAGAGGACACGCTGCAGGAGATGCTGCGGGCCAGGAGGGAGGTGCGTGGGGCTGGGGCTGAGGGTCAGCATTGTGGGGTGAGCAGAGCTGTCAGGGAGCCCAGAACAGGAATGGGGGTGTGATGGAGTAGGGACCGTCTGTGTGGGGGTTGGGAGAGCCGGGATGACTTTAGGTGAGAGACAGGACCTGAGCCACTAATCTGAGCCAGGCAGGGGAGGGGTGTCAGCACCTTGCCTGGGAAGCTGGACAAAGAAGGGGCCTGCTGGAGGAATTAGTTCAGTTTTCAGTTTTGGGCTGGGTGGTGGAATTCAGGGAATCCCAAGCTGGGGACTAAGCTTCCTGAACTCCCAGAAGGACCAGATTGAGGGGCCCTGGTTGTGCCTACAAGCTCTGCTGTAGCCTGCGTTCCTGTTGTCCAATAAACCTTCTGTTTTACTGGCTGGCTGAGAGTCACTGTGAGTCCCAGGAAGAGGGGTGCAGGGCCTGACTCCCCCACACTCCGTGACAACTGGTGGTAGCGGTGGGATTGAATGCACCCCATGGACGGTGCTTCCTGCAGTAAGTGACTGGGGAGCAGTAAAACGAAGGGACGATTTCAGGGGTGATTAACCCCTGGGAGCGTGTGCCCAGTGAGAAGGACTTTTGCAGTAACAGGGTCTCCCGGGGGATTGCAGCGAGCGGTCCTGGGGCGGAGGAGTCTGCAGCTCGACTCTGGCAGAGAGGTGGTGACCTCAAGAAGGACTGGCATGCTAGGGGTCTCCCTCGAAACCGAGGGGAGCAGTGATCACCCAGGCCTGCAAGTGGCCAGCAGGAAGATGTATGCTAAGCGCCTTAAGTGTGACCTGGTTAAACTGCTGGTACTGGAGCAACTGTATGAACGGTGCCCACCCGACCTGAGGCTGTGGTTGAGGGACCAAAAGCCAGAGAACCCGCGACATGCAGGGCGGCTGGCTGATGACTTTGTGAAGAGCCGGTCGGGGGGTAGCAGGGAGTAGTCCCAAAGGAACAGGCCTGCTGCGATGCAGAGAGAGAGTCACCCTGGGACCTCCCAAAGGGGGAATAGGGAGAACCCCCTCCCAAGGGGAATGCCCAGGGACACGGCTCAGAGAGGCTGCAGCCTCAGACCCAGCCAGCAGAAGGGAGCAGGTCCCCATCTCTGTCCCAACTGCTGAGTTCCAGGCTGAGTTGCAGAAAGATCCCTCCTTGCGGAGGCCAAGGGACCTGGCCGACCTCAGTGCATTACAGTCCATGAGGAGAGGTTGCAAGGAGAGGTTCCTGTGGGAGAAGGGGTTCCTGTACCGAGAATGGGCTCCGCCCGGGGAAGTAGAGTCATGGGGGATCAGGAGGCAGCTGGTGTTTCCCCAGAAGTTTCGCCACAAGCTACTGTACCTGGCCCATGACATCCCTCTTGCAGGGCCCCAGGGAATCCGGCGCACCAGGCAGAGGCTGCTAAGGAACTTTTACTGGCCTGGGGTCTTTACCCATGTCCGACAGTACTGCCAATCCTGTGACCCCTGCCAGCGGGTGGGGAAGGCCCGGGACAAGGGGAAAGCGGCTTTGAGGCCTTTACCCATCACAGAAGAACCTTTCCAGAAGGTGGCCATGGACATAGTGGGACCTCTCAGCAAGACGACCCGGTCGGGGAAAAAATACATTCTGGTGATGGTAGATTTCGCCACTCGCTACCCCGAGGCGGTGGCCTTGTCCTCTATCGAAGCAGACACCATGGCAGATGTGCTGCTGACCATTTTCAGTCAGGTGGGGTTCCCCAAGGAAGTCTTAACGGACCAGGGGTCCAACTTCATGTCGGCCCTGCTCCGGTGCTTGTGGGAGAAATGTGGGGTCTGGCACAACTGGGCCTCAGCGTATCACCCCCAGTCCAACGGGCTGGTGGAAAGGTTCAACGGGACGCTAAAGATGATGCTAAAAACATTTATGCACCAGCACCCACAGGACTGGGACAAGTACTTACCTCACCTGCTGTTCGCGTACCGGGAGGTACCCCAGAAATCTACCGGGTTTTTGCCTTTCGAACTGTTATATGGAAGGCGGGTAAAGGTGCCCCTGGACCTGATGAGAGATGAATGGGAGGGGAAGACCGCTCCCGATGGAGAATCAGTGGTGGAGTATGTCCTGACCTTCCAGGAAAGACTTGCCGAGCTCATGGGCCTGGCCAGGGAGAATCTGGCCCGAGCCCAGAGGAAGCAGAAGGTCTGGTATGACCGCACGGCGTGGGCCTGTGCCTTCGCCACTGGGGATCACGTGATGGTTCTCATCCCCGTGAGAAAGAACAAACTCCAGGCCGCCTGGGAAAGGCCTTTCAAGGTTGTCAAGCAACTAAATGAGGTAAACTATGTGGTGGAGCTGTCTAACCAGGCACATCACCGCCAGGTGTACCATGTTAATATGATGAAGCCATACTATGACGGGGGAATGTGGTGGTGGCCGTGTGTGGACATTGGGAAGAGCAGGGAGATGACCCTTTAGTGGATCTATCCCCTGGGACAAAAGCTGGTTCCCCCCTGGAGGCAATTCAACTCTCTGATCAGCTGACCCTGGCCCAGCACGCTGAGATCAGAGGGGTGCTGCATCTATACTCTCAGCTGTTTTCCAACCAGCCTGGACATACTAATTTGACTGTCCACCGGGTGGAGACCGGGTCACATCCTCCTATAAGATGCTCCCCTTTTCGAGTCACCGGGAAAACTGTCCAGGACCTAGAAAGAGAGGTCAGGGACATGCTGGCTTTGGGGGTGATCCAGCCATCTTCCAGACCTTGGGCCTCGCCAGTGGTTATGGTCCCCAAAAGGGATGGGTCAATCTGGTTCTGTGTGGACTATCGAAAGCTCAATGCAATCACCGTATCTGATGCCTACCCCATGCCCAGGCCTAACGAGCTCCTAGACAAGCTGGGAGGTGCTCGGTACCTCACCACCATGGATCTTACAAGGGCTACTGGCAAGTGCCGCTGGACGCAGGCTAAAATCGGCCTTTATCACCACTCTGGGACTCTACGAGTTTCTGACCCTGCCCTTCGGCCTCAAGGGAGCACCAGCCACCTTCCAGCGCCTTTTGGATGAGCTACTGAGGGGAATGGAGAGTTTTGCCGTGGCGTATATCGACGACATCTGCGTCTTTAGCCGGACCTGGGAGGACCACGTGTCCCAGGTTAAACAAGTGCTGGACCGACTCCGGGAGGGTGGGTTAACCGTAAAGGCTGAGAAGTGCAAGGTGGAGATGGCTGAAGTATCTTACCTGGGCCATCGGGTGGGGAACAGCTGCCTAAAGCCGGAACCAGCCAAGGTGGAGGTGATCAGAGACTGGCCCGCTCCCCAAACCAAAAAGCAGGTCCAGGCCTTTATTGGGATAGCGGGGTACTATCGTAGGTTCATGCCCCACTTTAGCGCCATAGACGCCCCCATCACTGAGCTGTGCAAGAAGGGGAAGCCAGACAAGGACCAAGCAGTGCCACCAGGCTCTCCGGGCGCTGAAGGAGGCTCTGGTTAGCGGCCCAGTTCTGGCAAACCCAGATTTTGACAAGCCCTTTATGGTGTTTACCGACGCCTCAGACACGGGCCTGGGGGCGGTGTTGATGCAGGAGGATGAAAAGGGGGAGAGACACCCCATCGTGTACCTGAGCAAGAAGTTGCTACCTCGGGAGCAGAACTACGCGGCCATCGAGAAGGAATGCCTGGCCATGGTGTGGGCCCTGAAGAAACTGGAGCCATATCTCTTTGGGCGCCACTTCACCGTGTACACCGACCACTCTCCCCTGACCTGGCTGCACCAGATGAAAGGAGCCAACGCCAAGCTTCTGAGGTGGAGCCTGCTCCTGCAGGACTATGACATGGACGTGGTCCATGTGAAGGGAAGTGCCAACCTGATAGTGGATGCGTTGTCCCGGAGAGGGGGCCCTGAACTTCCCCAGGTCACTGGGCAGAGTGACCCCGCTCAGTTCAGTCTTGAAGGGGGGAGAGATGTGATGGAGTAGGGGCTGTCTGTGTGGGGGATGGGAGAGCCGGGGATGACTTTAGGTGAGAGACAGGACCTGAGCCTGTAATCTGAGCCAGGCAGCGGGGAGGGGTGTCAGCACCTTTGCCCGGGAAGCTGGACAAAGTAAGGAGCCTGCTGGAGGGAGTTAGTTCAGTTTCGGTTTTGGGCTGGGTGGTGGAATTCAGGGAATCCCAAGCTGGGGACTAAGCTTCCTGCACCCCCAGAAGGACCAGATTGAGGGGTCCTGGTTGTGCCCACAAGCTCTGCTGTAGCCTGCATTCCTGTTGTCCAATAAACCTTCTGTTTTACTGGCTGGCTGAGAGTCACTGTGAGTCCCAGGAAGAGGGGTATAGGGCCTGACTCCCCCATACTCCGTGACAGGGGGGTGGAGGGTTGGAGTGAGTACGAGGGGCAGAGCTGTGTGGGGAGCAGGACTGGAATAGCAGTGGGGCTGGGGGTCAGGCTGCAGCCCGGTAGGCCCTGCCCACCCAGAGCCCTGACTCGCCCGTGCCGTGCGGCCCCTCACCAGGTGTTGCCCGTGGCGTCGCTCTCCCCAAAGGCGCTGTAAGAGCCGTCGTTGTGCTTATAGAGCAGCTCACGCTGGTAGCCTGTGGGGATGGGAGAGAGACAGCGAGTTCTGGATCCGCTCACCCCCAGGGGCTAGAATCCACCCCCAAGCCTGCACCCCGTGGGGCCCGCTAGCCCTCCCCTCCCCCACGGCACTGAGACTCAGAGATTCCAGGGGTCGGTTTGAATAGGGGGATGGAGTTAAGGCTGAATAGGGCCCCGATCCCCCAAATGCTCTAGCGCCCCGACCTGGGGCTGGATCCCAACCAGCGCCCCCTAGAGGGGAAAGGGCTCCTCTCCGGTTCCCTGAACCCTGAGTCTAACAGTCCTTATGACCTGGGCCTCAGAGAAAGAAAGGCCAAGGATCTCATTCCCTGACCCCCAGAGCCAGCCAGGGCCCTGATCTGGGGCTGGACTGGAACTCAGGCCCCAGAGGTGGCATGGACAGGGCCCGATGTGACGAAGTGGGAATGTTCTCGATATGTTATGTGAATGCCGAGTGGGGAGTATTGACCGGGGAAGGTTGCAGGGGAGTTGTGCTGGGACGACCTGTTCTGGGGAAGGGAGGATACCTGAGCATGTAACCTGAGAACCGAGGAGGAGGGTTGGAGGCCAGGTAACACCTCTGCCTGGGAAACTGGACAAAGGACAAAGGCTGGGGGAGGAGCTGGGGGGAGAACATAAGAACGGCCGTGCAGGTCAGACCAAAGGTCCATCTAGCCCAGTATCTGTCCACCAACAGTGGCCAATGCCAGGTGCCCCAGAGGGAGTGAACCCAACAGGCAATGATCAAGTGATTTCTCTCCTGCCATCCATCTCCATCCTCTGATGAACAGAGGCTAGGGACACCATTCTTACCCATCCTAGCTAATAGCCATTTATGG
Source organism: Mauremys reevesii (assembly GCF_016161935.1). NCBI lineage: Eukaryota > Metazoa > Chordata > Testudines > Geoemydidae > Mauremys > Mauremys reevesii. Next base: position 123,800 of record NC_052639.1, read on the forward strand.
ACTTAGCCACCATGAATTTATCCAGTCCCCTTTTAAACATTGTTATAGTCCTAGCCTTCACAACCTCCTCAGGTAAAGAGTTCCACAAGTTGACTGTGCGCTGCGTGAAGAAGAACTTCCTTTTATTTGTTTTAAACCTGCTGCCTATTAATTTCATTTGGTGACCCCTAGTTCTTGTATTATGGGAATAAGTAAATAACTTTTCCTTATCCACTTTCTCAACATCACTCATGATTTTATATATCTCTATCATATCCCCCTTTAATCTTCTCTTTTTCAAGCTGAAGAGACCTAGCCTCTTTAATCTCTCCTCATATGGGACTCTCTCCAAACCCCTAATCATTTTAGTTGCCCTTTTCTGAACCTTTTCTAGTGCTAGAATATCTTTTTTGAGGTGAGGAGACCACATCTGTACACAGTATTCGAGATGTGGGCGTACCATGGATTTATATAAGGGCAATAATATATTCTCAGTCTTATTCTCTATCCCCTTTTTAATCATTCCTAACATCCTGTTTGCTTTTTTGACCGCCTCTGCACACTGCGTGGACATCTTCAGAGAACTATCCACGATGACTCCAAGATCTTTTTCTTGACTCGTTGTAGCTAAATTAGCCCCCATCATGTTGTATGTATAGTTGGGGTTATTTTTTCCACTGTGCATTACTTTACATTTATCCACATTAAATTTCATTTGCCATTTTGTTGCCCAATCACTTAGTTTTGTGAGATCTTTTTGAAGTTCTTCACAATCTGCTTTGGTCTTAACTATCTTGAGCAGTTTAGTATCATCTGCAAACTTTGCCACCTCACTGTTCACCCCTTTCTCCAGATCATTTATGAATAAATTGAATAGGATTGGTCCTAGGACTGACCCTTGGGGAACACCACTAGTTATCCCTCTCCATTCTGAGAATTTACCATTAATTCCTACCCTTTGTTCCCTGTCCTTTAACCAGTTCTCAATCCATGAAAGGACCTTCCCTTTTATCCCATGACAGCTTAATTTACGTAAGAGCCTTTGATGAGGGACCTTGTCAAAGGCTTTCTGGAAATCTAAGTACACTATGTCCACCGGATCCCCCTTGTCCACATGTTTGTTGACCCCTTCAAAGAACTTTAATAGATTAGTAAGACACGATTTCCCTTTACAGAAACCATGTTGACTATTGCTCAACAGTTTATGTTTTTCTATGTGTCTGACAATTTTATTCTTAACTATTGTTTCGACTAATTTGCCCGGTACCGACGTTAGACTTACCTGTCTGTAATTGCCGGGATCACCCCTAGAGCCCTTTTTAAATATTGGCGTTACATTAGCTAACTTCCAGTCATTGGATACCGAAGCCGATTTAAAGGACACGTTACAAACCTTAGTTAATAGTTCCGCAACTTCACATTTGAGTTCTTTCAGAACTCTTGGGTGAATGCCATCGGGTCCCGGTGACTTGTTAAGGTTGAGTTTATCAATTAATTTCAAAACCTCCTCTAGTGACACTTCAATCTGTGACAGTTCCTCAGATTTGTCACCTACAAAAGCCAGCTCAGGTTTGGGAATCTCCCTAACATCCTCAGCCGTGAAGACTGAAGCAAAGAATCCATTTAGTTTCTCCGCAATGACTTTATCGTCTTTAAGCACTCCTTTTGTATTTCGATCGTCAAGGGGCCCCACTGGTTGTTTAGCAGGCTTCCTACTTCTGATGTACTTAAAAAACATTTTGTTATTACCCTTGGAGTTTTTGGATATCCGTTCTTCAAACTCCTCTTTGGCTTTTCTTATTACACTCTTGCACTTAACTTGGCAGTGTTTGTGCTCCTTTCTATTTGCATCACTAGGATTTGACTTCCACTTTTTAAAGGAAGTCTTTTAAAAGACTGAGTGAGGCTGAGTGAGAGGCTGGAGGGAGTTTCAATTTGAAGCTGGCTGGGATATGGAGGGGAGCCCCGATGGGGCTTGGGCTTCCCAACGGGGCTGTGGCCTCCCTGCAGGCCCCAGATGGACCTAACTAAAGGGGGTCCTGTTGTCTGTACCGTCAAGACCTGTGTTCCTGTCATCTAAATAAACCTTCTGTTTTACTGGCTTGCTGAGAGTCACGTCTGACTGTGAAGTAGGGGTGCACGATCCTCTGGCTTTCCCCAGTACCCCACCTGGGCTGACTCGCTGTGGGAAGCGCACAGAGGGGCAGAGGATGCTGAATGCTCCAAGGACAGACCCAGGAGGTGAAGCCGTGTGAGCTTCTTGCCCTGCAGAGAGTCTGCTCCAAGGGAGAGGAGGCTCCCCAAAGTCCTGACTGGCTTTGTGGGGAGCAGTTCCAGAGCATCGCCCAGGGACTCCGTGACACCCTCGCAAGGCCCCGCCATTCCCGGGGGTGCAGGAGTGGGAGGACACTCACCGCTCTGGAGGAAACCCTTGGCTTTGTCTCTGATCTCTGGGCTCAGCTGCCCGCTCTTCTCCAGGTACTGCTGGATGTAGATGTTGGGAGCGAACCGGACCATGTTCTGCTCCCCGCAGCCGTAGGGCATGGCCAGCAGGCGGTCTATGTTCTGCAGAGCCGTGCCCATTATGTCTCCTGGCACCAAGGGAGTTGGGGGAGCAGAGAATTACCAGGCTGCACAACAGCTGCCCTGTCCCTTACACCACACCAATGGAGCCCTGGCATTGGGGGGCCCAGAGCCCCCAGTTTGATTCAGGCCTGGTTGGGTTACGTGGATACGTCGTGATGAATGGCCAAGACGCCAATGCCCTGGCACAGCTTCATGGCATCACCGCGGGAGTCTATTGCCCCTCACTGGGGACAAGGCCCTGGAGCACAGACTGCAGGGACCAGTCCTGCCACGGCCCCAGACACCCACTAGACCTCATTGGTCTTTTCCATCCGTGATGCCCCGGCCTTGCTGATCAGCGCGCTGGGCCGGAGACGGGCCGGTTGGCAAAGGGCACCGTGCCCTGGCAGGGATGGGGCAGGGGAATTCCTTACCCAGGACAGTCACATGGGCCCGCTCGGACCCTGCCAGGACATTCACAGGCAGCTGCAAGGAGATTTCTTCGGAGGCTGCGTAACACGAAGGCAAAGACACACCGTTAAAGTCCTGTTGGGAACCTGCCCCTGCCTCCAGCCAATCAGATCCCTCCATTCCTCACCGTCCGGGGCTCTCGCCCAGTCACAGCCCCTCTCCCAAGCTCCCCCGGCCGTGACACGTACGTGCCCTTGAGGGCGAGGGCTGGGGGATCTCAGCGGGGGGACCTGCCTGTGGGACTCGGTCCCTCTCCTGGCCCCAGAGAGCCGGTGAGACAAGCTCTGCAGGGAGCATCGTGCACGCGGGGGCCAGGCTGCAGGGGAGAGGAGCTGGCGCAACAGGGGCCCAGTGAGACTTGGGAGCAGGATCCGGACGTGCTCAAGCCTTCGGCCCCTGGCAGACGGTTCCATAACTGCCCACTAGGGGGTGCATCTTCCCTGGGCAGCTGGGCTTGGACCCTGTCCCAGGCAGGACATTGGCCTGGATGCCCCCTGGTCCGGTCCGGCCTGGCGGCTCCTGTGCCCCTAGCTGGGCCATCCAGTGGCTCAGCCATCACTGACGTGCCGCAGCAAAGAGACTCCCCGCGTTAGTGACACCCACTGAGCCCCGCACAGGCGCTGGGATCCTACCTTCCTGGCAGAGCAGGGAGCTGTGCGCCTTCTCCTCCAGGATCCCCCCCGGCTGTGGGGAAGGAGCATCAGACAGAAGGTCAGGAGAAGGGACTGTGCACGTAACAGCCTGACAGGGCCTGCTGGGTCAGCCAGTGCCGCTAGCCAGGGCAGGATCATCCCCTACAGCCCGTGCTGTGGGGCTCGGGCACATCCAGCTCTCAGCGCCCCAGCAATGGGGCTCCCATCCCTTCCCCGGGGAGACTGTTCCCAGCCCAGCAGATCTCGCGGCTTCCTCCTCTTCAGCACGGAGCTTCCCTCTGCTAGTTCCCTCCGCCCCCTCGAGCCCTCCCGTGTGTCACTCTCAGCCGCCTCGAGCCCTCCCGTGTGTCACACTCAGCCACCCCCCTTGGGCTAACCCCCGTCTCTGTCTGCCCCCGGACTCTCCCGCCAGCTCCCTGATCTCGCTGGCATGGGACCGCGTGACGGGGCAGTGCAGGTCGGGGTCCAGGACGTGGACGGTGCGGTGCTGGGACATTACTTTCTGTGGCAGGACAAAGAACAATCACAAGTGCAGACTCGGCCCACGGCCACCAGGGGGTGAGACCCAGGCCCCGGATCTCCCTCCGCTCTGCCCAGAGGCCCCGACCGACACTGACCTGGACCAGCAGGGGCTTTATCACAGTGTCCACTCGCCCTTGGGCCGGCACCACGGCCAGCTCGTTGCCGCACAGCTCCTCGGTGTGCAGAGCCTCGGCGCTGACGGTGAAGTTCACCTCCCCTGCAGAGCAAGGCGGGAGACGCCCCTGTTAGACAGACCAGCGCCCCTGCCCGAGGCAGAGAGGAGCCCGGGTCCGAGGATGGGAGGATACTTGAAGGGGAAGGGTGGTGAAGTAGGGAGAGAATAGTAGTAAAAGAAAGAAAATGAAGAGAGAGCGTGAGAGGGAATGGGGAGAAAAGAGAGAGAAGGCCAGAGGGGAAGGGAAGGACGGAGGGAAGTGACTGTGGGAAATGGTGATTAGGACGTAAGAGGTTTCACTGCTGGGGCATCCTCTCAGCCCGCCCCCCCGACAGCTCTTCTCATCCACTCCGCTTGGAACCAAGCCCTGAGTGACCCCATCCTGCGCCCTCCTCCTCACTGCCAGCACAGAGCCTCCAATGCCCCTTACCCGTCTGTCCCCCACGCAGAGCCTCCGAAGGCCCCTACCTGCCTCCCTAGTGTGAAGGCTCCAGCACCCCTTCTCTGCCCCCCGCCACTGTGCAGAGCCCCCCCTTCCCTGTCCCTCCCCTCCAGCACAGAGCCCCCATCGCCCCTTACCCAGGCTGCTCGCCGTCACCTCCCACTGGAAGGTTTTCCCTTCGTCTGCACAGAGGCAGCTGGTGTAGGCGCCGTCCTCGCCCGCCTGCACCTGGAACTGCGCAGACTCTGCCAGCGTCACCCGCACCTGTGGGGCCCAACACGAGAACCCCCTTAGGGCTGTGGGGGACGCGCTCACACGCGCCAGCTCCAGCCGAGACGTGACGCCTCTGGGGATCAGGCCCCCTCACCGCGATGTGCTGACCCCAGTGGTCACAGGGTCAGGGCCAGTGACTGCCGGTGCCACTCGCCGGCCTGCGCCGCTGCCCAGCCCCCCAGCCCCAGGTCACTGGCCCCAGCAGCCCCCGCAGCCCAGCCCCAGGCGGCGCTCACCTTGATGCACTGCCGCAGGTAGTTGAAGACGGTGGCCTTTAGGGCGAAGGCCTCTCCCCGGATCACGGAGTACAGCAAGGCCAGCTCCACAAAGAAGGGTTTGAAGGCCGTGAAGGTGGCCGTGGGTGAGAGCCCAAAGCCCAGCTCCGCCGTGCAGAACATCCCAGCTTTCCACTCCGTGATGGTGTCGGGCACCGAGACTGGGACGTCCTTGGTGCCCCCCTCGCTGCGCCGGGACGGAAACAAACAGCGTCAGACACGCGGCCGCCCCCTGGGAAGCGCCCACGAGCACGGCCACCGGAGACGTCCCTGCCCGACCCTCTGCTGGGCTGGGGCCAGAAACAGGCCAATCCCAGACAGCAGAGAGGGGAAGGGCTGTCAGTGCCCCCATCTCCTCCCCTCTTCCGCCCCACGCCAGCTAGCGTAGGATCCTTCCCTTCCCCGGGGCTCTCCGGGCTGGGCTCAATGTCCCACGGGATGGGGATCCCCCCTTCCGCAGCCGGACACGTATCCCTGTCAGGGGCTATTCCTGGGGTCAGCCTCAGTTCCCCCTGCTCGGGATCCCCGGCTCCTCCCACCTGTACCCCATGTGCCACCTTCAATTCCCCACTGCTGTGCTGGGTTCCTCTCTACTGGCAACAGGGCGCAGGAACCAGCCCCACACGGACAGCCGGCCCTCCCCCACCACTACGCCACCTCTGGGAGCTGCTGCTTTCCAGGGTCTGGCCTGGAGGCCACTCTGCAGGGACGGTCTGTGACAGCTCCTCACTCACCCCACAGGCACCAGGTCCCACAGCCACGTCTCTGGGAAGTACACACGTGGCGCTGCCTCCTCCTGGGTGCTGGGTCCTGGTGCTAGCAGGCCATTGATCGCTGGGGTCCCTGCTTCACTATCCACACTTTCTGCCTCAGGGATCATGTCTAGAAAAGATACTAAGGGGGGGTTGAGGGAGCCCCACACAGTATTGGGGCAAATCCAGACGATGATTCACGTGTGTTTGCACCTGCAAAGTCTCGGTGTTTGGAGACATTTCAGGGGCTGCATGTGGCCCCTGGGAGCTCTAAGAACTGACCCCTGCTGGCAGGGTTGGGGCTGGAGGGGTCGGGCTGGGGGTGTCCTACATGCAGCACACACTGGTGGACTCAGCACGTGGGCAGGAGCCAGGAGCCCTGAGCTCAGTCCCAGCTCTGCCCGAGCAGCGTTAAAGGTACGTTGCACTCCCAGAGCCCTGCACAAAGAGCCGCTAGCCAGGCAGGTCAAATCATTAGCCGCACTGAGCAGCTGGAACATAGAGGCCTAGAGAGGCTCAGTGTGTTTCTACCGCAACCACCGAGCACGAGTGGGCATTGCAGGACCCCATGTGATCTCCTCCATAACACCCAGCTTGACTCTCAGATCCCAGGGCAGCACATGGGGCTGGAGCTAGAAAAGCCGTTGGTCTCTGTGAAAGTAAGAACATAAGAACGGCTCTACCGGGTCAGACCAAAAGTGCATCTAGCCCAGTATCCTGTCTGCTGACAGTGGCCAGAGCCAGGTGCCCCAGAGGGAATGAACAGAACAGGGACTTATCTAGTGATCCATCTCCCGTTGCCCATTCCCAGCTTCTGGCAAACAGAGGCTAGGGACACTGTCCCTGCCCAGCCTGGCTAACAGTTGTTGATGGACCTGTGCTTCATGAATTTTTCTAATTCTTTTTTGAACCCTGTTATAGCCTTGGCCTTCACAACATCCTCTGGCAAAGAGTTCCAGCCAAAGGAGGAGGAGCAGAGTTGAATTGGAAGAGTCAGATGCAGGGCTGGCCCCAGGCCCCAGCACGCCAAGTGCGTGCTTGGGGCAGCAAGCCGCCGGGGGCACTCTGCCGGTTGCTGCTGGGGCGGCAGGCAGGCTGCCTTCGGCGGCTTGCCTGCGGGAGGTCCGCTGGTCCCGTGGCTTCGGTGGACCTCCTGCAGGCAAGCTGCTGAACGCAGCCTGACTGCTGTGCTTGGGCGGCGAAATGCCTAGAGCCGGCCCTGGTCAGATGATTATGTGTACCCAGCCCCCACTGAATACACTGGAGAAAACCTCCCACCCTGGGCCCTGCCCCTTTGAAAATAAGGGACAAACTCTCACCCTCGGCTTCTTTGAGAACCATGGAGAAACCCCCACCCTCCACCTCACTGAGAACAATGGAACTGACAAGGACAGTGTTAGAACCCAGGTCCCAGGCCTGAGCCACGAGCCCATGCGTCTCCCCTCACAGGGCAGAGAGGGCATTTGGAATTGCTGATCAAGGGGGATGGAAGCTCCCAGCCCCACTGACCTACTGTGTGGTATCCGAATTCAGAGTCATAATAAAAGTCCATTGAGAGTCCATGTTCACAGGGCTGCTTGGCATTGGTGTTGGTGAGAATTTTCAAAGCCGCATCCTGGGAGAGAAGGAAGACGGAGGTAAATGCATGAGGAGCAGCGAAAGCACCAGAGGTGGTGTGATGCCTGTTGTTACTGCCCAAGGTCACACAGCAAGACAGCAACACAGGAGCAGAATTCACAGAGACTCGGCTGCTGCCCAGCACTCTGCAACTGCTTTGCAAAGGGGCGGAACCAGTATTTTACATATGGGGAAACTGAGGCACTGAGCCACAGAGAACAGAGAGGGGAAAGACCCATCGGCTCATCTCTCCACCCCCTCGTCCCCCGGGGCCAGGGCAGGGCTGATCCTTACAGCACTTCTTCCTGGGGGTTTGGTTTTAGCACTAAAAGTCCCAAGCGAGGGGGCCTCATCTAGGAGACGATTCCAGCCTCACACATCACACTGTCGGGCCGTTCTCCTGCTGACAGTTCCAGCAGCTGGATCCCAGGACTCCTCGCTGTGCCCCATGACAGGCAGCGTGGGCCGGAGGCTGGGATACTGGGCTGGGAGTCAGGACACCTGGGTTCTGTTCCTACCTTCGCGGCCCACGTGGGCAGGTCCCGTCTCCTCTCTAGTCGCTTCCCTCCCTTTGCCGGTCAGCCTGGGAGCTCTCGGGGGCAGGGGCATGTGTGACTGTCTGTTAAACGCCCCGAATTGTCCTGGGCGCAGACTGCAGGTTGCCCAGCGGTGCCCCTGCCCTTCTGGACTGGGGTGAGCCCCTCATCCTGCCCCGCTGAACACCAGGCAATGAAGAGTTAAGGGAGGTGCCACCCCAGCCCAGCCTCAGCTCTGCCCAGGAGCTGGCACTGCCCATGGGGAAGGTGCCGGAGGTGGCGCCATGGGCAGTGGACGGGACGAATGACTGAGAAGGGGCCCTTGGCTGTGGGACATGATGGGAATTGCTGTGAGGCTGCGGCTGTGCTCACTGCGCTGGGTGCAGCTGGGGCAGGAGAGGGGCCCGTCAACCTCGAAGGGTCCAGGCTGCCTCAGTCCAGCTCTGAGGAGCCTGCTGGGATTCTCCTAACCGGGTGCTGGAGGCTTTGCCCTTCCCTCTGCTCGATGCTCATTTTCTTGGCAACCCTCTGCAGGAACGGCAGCGTCTGCACGTGGCTCTTATAGCCCTTGAAAACGTCGCCCTCAACCCCAGATTTCGGTCTCGGGCAAAACTGCCAAACGGAGCCACTGCAGAGCGGAGGCAATGGGCGGAACCTGCAGCCTCTGAAACCTGCCCCGGGTGGGGCCTGAACTCACAGCCCGTGGGCACCCTGGAGATTCACGGGCCACAGCACGTCCCCCAGCGCCCCTCGGTCACTGTGACACCTGACTGCCTGCAAACCCGCTGGCTCCACGGAGCCCCAGCCTGGCTGCACATGTGCCTCCCACTCTCTGGGGCCTCCATTCAGGTCACCCACCCCCCATCAGGGCAAACAGCATGATGAGAACCGGGCGGTCGTGTAAACCCGTTTCATGAGGGGGGCTGTATCTTGGCCCCCCCCACTCAAATGACCCCACATGTAGCCCACTAGCCCCACCCTGCCCTGCATGAGGCACAGCAAATCTCAGGCCAGGCTGTGGATGTCAGAGCACTCAGACACTCCTCTTTAATCAGCCAGCGACACTCAACCTCCGCTCAAGCAGAGCTGCCACCCCCCTGCAATGTGCAGCACCCGCCCATGGCAGCATCTGTCTGGTCCCCTGGTACCCAGAACCCAGCCCCCGCCCACCTGGGAACAGTTCTGGGGAGTGACTTGGCCACTGGGCAGCCCCGAGATGCCGCGGTGCGCGCGGTGCTGGGTGCCATGGGCAGTACGCCCACTGGATGGGCGCTGGCAGGGGGAGGGCAGGTCCTAGCCCATTCCACTATGGCCGTCTGACTGGGCTCAGGCCCTGGGGAGGCTGCCAACACTCAGAGCAATCCCCAGCTGGGACAGAGCCCCGGTCTCCTGACTCCAGGGCCCCTGAGGGCTTTGGGAGGATGTCGTCCATCCCTCCCTCTGGCGGGGCAAGATGCCATCACCCTCCGCACCCGTCATAAACATACAGCTAAGGGTAGCATAAAATTCCTCCTTTACCTGTAAGGGGTTAAGAAGCTCAAATAACCTGTTTGGTACCTGACCAAAAGGACCAATAAGGGAAGAAGATACTTTCAAATCTGTGGGGAGAGGGACCAGGGCAGGAAAAAAACATCTCCTAAAACCCTACCTGAAAATAAGCATCTAAGATTACAAAAATTGTAAGTAATAGCAAGGAATTGTGTTAGATTATCTTTTGTTTTAGCTTGTGAATTTTCCCTATGCTAAGAGGGAGGTTTATTCCTGGTTTTCCTAAGTTTGAAGTTGAGCCTAGAGGGGAATCCTCTGTGTTTTAACTCTTTTTATTACCCTGTAAAATTACCTTCCATCCTGATTTTACAGAGGTGCTTCTTTTACTTTTTTCTTTATAATAAAGTTTTTCTTTTAAAAACCTGATTGGTTTTTAGTGTCCTAAAAACCAAAGGGTTGGTCTGTGCTCACTCGGTTAACCTACTGGTTGGTAGATTATTGTCAAGCCTCCCCAGGAAAGGGGGGATATTGTGGGGAAACAGGAACTCCAAGTGGTCCTTTTCCTGAATCTTTGTCTAACTCACAACAATACCGTCCAAGGACAAGGAAGGATTTGTGCCTTGGGGAAGTTCTGAACCTAAGTTGGTAGAAATAAGCTTAGGGGGTCTTTCATGCGGGTCCCCACATCTGTACCCCAGAGTTCAGAGTGGGGAGGGAACCCTGACATGGTGGCAGCACCATGGGATCATTTTGAACCAGAAGCACAGACCTCAGGATTTTAAAAACATTGTTTCTTTTGGCTGATTGTAAACCAGGGAGGTTTTTTTTTTTTAAGGACTTTTTTTTTTTTTTAAAGCAGAGAGCAGCTGGAGTTTTTTTCTTTGCCTGGAGGCAGAGGAGTTAAGTTATAACAAGGGAATTCACAAGTTGGGTTTGTTTTTTTTCTTTCTAGCTCTCGGGTTAGGCTAGGCTGAGCACAGGAAGGCTACGATGACGGAAAGTGAGGTTCAAAAGAAAAAGACAGTTACTCACCTTTGTAGCTGTTGTTCTTCGAGATATGTTGCTCATATCCATTCCAATTAGGTGTGTGCGCGCCGCGTGCACGCTCGTTGGAGAAAATTTACCCTGGCAACACCCAGTGGGTCGGCTGTGGAGCCCCCTGGAGCGGCACCTTTATGGCACCGGATATATACCCTGGCTGACCCAGCGCCCACTCAGTTCCTTCTTACCGCCCATGATGGTCATTGGATCTGTGGAGTTCAGCTTTGCTGCTCTCCACTCTAGTTATAGTGTAAATAGTTCTAGTGGATTAGTAGGGTTCTTCCCTCCTCCCCATCGGTAGCTTGGGCTCCAGGCTTTAAACCCTGCATGTCCTGCTCCAAGCCCATGCCAATGGGTGACCCCCATGACTCTTGCCTAAAGTGTCTGGGGGAAATCTCATCAGACTGAGAAGTGCAGGATCTGCAAAGGTTTCCGGCCCCGGACTAAAAATGTGCGGGACTTTCATCTGCGACAGCTCCTCATGGAGGCAGCTCTTAGCCCTCAACCTCCAGCACTGTGCCAAGATGCAGCGCCGAGCGCTTCGGTGCACAGCACCCTGGTGGCAACAGTAGGAACTGCACCGCGGATGGACTCTGATAGAGTCCTAATTGGAATGGTGGAAGATCTGTCTTTCCTATTGCAAAAAACCGGTTACTTACCTTTCTGTAACTGTTGTTCTTTGAGATGTGTTGCTCATATCTATTCCAGTTAGGTGTGTGTGCGCGCCACGTGCATGGATGTCGGAAACTTTTACCCTAGCAGCTACCCATCAGGCCGGCTTGGGAGCCCCCTGGAGTGGCACTGATATGGCGATCCATATAAGCCCCTGCCGGCCCGACCCCCATTCAGTTCCTTCTTGCCGGCTACTCTGACAGAGAGGAAGGTGGGTGGGAATGGAATAGATATGAGCAACACATCTCGAAGAACAACAAGAAGAAAGGTAAGAAACCGTTTTTTCTTCTTCGAGTGATTGCTCATATCAATTCCAGTTAGGTGACTCCCAAGCCTTACCTCAGAAGTGGGGTTGGAGTCAAGGAACCGCAGATTGGAGGATTGCTCTGCCAAAGGCTGAATCATCCCGAGAGTGCTGGAAGATGGCCTAGTGGGACGTGAATGTGTGAACTGAGGCCCATGTGGCAGCCCTGCAGATTTCCTGGAGAGGAATGTGTGCCAGAAAGGCAGCTGATGACGCCTGAGCTCTCGTGGAGTGAGCCGTGACAGCAGGCAGAGGGACATTTGCCAAGTTGTAGCAAGCATGAATACACCCGGTGATCCACGATGATATTCACTGAGAGGAGACCAGGTGCCTTTCATCCATTCCGCGATGGCGACAAACAACTGGGTTGTTTTACAGAAGGGCTTTGTTCAGTCTATATAGAAGGCAAGTGCCCTTCTGACGTCCAGAGAATGGAGACGCTGTTCCCGAAGGTCAGCATGCGGTTTTGTTTAGAAAACCGGTAGGAAGATATCCTGGCTCACATGAAAGTGGGACACCACTTTTGGCAGAAAGGCCGGGTGAGGTCTTAGTTGAACTTTATCTTTATGAAAAACAGTATAGGGCGGTTCACATGTGAGAGCCCGTAGTTCGGACACCTGACGTGCGGAAATGATGGCCACTAGGAAGGCAACCTTCCAGGAGAGATAGAGAAGTGAGCAGGAGGCCAGTGGTTCGAAAGAAGGGCCCATAAGGCAGGAGAGGACCAAGTTAAGGTCCCATGCAGGCATGGGTGGCTTCGTTGGAGAATGGATTTTCTCCAGGCCTTTGAGGAAACGCTGCATGACCAGGTGTGCAAACACTGAGCGCTCGGCCACGCCTGGGTGAAATGCAGAGATGACCGCGAGGTGATCCTTAAGGGATCCAAAGGCTAGGTGCTGGTCCTTTAAGAACATCAGGTAGTCCAAGATGCACGGAATCAGAGCCTAGAGCGGGAGCACCTGCCACTGAGCGCACCAGCTGGAAAACCTCTTCCACTTGGCCTCGTAGGTAAGCCTAGTCGACACTAGGTAAGCTTGTGACTTTCGAGAAGCACCCACCTTACCGAGTCCGAACAGGTGCGTTCAGCCAGGTTCAGCCACGGATCCTCCAGGCCCGTGAGGTGGAGCGACTGAAGGTCCGGGTGCAGGAGATGACTGTGGTTCTGAGAGATGAGGTCAGAGCTGAGAGGGAAACGTAGGGGAGTCTGAATTGACAGGTCCAACAGGACAGGGTACCAACACTGGCATGGTCAGGCAGGGGCTACCAGTATGACATCTGCCTTGTCCCGGCGGAGCTTGAGGAGCACCTTGTGGACCAGCGGGAATGGTGGGAAGGCATAAAGCAATTGTGCCTGACCACGTGATCTGGAAGGTGTCTGCTCTCAAGCCCGGACTGTGACCCTGGAAGAAACAGAAAGCTGGGCACTTCCTGTTGGTCCGCAAAGCGAACAAGTCAACTCAGGTAAACCCCCAGGTATGGAAAATGGAATGATATCTGGACATATCGACCATTCGTGTGTAAGAAAACGCCTGCTCAAGCTGTCCGCCAGGACGTTCTGGACACCCGGCAGGTATGAGGCCTGAAGGTTGATGGAGTGGGCTAAGCAGAAGTCCCACAGAAGGAGGGCTTCTTGGCAGAGTGGCAATGACTGGGCTCCGCCTTGCTTGTTCAGGTAGAACATGGCCGTGGTGTTGTCTGTTAGGACTGCTACGCAGTGGCCCCGCAAGTGGGGAAGAAAGGCTTGGCACGCAAAGTGGATCGCTCTGAGCTCTCTGATGTTGATGTGTAACAACAGCTCACTTTCATTCCATATGCCCTGCGTTGACAGGCCCCCGAGGTGGGCCCCCCAACCCAGGGCAGATGCGTCTGTAACCAGAGTCAAGGTGCGTTGAGGAGGATGGAATGGGACGCCAGCACCCACCATCCGAGGATTCAGCCACCATTGCAGGGAGTCGAGTGTGCACTTTGGGACCGTGAGGACCATTTCTAGACTGTCACGTCCCAGTCAGTAGGCTGACGCCAACCATGTCTGTAGAGGCCTGAGTCTTAGCCTGGCGTGCTGCACCACGTAGGTACAGCAGCAACCTGAGGCACTGCCTTGCTGTGGTGGTGGGAAACTTGAAAAGGCTGGTAATTATGCCTGCTATAGCCAGGTGCCGTGCTTCCGGAAGGAAAGCCATTGCTTGGTTTGCGTCCAGGACTGCTCCTATAAACTCTATTGTTTGAATAGGGGAGAGGACAGATTTGCTGATGTTTATCATGATGCCCAAGTGAGTGAATGTGTCTGTGACAATTTGTACCTGAGACTGGACATGTTGGCAAGACCGTCCCCATATAAGACGGTCGTCGAGGTATGGAAAGATGTGCACATGATGTCGGCGAAGAAAAGCTGCCATGACCGCCATGCACTTGGTAAAGATGCAGGGGGCTGTGCACAAGCCATACGGGAGGGCTGTGAACTTGCCCACCATGAAACAGAGGAAACCTCTGGGCGTCGGAGTAATCGAAATGTGAAAGTACGTGTCTTTCATACTGAGTGCAGCATACCAGTCTCCTGGATCCAGTGAGGGAATGATAGTGGTTAAAGAGACCATACGGAACTTCAGGTTGACGATGTACTTGTTGAACTCCCTGAGGTCTAGAATGGGTCTTAGGCCTCCCTTTGCCATGGGGACAAGGAAATAGCCGGAGTAGAAACCCTTGCCCCTGAACTCCTGAGGAACTTCCTCCACTGCCCCCAGGGCAAGGAGGGATTGAACCTCCTGGTCGAGGAGTTGCTCATGAGAAGGGTCCCTGAAGAGAGACGGGGAAGGGGAGTGGGAGGGTGAGATGGAACGGAAATGGATAGAATATCCCATCTGCACCGTGTGGAGGACCCAACGGTCCGATTTAATATGAGACCAGGCATTGTAGAAACGGGATAGATGGTTCAGGAAGGGATAATTGTCCGCGGCGAGAGCTGGTAGTCCGTCCTCGGGCGCACCTTCAAAACGGGCGCTTTGGGCCCAGGGGTGGCTTGGACCGTCCTTGACCCTGTCTGTAAGGGGGACAAGAGGGTCTGCATCGAGAGTATCTATTTCTTTGACTAGAAAAGTCCTGCCTGGGTCTAGGTGGGAAGGGGTGCTGTTGGGTGGCCTGGGGTTTAAATGGCTTTCTTTGGTTAGCTGGGGTATGAATACCTAAGGATTTAATAGTGTTTCTTGTGTCTGTTAAGGCATGTAAACGGGAATCGGTTTGCTCTGCAAACAGGCCCTGACCATCGAAGGGGAGGTCCTGGATGGTGTGCTGAACCTCAGGCGGGAACCCTGAAGACTGGAGCCAGGCGTTCCGCCGCATAGCAATTCCCGATGCCAGGGTACACACAGCCGCATCCGCAGCATCGAAGGAACCCTGGAGGGAAGTCCAAGCAACCAATTTACCCTCCTCAGCAAAGTCCCCCAGTTCTGTACGAGCCTCTGCTGGGAGAAGATCTTGGAATCTGAGGACCACAGACCAAGAGTTAAAATTGTACCTACTGAGCATTGCCAGCTGGTTAGCAATCTGCAGCGAGAGACCCCAGTAGAATAAACCTTTCTCCCAAAAAGGTCCAGCTGTTTAGCGTCCTTCAATTTGGGAACAGGCCCTTGTTGGCCTTGTCTTTATTTCGCGTTCACCGCGTCCAGCACAAGCGAGCATGGGGCAGGGTGGGTGAAAAGGTATTCATAACCCCTGGTGGGGACAAAGTACTTTCTTTCTACCCCTTTAGCTGTGGGAGGAATGGAGGCCGGGGTTTGCCAGAGTGTCTTGGCGTAGTTTTGAGTTGTTTTATTCATGGGAAGGGCCACTCTGGAAGGCCCATCCGGGCCTAAAATGTCCACTATCGGGTCCTCCTCCTCCACAACCTCCTCAACTTGGAGGTTCATATTAAGAGCCTTAACAGTTCCTGAAAGACCCTAAAGTCCATCTTGGTCAGCCATGGGCAGCTCCTCTTAGGCGCCTGGTGTAGCTCTACCACAGGTGCTGACTCCGTGGATTGGTCTGGGTCTGGAGGGGTCTGGAGGGGGGTGGCTAAGGGTCAGCTCAGGAGGTCGGGCGTTCGAACATGATGACGGCCGGGCAACTGGGGGCGGGGGCGCCCTGGGCCTGATGATAGGCCCAGGGGGTCCAAAATTGCCACTGGGGATGCCAGTTGGGCGCTGGGGGGGGTCTTGACCGAGGCTTCCCGGGACCGACTGGGGGATGTCCGAAACCCCTGAAGCTCTCCCTGACCTTCCGGAAGGAGACTGAGATCGTGACGGCCAAGGAGGGGCAGTGTGCGAATGGAGCAAAGGGGGCACCGAGTCCCTTGGTAGGTGAGGGTCATGTGGGGATCGGCGTTGAGAGGCTGATTGTGATCGCGTCCGGTGCTGCGGTGGAGAGTGGTGCCATGATGAGGAGCGGTGCCGTGTTGATGAGCGGTGCCGTGATGGAGACCAGCGCCGAGCTGGTGATGGGTGCCGTGATAAAGAGCGATGCGACGATGGAGAGTGGTGCCGTGAAGCAGATCGGTGGCGGGCCGTGGGCTGGTGCCGTGGCAACAGTCAACATGGGGATCAGTGTTCCACACTGCGTCGGTCCGAACAGTGCCGTGAGGTTGCTGAGCTTGACCTGGACCTCTAGCGAGACCATGTTCCAGCAGTCAACAGCGACCTTGAGCAGGAATGGTTCCGAGGTTCGGGACTGCGGGACCAGTGCTGCAAGTTTAACCGGTGCCGTAAGTCAGACTGGTATCTGGGGCGGTGCCAGGACTCGGGACGGTGCCGGGACTCCGAGTGGCATGTGTCACGGAGTCCCCGGGCGATGCTCTGGAACTGCTCCCCACAAAGCCAGGCAGGACTTTGGGGAGCCTCCTCTCGCTCGGAGCAGACTGTCTTCAGGGCAACAAACTCACATGGCTTCACCTTCCTGAGTCTTTCCTTGGAGCATTCAGCATATGCCCCTCCGTGCACTTCCCACAGCGAGTTCGCCCAGGCAGGGTCCTGGGGAAGCCAGAGGGTCCTGCACCCCCACTTCGCAGTCAGATGTGACTCTCAGCCAGCCAGTAAAACAGAGGTTTATTCGATGATGGGAACATGGTCTAAAACAGAGCTTGTAGGTACAGAGAGCAGGACCCCTCAGCCGGGTCCATTCTGGGGCCCAGTGAGCCAGACACCCCCATCTGTCCTCACTTCCTGTCCCCGGCCAGCTCCAAACTGAAACCCCCTCCAGCCCCTCCTTTCTGGCCTTTTTCTCTTTCCTGGGCCAGGTGGTCACCCGATCTCTTTGTTCACCTTTAGCTATTCCCTTGCAGGGGGGAAGGGCTCCAGCCATTTGTTGCCAGGATACAGGGTGTCGGCCATTTGTGCACACTGGAGAAATGCATAGGGGAAACTGAGGCACTCACACAGTATTCAGAGGAAACACTAAGAACAGTCCCACATCTTCACAGCATGGAGTGCTGGTCTGAGGGCTTCCAGTCCAAACATCGCCAGTTTACCCTTGGATGGTATCAGAGCCAGTGCTGGGACCAGGGGCACCGGAGACATCATTTCAATGAGCCCTCTGGCGGCCTCGAAGTTATCCGGGGTGGAAGGTAATGTAATCTTGTCCACTTGCATGGTCCTTGTGCGGGACTGGCGTGAGCAGACTGGGGCCTACTGACCCTGTCCTGCTTAGAGGCCTGGTTCGAGGCTTGCTCAGTTGGGGCTGGAACAACTGCTACGGCCCTAACAGGGGATCCTCCCAAGGCTTGCTTCTTCCCAGCCACCGGGGAATGGGAACGGTGCCAAGGTGGGTGTTTTGGGGGCCCGGGAGATTGTCAGTCCCGAGATGAGCGCGGGAACTTCTGTGGTGCCGTAGATGGGTGTCAAGGTTCCTTTCCCACTCTGAACTTTAGAGTACAGATATGGGGACCTGCATGTGCACCCCTAAACTGAATTACCAGCTTAGATCTGGTTTTGCTGCCACCACTCCCAAGTACTAACTCCCTTCCCTGGGTAGCCTTGAGAGACTTCTGCACCAATTTCCTGGTGAACACTGATCCAAACCCTTGGATCTTAAAACAAGGAGAAATTAACCATTCCCCCTCCTTTCCCCCCACCAATTCTTGGTGAGTCCAGATCCAACCCCCTTGGATCTTAAAACAAGGAAAAATCAATCAGGTTCTTAAAAAGAAGGTTTTTAGTTAAAGAAAGAAAGGTAAAAATCATCTCTGTAAAATCAAGATGGAAAATAACTTTACAGGGTAATCAGATTCAAAGAGCCCAGAGGAACCCCCTCTAGCCTTAAGTTCAAAATTACAGCAAACAGAGGTAAACCCTCTAGCAACAGGAACATTTACAAGTTGAAAAAACAAAGATAAACCTAACACGCCTTGCCTGGCTGTTACTTACAAGTTTGAAATATGAGAGACTGGTTCAGAAGATTTGGAGAGCCTGGATTGATGTCTGGTCCCTCTTAGTCCCAAGAGCGAACCACCCCCAAAACAAAGAGCACAAACAAAAGCCTCCCCCACACCAAGATTTGAAAGTATCTTGTCCCCTTATTGGTCCTTTGGGTCAGGTGTCAGCCAGGTTACCTGAGTTTCTTAACCCTTTACAGGTAAAAGGATTTTGGAGTCTCTGGCCAGGAGGAATTTTATAGTATTGTACACAGGAGGGCTGTTACCCTTCGCTTTATAGTTATGACAGTACTGCTGGTGGAGCACGGCGCACCGAGGCGCTCAGGCCCATGGAGGACGGCAAAGCAGACTCCATAAGTTGCTTGAGTCGAATTTCCCTCTCTTTTCTTGTCCGGGGCTTGAACGCCTTACAGATTTTACATTTCTCAGCCTGATGGCCCTCCCCCAGACACCTGAGACAGGAGTCGTGGGGGTCGCCCGTAGGCATGGGCTTGTTGCAAGACTTGCAAGGCTTGAAGCCCTGGGACGGCATGCCCCAGAGCCCGCAGGGCAGTCGTTGAGTGCAGAACTGCCCTCAACTACTAAACTACACTTAACGCTATAGAGAAAACACGTAACACTAACTATTAACAATTAACTAACAATTAAGATAAGAAAAAGCTAGGGATTAGTGGAGCACTTGAGGAGACAAGAGACCACTGTTCCAACAACTGGTAAGAAGGAACTGAATGGGGGGTCGGGCCGGCAGGGTCTTATATACAACGCCATATTGGCAGCACTCCAGGGGGCTCCCCAGCCGGCCCGGGTAGCTGCTAGGGAAAAAGTTTCTGACATCCGTGCATGCAGTGCACACACACACCTAACTGGAATTGATATGAGCAATCACTCGAAGAAGAATGGAACAGTTCTTAGAGGGTGTTCCTGAGGAAACAGAAGGATACATCCTAGATGGGAAGCCCAAAACTGTAATTGAAGTGGGGGAAATCGGAACCAAATGGGTGGAGGTGGCGGAAAGGAAAAAAGCTAGCAGCAGTTGGAGCGGATATCAGAAGGGGCAACCCAAAACAACACCTTACCACCGGGGGCAGCCCAAGGCCCCACCTACATTCCAAGGAAACCCCCAAACCCCTTATCGTCCCACCACACCAGTCTCCAGCAACCCACCTCACTCCAGTGACCAGTCAGCTGGGCGATGTTTTAAATGTAATGAGCTGGGGCATATAAAGGCCAACTGCCTCAAGAACCCAAACAGATTGGTGTGATTCCAGTGTAATAAACTGCAAAGGTCCCCAGGCCGTAGTGGATCCAGTCCCAGAGACCCAACCAGAACCAGTCCCAGAACCAGAATGGGCGGAGCAACCAGCACCAGAACCATTGCCAGTACTGAATCCAGCACTTGCAACCCCGTCTACAACTCCAAGGCTGGAGGGCACTGCCAAGCCTGCACTGGCAGCAGCAGATAAACCTATGCAAGAGGCTCAGCCAGAGCCTGAAATACCACCTAGTGCACCAGCGGAGAGCGGGTCACAGTCAACAGAAGCAGCCCAATCACCTGCATTGCTTCCAGAGGGACCAGTGGCACAGAGCAACCCACCGCCTCTCAGCTCTTCTAATCGATCCCAGTTTGTTGTAGAAAGAGGACTTTTATACAAGGAAACTCTTTCTGGTGGGCACCAGGAAGACTGGTATCCTCAAAGACAGTTGGTAGTTCCAACTAAATACCGGGTAAAGCTCTTGAGCATAACCCATGATCGTCCTAGTAGCCATGCTTGGGTGAACAGGACCAAAGACCATTTGGGCAAGTCCTACCACTGGGAGGGAATGTCTGGTCTTGTGAGGTGTGCCAAAGAGTGGGAAAACCCCAAGACCAGGTCAAAGCCCCTCTCCAGCCACTCCCCATAATTGAGGTTCCATTTCAGCAAGTAGCTGTGTATATTCTGGGTCCTTTTCCGAAAAAGAAACCCAGAGGAAAGCTGTACATACTGACTTTCATGAATTTTGCCACCCAATGGCCGGAAGCAATAGCTCTAAGCAACGCCAGAGCTAAAAGTGTGTGCCAGGCATTAACAGACATTGTTGCCAGGGTAGGTTGGCCCTCTGACATCCTTATGGATTCAGGAACTAATTTCCTGGCAGAGACCATGAAAAGCCTTTGGGAAACTCATGTGGTGAACCACTTGGTTGCCACCCCTTATCACCATCAAACCAATGGCCTGGTGGAGAAGTTTAATGGAACTTTGGGGGCCATGATACGTAAATTCATAAATGAACACTCCAATGATTGGGACCTAGTCTTGCAGCAGTTGCTCTTTGCCTACAAGGCTGTACCACATCCCAGTTTAGGGTTTTCACCATTTGAACTTGTGTATGGCCACAAGGTTAAGGGGCCATTACAGTTGGGAGGGGTTTACACCTTCTCCAGGAACTAACATTCTGGACTTTGTAAACACCCTGCAAAACACCCTCCGAGACTCTTTAGCCCTTGCTAGAGAAAACCTAAAAGATGCTCAGGAAGAGCAAAAGGCCTGTTATGATAAACATGCCAGAGAGTGTTCCTTCAAAGTAGGGGAGCAGGTCATGGTCTTGAAGGTGCTCCAGGCCCATAAGATGGAAGCATCATGAGAAGGGCCATTTCTGGTCCAAGAGTGCCTGGGAGCTGTTAACTATCTCATAGCACCGCGGCGACCCTTGGAGTGGCCCCTGTATATCGTGCTATAAGGGGAGCCACGGGCTCCCCACACCCTTGGTTCCTTCTTGCTGGACAACTCCGACAGAGGGGAAGGAGGGCGGGGTGTGGAATAGACATGAGCAACACATCTCGAAGAACGCCATAGCATCGGACTAAGCCATCCTGGAAATCTTCTCAACTCTTTATTGCCTTGGCCGAGCGGGCAAAGGGGCAGCCTATCTCCATCCAGCGGCTTTCCCGCTGGATCACCTCGTACATACGCATGTGCTGTGATCTGGCAGCAATCATCAGGGCACACTCTACGAGGGCTCAGGCCTCATCAGCTGCCTATGTCGCCCATGTCCCCATCCAGGACATTTGTAGGACGGCCACTTGGGCCTCAGTTCACACATTTACTTCGCATTACGCGATTCACTCCCAGTCTAGGGATGACGCCAGGTTCGGCAGGGTGGTACCTCGTCCCGAACCATCGTGAACTCCTACCCATCTCCAGCAGATATTGCTTGGAATCACCTACTGTGGAATACACATGAGCAATCACTCGAAGAAGAAAGTAACCTGCTTGGCACCTGACCAAAAGGACCAATAAGGGAAGAAGATACTTTCAAATCTGTGGGGAGAGGTTTTTGTTTGTGCTCTTTTTGTTGTTCTCTCTCAGAGAGAGAGAGACCAGGGCAGGAGAAAACATCTCCTAAAACCCTACCTGAAAATAAGCATCTAAGATTACAAACATTGTAAGTAATAGCAAGGAATTGTGTTAGATTATCTTTTGTTTTAGCTTGTGAATTTTCCCTATGCTAAGAGGGAGGTTTATTCCTGGTTTTCCTAAGTTTGAAGTTGAGCCTAGAGGGGAATCCTCTGTGTTTTAACTCTTTTTGTTACCCTGTAAAATTACCTTCCATCCTGATTTTACAGAGGTGCTTCTTTTACCTTTTTTCTTTATAATAAAGTTCTTCTTTTAAAAACCTGATTGGTTTTTAGTGTCCTAAAAACCCAAAGGTCTGGTCTGTGCTCACTCGGTTAACCTATTGGTTGGTAGATTATTGTCAAGCCTCCCCAGGAAAGAGGGTGAAGGGACTTGGAGAGATATTGTGGGGAAACAGGAACTCCAACTGGTCCTTTTCCTGAATCTTTGTCTAACTCACTTGGTGGTGGCAGCAATACCATCCAAGGACAAGGAAAGGATTTGTGCCTTGAGGAAGATTTGAACCTAAGCTGGTAGAAATAAGCTTAGGGGGTCTTTCATGCGGGTCCCCACATCTGTACCCCAGAGTTCGGAGTGGAGAGGGAACCCTGACAGCACCCATCCCCCTCCTTGTCCCTCTGCACCCATCCCCCCACCCACTCTTTGTCCCCTCTTCATATTTCACTCAGCTGGCTTCCAGCTGGGACAAAGCCCCCATCTCCTGACTCCCAGCCTGAGGGCTTTGGGAGGATGTCGTCCATCCCTCCCTCTGGCGGGGCAAGATGCCATCACCCCACCCCTCCTCACCCATCCCCACCCCTTCCTTTCCCCTCTGCAGCCATCCTCCACCCCCTTCTTTCCCCCTCTGCAGCCATACCCCACCCCTCCTTGCCTCCTCTGCACCCATCCCCTCCCCTACCCCGCACATCTCACTCAGGTGGCTTTCTCCTCCTCCAGGCTGCCTGCGATGGGCAGGGGAGCACTGGGAGCACCAGAGGCACCGTCTCCGGATGCTCCGTTCCCACACCCAGTGCCACCGCAAGTCCTACTGGCCGGAGGAGCCATTTCAGGAAAATCCTGCTCTGCTCCTGTGGCCCCGGGCTGGAGCATGCTCAGTTGCTCTGTGGTGAAGGTGCGTGCAGGCAGGTCGGCATGTAGGAGGGGATGGAGCAGGCGCGGTGCAGAGGGATTCCTCGCAGAATAATGCAAACTCTAAGCCTCTGCTGGGCATGTGGCTACTGCCATTCCCAGGAGTTTCCCATGCAGCCAAATGGGGGCTGCATGTCATGGGGAAAGCAAAGGGCACCTCCCTGACCCCAGGGCGACCTTCTGGCCTAGGGTTGGGTCTCTGCTCCCAGGCAGGGAGCTTCTCAATTAAACAGCTTCATTTTATCATGGGACAACTGAGTCTTTTCCCCACCTCCCCTTCTGAGCAACTGCTGAGCTGTGTTAGCTGAAATGCCTCAGAAAGTTCAGCCTGAGGCCAACCCCTGGCTGGGGAAGTTTCAGTCGGACAAAGTTACATGAACTGAAAACTTATAACGGGACGTGCCAGAGAACTGTAAGTGGAGGTGACGCTGCCAACTCCACAGGTAATATCCCTGTGCCCAGGAGTGGGGCAGGATGGGGCGTTCCTGCTCCCTGGATACACCAGGGATCTGTCCCAGGGCCTGGGCCATGTCTGAAGGTGGCTGGGGAGGTGCATCCCAGGCCTGAGTTTGCTGGGATTCGCTCCTGGATGCCAGCAGCTCTGGGCACATCGGAGCCAGTTTAGTCCTTTCAGGCTACAGAGGAGTGTGAGGCCTGGCCAGGCCCAACCCTACCTTAAACAGGCTGTAGGCGTTAGCCAGTGTGGGAGTCCGGCTGCTAATCCCTATAGTCATGGGCGATTCATCACATGACTCAGGCTCTCGCACTGAGTCGGGATAGTCTCCTCGGGGAAAATCAGGGAGCAAGTTATAGACCTAAAGACAAACACACAGAACATCAGCCATGAACCAAGACATGAGCTACCCCAGAGCCAGCTCCTGCTTCTCCTCCCACTAACACATCATCCCACAAACCTCTGCTCTCGCCCCAGCCTCATCTCTAGCCTGGACACCTCCCCCAACCCTGCCCAGCACCCAGCCCCATCCCCCATGTGGGCGTCTGGCCTTGCACCTCCCCCCCAGCCCTAGGAGAGGGACCCGCGGCTCCCAACGCCCTGGAAGAACCTGGGGCAAGGGGATGGCAGTTGCCCATCCCCCACTCTGTCTGGATCACAGAGGGGCCGCGTCGGGGGCTGGCCCTGGGGCCACGGATCACAGGGATACGTGACTCAGCCCTCGCCCAGCGAGTCCCGTCTCTTGCTGCCCCACAGGGCTTGGGAGGCTCCACTCGCCGTGTGCAGAGCCCGGGAGCCCCTGGACGGCAGGCGCCAGTGACGGGTCGAGTGCGATTCCGTATCGTCACCCAGGCAGGGACAACTCCCACAATGCACCTGGCCAATTGTCCCCTGCTGTACATGGGGGCAGGGAATTCACCTGCCCCCGCCCCTGGGGACCAGCTGTGCCCTGGAGAGCGAGCTCCGGTTACCCCAGCCATTATCTCAGCTCCGAGCTCCATGTTCCCTGCCAGAGCTGGGGGGAGGAGTGCCGGGAGGGGGGCACAGCAAGGACTGATGGGAGAACAGGCAAGGCAAGCGGGGACCCCCCAGAGTTAGGGGGTCTCAAGTGCCATGGGAGCAGCCCTCAGACGGGGAGAGGTGGCCTCGAGGGGTGTCCCTCAGCGGCCGTGTATCGCCCTGCCTGCAAGGGGGGAGGACTCGTTGGGAGGGGCCGGGCGAGCGGCCGGGCTGCTCTGGACTCACCGTGTCAACGCTGAGCTCGGCCTCGGGCTTCCTGAGCAGCACACTCTGATCCACAGCGCGGACGGCGCACAGGGACCCGGGGGCAGCCTGCACCCGCAGCTGGAGCTCTGAGCCCGGCAGGGCCCGGTCCTGCGAGAAGGCCAGCTTCACCTGGCGAGGCACAGCGCGTCACAGGGGAGGGGAGAGACCCCCGGGGCAGAGGGAGACAGGCCCGGGGGGGCAGGGGGGCAGGCACCGAGTGTCACTCCGGCCCCAGGCCCGGCTGGCTGAAGGGCTGGGGCTTTGGGGGTAGCTGCTGGGGGTGGGGGGGTCGAGGCAGCCCAGGCTCATTCAGCGCCCCCGTGGGGCGGTTCAGGGAGCTGCAGTTATACATAGACACCCCGGGGGGGGGGAATAGGAGGTGCAGGGGGGTAGGGATACGACAGGATCACCAGCCCCACCAGATAAAACTCCTGAGTCAGTCCCCTGAAGCCCTGGGCTGCAGCCTGTGCTTTGGCTTCTCTGCTCCCCCTGCCTCTGCCCCTTCCAATACCAAGCAGATGCCAGTTGCCAGGGAGGCAGCCGCCATTGCTGAGGGGGGGCATTGAAATGCCTCCAGGTAACAGTGCACTGCTACCCCGGGCTGGGGCGGGTCAGAAGGGCCACACTTACCCCCAGGGCAGTGGGGTGAAGTGGGAGGGGGCAGAAGGACTCAGCCAGACCCCACAAGATGGAGGGGAGAGGTAGAGGAGGAATTCTGTCTCTTTACCTCCCTAGTCCCAGAGGGGAGGGGCCTTCCCCCCAGGTGACCCCTATGTGCAGTGGGGAGGGGGCTGACGCTGGTCCCTGGCGAAAGCTTTTTCTCAATGACAGGGACGTGCCCCTGCCGGCTGCCAGAGAGGGGAGCACCAGCCTTCCCGGGGGGCGGGGGGGGGGGGAGTCTCTGCTGCTCAGCTGCTGAGAGTGGGAGCCAGCTGCCGGCCCAGAGGAGGAGAGGGGCCCCTCCCCTCATGACACTTGTGCCCCAGTTGACTGGAGGGGCAGCGGCCCCTTAGAAGCCCTCTAGAGAAATATGGGCAGCTGGCCCCCCGCAAGCCTCCAGAGGGGAAGGGGGCTCAGACCATCATATCCTGCCCCCGCCCCAGGAATCTCCCCGGCTGGGCAGGGCAGGCGCGGGTTGGAGGATGGGCAGTGGGTAGGGCTGAGGTGGCAGAAGTTCTGGGGGGTGGGGGAGCAAGTGGCTGTGGAGACTGGGGAGTGGGGGGGACTCAGGGTGGCAGGTACCTGCCAGGGAGCCCAGAGTGGGCCGGGGAGGGGCCGGGTCCCGGTCAGTGGGGTGGGAGGGACAGAAGCAGGAGCTCTGGGGAGCTGGCACAGGGAGGCGAGGGGTGGGGCAGGCAGGCAGCAGGTACCTGCTGGGCCCGGAGTGAGGGGCTGAGTCCGCGGGGGAGGCAGGCTGGGCTGGGGGAGGCAGGAAGGGTTTGGGGGAGCAGGTACTCGCTGGGGCCAGGGAGAGAGGAATGGGAGGGGGAGGGCAGGCACCTGCTCCTCCATTGTGCGGGGGCCGGAGCTCTTCCCGTCACCGCGGGAACGCCTGCAGGGGGGGCGAAATGGCTAGTGAGCAATTCACCAGAGCTGGCACTGCCGCAACGACCCTGGCGCTGCTGTGAGGCTGGGAAGGGAGGGGCCGAGGGCACCCAGCAATGCCCCTGCTCAGGGCTCCTGTTATGGGGCAGGGAGCGATTCCCCCACCCCACAGGCTCCTCCGCCCCGAGCCCCAGGCTCACCTTGTTCGGGAGGCACTTGGCCACATGCAGCCGGGCGCGGTCGGCAGCCATCTCGCCATCGGGCAGCACCGTGTAACCCAGCACCTTGGTAGCGGGCGCCAGGTCAGCGCCGACGGGCAGCTCCACAGAGAAGGAGCCCTTCAGCCCTAGGGACGGTGGGCAACACCCAGGGGAAGTCAGGCCCAGCCAGCAGAGCCCCCACCCCCAACCCGGACCCTGCTCAGGGGGCTCAATCCCCAGTTGCCCCCTGGGTGCCCCCTATCTGCACAGACCCCTCCCCCCCCACTTACCAGCCCCCTTCCTGAGGTCCAGCCCCTTGTGGAGGATCCTGGCGATGGCTCCCTTGGCCACGACCTGCGGAGGAGGAGACGGGAGTCACTGAGCTGTGTGACGCTGTGTGGAGTCTGGGAGACACTTTATGGTATTGTTGATACCAACACTGTAAAATTGCAGGGAATCTGGCCAGAGATGCCATGGGAGGGGTCTGTGGAAATGGTGCGATTTGCCAAGTATGAGGATCTTGTTTCTATCTTTGTATCACCTTTGTAGTGTGCTCTAGGTCTGTGTGGTACATCTGGATTTCTAAACTCAGGCTGTGGTTCTGGGTGACACACTGTGATGAGGACGACAACTCACCGGCGGGGAACCTCCTGCTGGTCATCCAGGGAATTAGTTCTTTCCAGCCTGGAGCGCCCTTTGCGGCCGGTGTCTCGCCTGCCGCTGGCATTGTGTCCTTCCCAGACGCCAGTGCCCTTTTCCCAGGGGTTCTGCCCACCACAATAGCCCCTCTGTCTGGGTCTCCCCACCCCAGGAACCCCCAGGGGAACCCCACCCCCCTATCCCCACCTTGCCTCAGTGGCTACTGCCAGTCACCATCTAGCCCCCGCTCCCTGGGGCAGACACAGTCTGCAAACCCCTCATCGTCGACAAGGGAGATTTGGACCTGCTGCCTCTGCCTATTCCTGGGCTGCCTCTCTGCAGCCTTAGTACCATTTTGTGGGCCCTTAACTCGGCCTGCAGCCTGGGCCTTTGCTAGGCAGGAGCTCCCAGCTCCCTCTGCCCTTCCCCAGCCCTGCTCCACCCCAGTACCCTGCTCAGCCTCCCAGGCAGCCAGGTCCTTCTCTCTCCAAGGAGCTAAAGAGAGATTGTCTCCAGTCACTGGCCCTCAGCCCTCTTATAGGGCCAGCTGTGGCCTGATTGGAGCATGGCCCCACCTGTGGCTGCTTCCCCCAATCAGCCTTTCCCCAGCCACAGCCCTGCCCAGGGCTGGGTTAAGCCCTTCAGGGCATGAGCAGGGTTACCACCCCACAGCACACCCCCAGGCAGCTTGGCATCAGCACTGCCGAGCCTGTTCGATGGCCCAGCACGGGTCATCAGCCCGACAGTGACCCCATTGACAGGAACTAGGGCAGGGGCGGGCAAACTTTTTGGCCCGAGGGCCACATCGGGTTTTGTAAATTGTATGGAGGGCCGGTTAGGGGAGGGGGACGTGGCTCGGCCCCCACATCCTATCTGCCCCCTCCCCCATCCACACACACCTGCTCCCTGTCCCCTGACCCCCCTGGTCTCCCACCACCCCATCCAACCCCTCCTCTCATTCCTGACGGCACCCCCGGGACTACAGCCGCACGCCCAGCTGGAGCCGGGCCATGCCGCCACCGCGCAGCATAGAGACTGGGTCAGGCCGGGCTCTGCAGCTGCGCTGCCCCAGGAGCTCCCAGCCCCCCGCCCAGAGCATTGCGCCGGCGGCGCAACAAGCGAGCTGAGGCTGTGGGGAAGGAGGGACAGCAGGGGAGGGACTGGGGGCAAGCCTCCTGGGCCAGGAGCTCGGGGGCCAGGCAGGATGGTCCCGCAGGCCAGATGTGGCCCGTGGGCCGTAGTGTGCCCACCTCTGAACTAGGGGATACAGCTTAGGAGCCAGCAAGGCATGTAGGGGCAGGCTGGTGGACAGAGAACTCTAAGGCTTTTCCATGCCACGTGCTGGGCAGCTTGTGTTTGGGAGAAAGGAAGTACCAGCCGCATGGCAAAAGGAATACAAAGGGCAGCTGCATCTTCTCCATTTTGTCTCCATTCCTGCTTCTTCCCTCTGGAGTAACTTTTCTACAAATGAAGCTCTGAACAAAGGACTGAACGACCCATCCAAGCTGGGGATCTGTTCCAGAGGGACTTTCAAGCCAGCAACTCACCAATACTGCTCAGAACCTGATCTATGGACTTTGACGTCTCTGTGTGTATGTGATTGTTTTACCATTTAACAACTCTCTTCTTGGTCTTTCTTTTTCCCTTATAACAAGCTTCCGTTTCAGACACTAACGGACCGGCTGGCAGCGTGGTATTCTGGGAAAGATCTAAACTAATATTGGCCTGGTGGTGTGGGTGACCCTTTGGGGCCAGAAGAACATTGTGTACAGTGAGCAGAGGTTTTAAATGACTTCTCGCTGCACTGGCCCTAGGTGCTGATGGGGGCAGAGAACTGGAATGCAGCAGAGGGGGCTGTGCGATTTCTTTTTTTAGCTTCTAGATAACCAGCGTGGGGGATCAGGAGCAGTTTGCGACTGGTTAGTGAGTCTAACTTCAGTGTGAACCACCAGTTTTGGGAGAATCTGCTCTTCTTTTTGCAGCCGGCCCTGCCCTTGGCATTTCCAGTGAGGGCTGCCCCAGGCACACTGGGTCACAAGCTGATGCTGTACAGGGGGCTGACAAACGCCCCGACGTGGGGATGGCCACGCAGGCCGGAGTCAGGGCAGGGTGTGGCCTCCCCTCCCCCGGACTGAGCCAGCAGAGGTGGGGGTGCAAGAAGCAACATTCAGGCAGGTATCCAATTCCCCAGCCCCCCCAGGCCAGCCAGCCCCCGCTCTGGGGCTGGATTGGAACCAGAGCCCCTAGAAAGGAAAGAGGAAAAGCCCCGTCCTGATCTACCCCAGCCCTTGTAATTCAAAGGAACCATTCGATTCCCCACTGCTCTGCTATGGGGTCACAGCGCTGACTCTGCACCTCCTGCTCTCTCTCTCTCTCTCTCTCTGTCTCTCTGTCTCTCTCTCACACACACACACACACACTTTAGTCTCCCAGGCTGGGGCTCACCAGGAAGATGAACTCCAGGCTCCTGGACCCATTCCCCAGGGCCTCCCTAGCAATGACGTAATCCACCTGGAGCTGCTGGGCCTGGTCGCAGGGCAGCGCCCCTCCCAGCCCGCGGATCTTCAGGAAACTCTGGCTCTTGGAGTAGAAGGGCTCCAGGTGACGATGGGCATCCCGGTAACTAGGAGAGACTCTGTCATGCTCAGCGCTGTCGTTCACCTGCTTGAAGTGCCCCTGGGGGATAGAGAGAGTGATGAGGCTCGCCGGGGTGCAGAGCACCCAGCATAGGACAGGGATGCAGCCGGGGCAGGCCAGGCTCTGATGCTGCCGGCTGAGCTCACCCCCATAGCCCCCTGCCCTGCGTCCGTAAGAGTGACGTGGAAAACCCCAGCGGTTCCAATGGGGCAGCCTGACAGCGGCAATGGGGTAGCCCCGGAGCTGAGCTGCCCGAAGGGGGCGACCTTCCTAACTAAACCCCACCCCAGATATTAATGAGAAGACAAGTGGCGGCACTAAGATGCCGTTTGCGTCACCCCATTGATGGCTCTGCTGGTGGGGTCTGCACCTCCCCCCGCCCCCCCTCTGTCCTGGCTATTCAGCCTGCAGGTGCTTCAGGCAGGGCCGTTTGCTACGCTGAGTGTGTGCAACACCCAGCACCATGGGGCCCCGATCCTGGCTGCTCCTTAGGCACCACCGCAATAAACATCAACAATCACAGACACAGAAACAGAGGCTGGAGAGCTGGGGCTCCACTGGGGCTCGGAGGCCCGTCACTTACCCTCAGAGTGATCCTCCCGGTCCAGCCGGAGGTGTCCAGCTCGAAGGAGGCTCTGCCAGACTCGTCCGTCAGGAAGGTCTGGTTCTTATTCTCATCCCCAGAGCTAACAAAGAGCTGCAGCTTCTCATTCTTCAGCACAGAGCCACCTGCCACCTTCAGGAGCATCTGAGCCGGGAGAGAAAGGGGGAGACGCACAACTCAGGGGAGCAGACTCCTGGGAGAGTGTTGCCCACTAGGGGCTAAAGAGCTGGCTGGGGGCAGAAAGGGGCAGTGCAATCCAGCCCTGAGATGCTCTGGGAAAGCCCAGGGCTGGGATGGGTGTTGGGGTGAGGACTGAGGGGCATTAGCAGATCTGGGAAGACATTGGGGCAGGACTGGAATAGCTGGGGGTGCTGGGGTGAGCACTGAGGGGTAACAGGTTGTCTGACCCCTTGACTGAGCCCTCCCTTGGGATGTGGGACTCTGCAGTCCAGCCACCGCCCAGACCCTGAAACCAGGGCCTCAGATCTCCCAGCCCCCTTGCTTTGCTTACACACATTCCCTCTGAGTCCCAGCTGGGCTGTGGCCACACTGGGCTTTAAGATTAACCCCTTAGGGACAATGTGGTAGGCAAGCAAGGAACCCGGGGTTAACAAAGAAATTTCTAAACCACAGTCACAGACGGCTCAAGAGTTACAGATCTTTGCCAGAGAACAAATGTCCTGATGAGCACCCTTCCCTAGTCTGACCTCACCCTGCCTCTGACTCTGGGGTTTGTCAACAGTTCAGCCTGGGCAGATTCCCTCCCACCTTGTCTGTCTCCAGCCAGGCCTTCTGGCACGTGGTGATGGTCGGCACGACTGCACAGAGCAGCTCCCCTTCTTAAGTAGAACCTCTCTGGACCCTTCTGCTATGTGCTCATCTGGAAAACTCATTCCTCCTCCCTCAGACATGCTCACACCACCTATAGGCCCTTTGGTAGAAAAAACATTGTTCTGCAGGGGGTGGGCCAGTAGTTGAGAGACAGTCAGAACTGATGGCGCTAGATTGCCATCTTGAGATCTTCTCCACGATCGTCTTTCAACAAAGTGTCCCGCACCTTTTCTAGGCTGGGCACCTGTCCAGAATACAATACGATAATCTGCCTTGGGTAAATTTAGGTGTGTCCACAGAACATCATACAATGGGAAGGTATTTGCCTGTTAGTAACTAGCGTTCTTCGAGATGTGCTGTCTATATGTGCTCCACTTCTGGTGTGCATATGCTCCATGCACCGGAGATCTGAATGCATTAGCCACCAGTGTGCATTGGTTGCGCCTGCACCCTGCATGCCTCCCTTGGGAGCTGGGATCTAAGATATAACTAGTAAGCTCTGGTGCACTGGTCCTTTGGGAGCCGGTGGCCTGGTAATTCTGTGAATGCCCAGAGGAGAAGGGGCCGGACACTACAGGCGACGCTCAGAGGACTGGGGGCTATTACTCCCAGATCCTTTCCAGTGGCACTATCACCTGGCCAGGTGTTCCTCATTTTGTAGCTGTTCATCTGATTTCTCCTTCCTAAGTGTAGTACCTCACACTGGGCTTTAATTAATTTCATCATGTTGATTTCAGACCAATTCTCTAATTTGTCAAAGTCGTTATGAATTCTAAACCTGCTTCCAAAGTGCTAGGAACCCCTCTCTGCGTGGTGTCATCCACACATTTTAGAAGCACACTCTCCATTCCATTGTCCAAGTCTTTAATGACAATACTGAGCAGTACCGGACCCAGGACTGACCCCTGTGAGACCCACTAGACACGTCTGCCCAGAGTGCAGCAAACTACTGATAACAACCCCTTGAGTATGGGGGTTTCAACAGTTGTGCACCAACCTTACAGTAATTTCATTTAGACCAGTGATTTTCAACCAGGAGGCCAGGGCCTCCTGGGGGCCGTGAGCAGGTTTCAGGGGGTCCACCAAGCGGGGTCAGTGTGAGACATGCTGGGGCCCAGGGCAGAGGGCTGCAGCCCTACCACATGGGGCAATTGCCCTGCTTGCTACCCCTTCATGCCAGCCCTGGCTTTTATATGCAGAAAACCAGTTGCTGTGGCACAGGTGGGCTGTGGCGTTTTTACAGCATGTTGGGGGTGGGGGGGCTCAGAAAGGAAAAGGTTGAGAACCCCGACGTAGACCACGTTTCCCTAGTTTGCTTATGAGGATGTCAAAAGCCTCACTACAAACAGGATCTATCGAGCTACTGCTTCCCCCCACCCACTAGGCCAGGAACCCTGACTGCTAGACGTGGCTTTTCTTACCGGGGCCTTTAAAATCTCCCCTATTGCTGAACTCTCCTGTTGTAGGGAGGATTTCAGTCGTAGACTCCCTCTCCTCGGACAGGGGCAGCTCCAGGCACAAACGCACCAAGCGCGTGCCTGGAGTGGCAAGCCACGGGCGGCAGCCTGCCGGTTGCTGTGAGGGCGGCAGGCAGGCGGCTTTCGGCACTGGACACTGTTGCTGGCTCTGGCTCTCAGCCAGAGGCCGTGAGAAGGAACTGAGGGTTGGCTGGTTGCTCAAGCCCCATTGTGCCCTCGGGAAGGGGGGCTCGAGGACATGGAGAGCACAGCTAACGCATCCGATCTCCAGTGCATGGGGCACATGAGCACCAGAAGGGCAGCACATCCGGCAAGCAGTCAACATCAATGGAGGTTACAGTGTGGTGCAGACATATCCCACTCTGTGACACCGGTAATCCCGTTACCTTGCCAATGTAGGGGATTCCAGCCTTGTAAGTCTCATCAGCATCCTCAAAGGTCACCGTAGCGATTTCAGACACGATGTCACAGCTCTTGGTCACATTGAGCTCCACCCCTAGCAGGAGAGGGAGGGACGATAGGAGGAAGGTGCCGGGAGCGACACCAGAGTTCAGGCTACGTCCCAGATTTCTCTCCATAACAATCCGCCCAGCCATTTCTACCCCCTCTCGCTATGGACTGGAGGGTGTGATTGGGGGGAGAATTTGGGAAGTTCGGCTGGGGGCGGAGAAAGATTTTCCTGGGGAATCTGGAAACTAGAAAATTTAGATCCACCTTCCATGGAGCTTAATCCCAAACCAGCCACGTGACATTTGCCAGCAGGGTCTCCTGGCTCTGCGGCCCTTTCCCCCGCAGAGAGCTCCTTACTGAACAGCCCCAGAGCTGACCCCACACACAGGCCTCTCAGCACAGGGCCTGCCCCCAGAAAGGTGCCATTTTCAGAAGTGCCCAGTGACCCGTTGCCGTTCTGGACCCGCTCTCCTCCAGCCACTTTGCCATCGCTGATGTCAGCACCCGAGGGTAACGTTGTAGCCACCCCACAGTTACAGTTTTCAGCCAAAGGGGTGTCGCCGCTCTGGAAATCAGGATTCTGCTGGGTTAAATGTGGAGTTATCTGGGTTCGTTACTAAGCGATTAGCACTTGCCGTTTTGAACGCTAAGCGCTAACGTCACTGAGGCCGTGACTCAGGGCCCAGTGACACAGGCTGGGCCGTCACTCGGCTCTGCCAGCTCAGTCCACAGCCAGAGGCCACTTGCGGGAGGGTGTTTAGTCTTTGCATGAACGTGCCCAGGTCTGAACTCCTCATGAGGGATCGATCCCAGTGATGGGCTGAACCAGAACCCCAGATCCAATCCCCCAACGCTACCTCTGGGCCCGTCTCTAAAGCAGCTGGGCTACGAATGACATGACCACATGTGCAAGTGAGACCGTCTGCCCCGGGGGTTCAGTGCTGGGGGCTGCCTGGGGGCGTGCACGTGCGCTTGATTTCAGTCCCACCTGTCCCCTCCTCCACGAGAGACGCATGGGCCTGGAGGCTCATCTCATAGCCAGAGCGGGTCAGGTTGAAGGGAGCCATCCCCACCTCTCTGGAAAAGCAGCCGTTGCTGTCAGTCTGGAGGGAGAGAATCAGAGCCCATTAGTAGCAGCTCTGCACCAGGCCCCGCAGGTGTCAGTTCAGCGGGTCTCTCATCGGGCTTGGCCTGGTTAGTGCTGGGACAGGAGACACTCAAAGAGAACCTGGGTGCTGCAGGCAGCAGCAGGGGGCGCTCTCACCTTGGGGTCAGCCCTGACACCGGTACCCCAGTGCGGCACTAGGGGGCGCTGTGCAGCTGGAGCTGCTGTGGGTGGGATGAGACGTAAAACAGGCCCTGGCCACTCGTGCCCATCACAGATCCCCTGGTGCTGGTCCCCCATCGTCATGGTAACGCTGGCTGATTCCAATCGCCCCCCCCCCAGCCCCCTAGGGACTGAGAGCATTCGGGGAGATCTGCCCCTGCCTAACGAGAGCTGCTGATGAGGACGGGCGGCCCCATAACCTGGGGCACTAGCCTAGGTCTGGAGAGGCTGCCTGCAAGTCCCTCTGAGTACGGCTCCAGCAGAAACCCCCTGCGGCCACGAGTCTGAGCCTAGCCCTGCTGACCCCGCTTGTGCTGCGGGGCTAAAACCAGCACGTCGACGGTCGAGTCCAGGCACTAGATCCGGGGAGGGTCTCGGCTCCAGCCGAGCGTCTACACTGTTCCTTTAGCCCCACTGCGCAAGCCCCAGGCAGCAGAGCTGGGCTCGGAGACACTGCCGCAGGGTTTTTGCTGTGCAGACGGACCCTGAGCATCTCTGTGCCTCAGTTCCCCATCTGTACAATGGGGACAGGAGCCTGCCCGGCCTCCCGGGTGCTAGGAGGGTAAGTGAGGCATTGAGATAGTGTGGGGAAGGGGGGGGGCGTAGAAGTCCCTAGGCCCTGCTACACAGCTGACAATTCCCACCCCCAGCCTGCCAGATGGGGAACCGGATGGATCCAGGGCCTGATTCGCCTGCACTTACACCAATGTCACCAACATCATCATGGCAGATCACAGTCCCCCTCTGGCCAGTGTAAGAAAACCATGGAGAGGAGCCTCCTGCAGCAGCATGTCATGTACCTGCCCCCTCCCCAGTCACACTCACCTGGCCGGTAAGCTCCGTGCACAGAGTCCCGGTTCTCTTGGCATGAAGATGGTTCCAGTGATATGCTGGTTGTGCCTTCCGACACAGGCTGGCTTGGACCCTCCCCAGGACGGGCTTCCCGTAGGTGTATCTGGTTAGCAGAGGGGAGGGAGAGGGTAAGTGGGAGGGAAGGGGCCAACACCCCTGCTCATGGGGGGTCCCTGCTGGGGTGGGGCTGGACGTGTGGGTGGGAGTGAGAGCCCCAGGGAGCCCTGCCTGGCCATGAGCATGGGGCAGAGGGGGGCGCAGGCAGGGAAGGGGCAGGTCAGATCCTGGCCTGGGGGGGGGCGGGGGAGGGGACTCAGGCCCAGGGCGGTACCAGCCCCCCCTTTATCGGCCCGGCAGGGCTGCTGTCACACTCACCGGCCGCACACCCGCAGCAGGAGCGTCTCATCCAGCACCGTCACCACGGGGGGCAGCTCCAGAGTCACTTCGAACTTGGGCAGCACTGGGGGCAGAGAGGGACGGGGTGAAACCGACCCGCAGCCCCGGCTCGGGGGTTTCATCGCGATCCTCGGCCTTGGAGCTTCTCCCCGGGTCGTGCAGCCCCCACCAACCTGCCGGCCGGGCGGGAAGGGGAAGGGCCCGGAAATGGAGCAGGGCTGGGCAGAGGCTCAGCCAGCAGGAGTCATTTCATCCCCACTGACAATAAACTGAAAAACAGCCTCTGTCCCCCACTGCCTGGCCCCAGTGGGCAGGGACAGGGGCAGCGCCAGGAACCACATGAGCTCGAGAGCTGGCGTTTGGGCCAGGGACCATGTGGGGCTGAGAGCGGGGATGATGCCAGGGACCATGTGGGCGAGGGCTAGGAGCACCGGTCTCAAGTTGAAGTGGGGGAGGTCTAGGTTGGATATCAGGAAAAGACGGTTACTCACCGTTGTAACTGTTGTTCTTCGAGATGTGTTGCTCCTATCCATTCCAGTTAGGTGTGCGCGCCGTGCGTGCACGGTTCTTCGGAAGATTTTTACCCTAGCAACACCGGCGGGCCGGCTGAGCGCCCCCTGGAGTGGCGCCGCTATAGCGCTAGATATATACCCCAGCCAGCCTGTCCGCTCCTCAGTTCCTTCTTGCCGGCTACTCCGACGGTGGGGAAAGAGGGCGGGTCTGGAATGGATAGGAGCAACACATCTCGAAGAACAACAGTTACAACGGTAAGTAACCGTCTTTTCTTCTTCGAGTGATTGCTCCTATGCATTCCAGTTAGGTGATTCCCAAGCCTTTCCTAGGCGGCGGGGTCGGAGTGAGTAGTGGCAGAGTGTAAGACTGCTGAGCCGAAGGCTGCATCGTCTCTGGATTGCTGCACCAACGCGTAGTGGGAAGCGAAGGTGTGGACAGAAGACCAGGTGGCCGCTCTACAGATGTCCTGGTTGGGGACATGGGCCAGGAAGGCGGCAGACGAGGCTTGTGCTCTCGTAGAGTGAGCGGTGAGGCGGTTAGCTGGTACACAGGCAAGCTCGTAGCATGTTCGGATACATGCAGTGACCCAGGAGGAAATCCTCTGAGAGGAGACCGGCTTGCCTTTCACACGATCCGCCACCGCTACGAACAGTTGGGGCGAGCGTCGGAAGGATTTTGTTCGCTCTATGTAGAAAGCAAGGGCCCTGCGGACGTCCAGGGTGTGAAGCTGTTGTTCCCGACTCGAGGCGTGAGGCTTTGGGAAAAAAACAGGAAGAAAAATGTCCTGGTTCAAATGGAAGGCCGACACCACCTTAGGGAGGAAGGCCGGGTGTGGCCGAAGCTGAACTTTGTCTGCATGAAAGATGGTATACGGTGGACCAGCCGTCAGGGCATGAAGCTTGGAAACTCGCCTCGCTGAGGTTATGGCGATGAGGAAAGCTGTTTTCCACGACAGATGGAGCAGGGAACACGTGGCCAAGGGCTCAAAGGGGGCTCTCATGAGCCTGGTCAAAACCAGGTTCAGATCCCAGGACGGGGTAGGACGCCGCACTGGCGGGAACAAGCGATCTAGGCCTTTGAGGAAGCGGGAAACCGTCGGATCGGAGAAGATGGACCGGTGACCGACGGGCGGCCGAAAGGCGGATATGGCCGCTAGGTGCACTTTCAACGATGAGACCACGAGACCTTGCTCCTTAAGTGACCAGAGGTAGTCCAGGATCGTTGGTATAGGGACGACGAACGGATTCAGGTCTCTCTGATCGCACCAGAGTGCGAAACGCTTCCATTTCGCGAGGTAAGTCGAGCGAGTGGAGGGCTTCCTGCTCTCTAGCAGGACTCGCTGGACCGCCACCGAACAGGCACGCTCCGCGTGGGTCAACCACTCAGGCACCAGGCTGTAAGATGGAGGGACTGCAGGTCCGGGTGGCGGAGCCTGCCGAAGTCCTGCGTTATCAGATCCGGCCACAACGGGAGGGGAATGGGATCCCGGACGGAGAGCTCGAGCAGCAGAGTGTACCAGTGCTGCCTCGGCCAGGCCGGAGCGACGAGTATGAGGTGGGCCCTGTCCCTCCGAAGCTTGAGAAGCACCCGATGCATGAGCGGGAACGGAGGGAAGGCATATAGGAGGTGACCCGTCCAGGAGCAGAGGAATGCGTCCGACAGGGAGCCCGGGGCGCGACCCTGGTAAGAACAGAACTGGTGGCACTTCCTGTTCTCTCTGGAGGCAAACAGGTCTATTTGGGGAAACCCCCACCTTCGGAAAATTGTGTACACCACATCTGGACGAAGCGACCACTCGTGTGAAAGGAACGACCTGCTGAGACGGTCGGCCAGCGTGTTCTGCACCCCTGGAAGATAGGATGCTACCAGGTGAATCGAGTGGGTTATGCAGAAGTCCCACAGGAGCATCGCTTCCATGCAAAGCAGGGAGGATCGGGCCCCACCCTGCTTGTTGACATAAAACATCGCCGTTGTGTTGTCCGTCAACGCCGCGACACAACGCCCTTGGAGACGGGAGCGGAAGATTTGACACGCGAGGCGAATCGCCCGCAGTTCCCTGACATTGATATGTAAGGAGAGCTCTCGGGGCGACCAGAGACCTTGGGTGTGCAGGTCGGCTAGGTGTGCCCCCCACCCTAGCTCTGAAGCATCCGTGGTCAGGGTGACGGATGGTTGAGGAGGGCGGAATGGGACTCTGGCACACACAACTTCTGGATCCAGCCACCAGGTGAGCGAAGCGAGGATCGGCTTCGTGGGCGTGACTACCATATCCATGGAGTCGCGGTGGGGCCGGCACACTGACGCAAGCCAAGTTTGAAATGGGCGAAGGTGCAACCTCGCGTACGGAGTGACGAACGTGCACAAAACCATGTGGCCCAGGAGGCAGAGGCAGGAACGCACCATTGTTTTTGGAAAGGATTGTAGCCCCGAACTAGGGAGACCAGAGACTGATGCCGAGGTTGGGGCAGGCAGGCCCTGGCCAAATTGGAATCCAGGACCGCTCCGATGAACTCCACCCTTTGCGATGGAGTCAACGTTGATTTCTCAGCATTTATCATAAGTCCTAGGCGCTGAAACAGGGCTAGGATCGTGGTCATGTGACTCGCTACCAGTTGGCGGGATGGTCCACGGACCAGCCAATCGTCGAGATACGGGTAGACGTGTATCCGACGACGGCGGAGGGCCACGGCAACCACTGCCATACACTTAGTGAAGACCCTCGGCGCTGTGGAGAGGCCGAAGGGTAGCACTGCAAACTGGTAGTGCATGCTGTTGACAATGAAACGCAGATAGCGTCGATGGGGAGGGTAAATCGCAATATGGAAATATGCGTCCTTCATGTTGAGGGCGGCAAACCAGTCTCCCGGATCCAGGGAGGGAATGATAGTCCCCAGGGTTACCATGCGAAACTTGAGCTTGAGCAGGTACCTGTAGAGCTCTCGGAGGTCGAGTATGGGTCGTAGACCTCCCTTCGCCTTGGGGATTAGGAAATATCAGGAATAAAATCCCCTGCCTCGCATATCGCTCGGCACCTCCTCTATGGCACCCAAGCTCAGCAGAGACTTGACCTCTTGTAAGAGGACTTGCTCGTGAGAGGGGTCCCTGAAGAGGGACGGGGTGGGTGGGTGGGAGGGCGGGGGCGAAACAAACTGAAGACGGTAACCGGACTCTACCGTGCGTAGCACCCAGTTGTCCGTTGTAATCTGGGACCATGCCGGGAGGAAGCGGTAAAAACGGTTGAAAAATAACGGGGAAGGATCCAGTGAAGAGACTGATCGGCCGTCCTCGGGCGTCCCATCAAAATGCCTGCTTCGGCCCTTGAGGGGCTTTAGAGGGCGCCTGGGACTGGGTACGCCGGTTGCCCGACGTTCTACGGCGGTTCAGTCTGCCTCTGTGTCCATTATCAGGCCGTGACCTGGACTGATTAAATGGCCGATAGGGCTGCTGCCTGAAGGACCTCCGCTGGGTAGCAGGCGTGTGCATGCCCAGGGTGCAGATGGCAATACGGCCATCCTTAAGGGTCTGGATTCTGGAGTCTGTCTTCTCCGAGAACAGGCCCTTGGTATCGAAGGGCAGGTCCTGCAAGGTATACTGGACTTCTGGCAGCAAGGTGGATGATTGCAGCCAGGAGATCCTCCTCATGGTCACTCCTGATGCCAAAGTCCTGGCTCCGGAATCTGCAGAGTCCAGTGAGGCCTGGATGGAGGACCTGGAGGCTTTCTTGCCCTCTTCTAGCAGGGCTGAGAACTCCTGCCTGGAGGATGTGGGAATCAACTCCGTAAACTTAGAGAGGGCCACGAAGTTGTCGTAGGCATAGCGGCCAAGGAGAGCCAACTGATTGGCTATCCGTAGTTGAAGGCCGCCAGCCGAATAGACCTTCTGGCCCAACAGGTCCATCCTGCGCGTGTCCTTGGACTTTGGCGCTGGCGCGGGCTGCCCATTTCTCTCCCGGTCATTCACCGACTGCACAACGAGGGAGTCTGGGGCCAGGTGCGTATACAGGTACTCGTACCCGGTCGGGGGCACGGAGTACTTTCGCTCCACGCCTCGAGCAGTGGGAGGGATGGACACAGGTGATTGCCAGATTGTAGTGGCATTCTTCTGAATAGTGCGAATGAAGGGCAGGGCCACTCGCATCGGGGCCTCAGCTCCAAGCACATTAGTAACCGGATCCTCGTCCTCAGTGACCTCTGCGACCGGGAGGTTGAGGGCTTGTGCCACCCGACGGAGGAGGTCCTGATGGGCACGCAAGTCAATCGGTGGGGTATCCGATGATGAGGACCCCGCCACCGCCTCGTCCGGTGAGGAAGACGAGGAATGGCCCTGACCCATGGCTTGTAGGTGTGGTTCGTCCATGGGGTGCAAAGCCTCCGCCTCTACAGGATGTTCCACCAGTACAGGTGGCGGTGGAACCTCAACCGGAGGTGATGGAGGGGGCCTGCTCACAGTGGCTTCCGGCACCCTGTGGTCGGAGGGCCTGGGTCGCTGGAGGGAGGGGGCGCCTTGAGCCTCGTGAAAGGCCCAGGGGGTTCAGAAGCCCCATTGCTGTGGACCGTGGTCCTGTCCTTGGGGGTCTGCCCGGTGATCTCCACCGCTGCCCTCGTGCGAGGCGACCGACGGTTGGCGGGAAGGCCATGGGGGGGGGGCAGAGGCGCTCAGGGACTGCGCCGTCGATGCCGCTAGTCTGTCCATGGACGGTGCCGGGGACCGGTGCCGATC
Source organism: Mauremys reevesii (assembly GCF_016161935.1). Classification (NCBI taxonomy): domain Eukaryota; kingdom Metazoa; phylum Chordata; order Testudines; family Geoemydidae; genus Mauremys; species Mauremys reevesii. The sequence continues at coordinate 164,396 of NC_052639.1, forward strand.
GTCGCAGTACCGGGAGCGAGAGCGGGACCATCGATTGCGTGAATACCGGGAGGTCGACCGCGATCTTGACCGTCGTCGACGGGAGCAGCTCCGAGAACGGTGACGGGAGTGGTGTCAGGATCCGGACCTTCTTCAGTGCCGACGGTCCGGAGACCGGGACCGGGATCGCCTCCGGGAGTGCGACCGGTACCGCGATGAGGAGCGGTACTGGGACTGCAACCGGCGCCGAGGCGGAGAGCGGTACCGAGATGGTGACCGGTGCCGGGACCTGGATCGGCGTGAAGGTGACCGTCTCCGGGATCGGGATTGGGACCTGGATCGCCTTCTATCCCGTCTGTCAGGGGAAGGAGGCCGTATCATGGCCGGCTTGCCCACTGACTGCACAGCCCGCACCGGCGGTGCCAGGGGCCGGAGGCTCGGTGCCTCTGTAAGCTCTATGAGCTCCCTTGCCGTCAAGAACGTCTCGGGTGTGGACGGGAGAGGCAGCTCGACCACGGTTTGCACCAGGGAGCACGGAGGTACCGGACTCAACGGCCCTGTCGGCGCCGGAGTCGACGGTACCGCGCACGGTCCGTGCACTGTTGAGGTCGGTACCGAGGGGGCCGACACTGGCTGCTGGACAAGCGGTCTCGATGCAGCAGTCTTCCCAGACTTTGGCTGCGGCTTCCGTTTCCCCGATGGTGAGAGGGAACGGTGCCGGGGCTTCAGTGCCTGTTGCTTCTTAAGAGTCTCGGTACCGGACCGGTTGGGGACTGCTGGAGCGCTCCGTGCCGAGGACGACGGCGGAGCTGATGGTGTCGGCACCGCAGGGGTAAGCGCCGATTCCATTAGGAGCTGCCTCAATCTAATGTCCCGCTCCTTTTTCGTTCTAGGCTTGAACGATCTGCAAATCGGGCACTTATCTGGTCGATGGGCCTCACCAAGACAACGCAGGCAGGAGTCGTGAGGGTATCCAATCGGCATGTGCCGCTGGCAAGCCGCACAGGACTTAAACCCCGGTGTCTTGGGCATACGCCCGCACCGGACAGGAAAAGAGGGGCTAAGTCCCCCTAATTCCCCTTAATCTACCTAATAACTTACTTAACTAACTATTTTAACTACTATATACACTAACTACAAAACTAGAACCGAGGTGAGCTAGGGATGTGGAGGTCAAAGGAGCACTCCACTGTTCCAACGGCCATCACGGGCGGGAAGAAGGAACTGAGGAGCGGACGGGCCGGCTGGGGTATATATCTAGCGCTATAGCGGTGCCACTCCAGGGGGCGCCCAGCCGGCCCGCCAGTGTTGCTAGGGTAAAAATCTTCCGAAGAACCGTGCACATGCGGTGCGCACACCTAACTGGAATGCATAGGAGCAATCACTCGAAGAAGAAACACTATTTCACTAGGAGGGTGGTGAAGCACTGGAATGGGTTCCCTAGGGACAGGCCATCCTCAGGCATATGCAGCACACGCAGCTGCCCCAAATTTCATGGTGCCCTACGCAGCTGCATGGTGCATACGTGGCAGCACTAGCCCTGGTGACCAGCCCTATACCTCAGCTGCTCCCCCCGCCTAGGCGGGTGTGGGGCCCCGGACAACTCCCTCCGTCCTGCCTCTTACCCTTCCCCCCAGCCCGCCCCCATTCCACCTCTTCCCCCAACGACCTCACTCTCACCGGCAGCGGGAAGTGGAGCGCCATGGCTGGGAGCTGGCAGAGTGGAGCGGGCTGGGACTGGGCTGCTCTGCTTTCTGCCGCTGCCGGTGGAGGGTTTCCCCCAACTTCCCTCCCCTGAGCGACACAGCTGGGTCCGGGGCGAGGGAAGCGGAGTGGGCTGCTCTCAGTCCCCCACTAATTCTCCAGGCCACATTGGGCATGTGGGGCCCCCCAAAGTGGACCCCACAGCTCCTGCCTCTCAGGCCTTGGGGGGGGGAGGCCTGGGGCCCCACACAACCCCCCCGTGGGGGGGCTGCATAGGGACCCAAATGGCTAGGGGCAGCCCTGCCTAGGGAGGTGGTGGAATCTCCATCCTTAGAGGTTTAAGGCCCAGCTTGACAAAGCACTGGCTGGGCTGATTTAGTTGGGGTTGGTCCTGCTTTGAGCAGGGGGTGGGACTAGAACCTCCTGAGGTCTCTTCCAAACCCTGATATTCTGTGATTCTAACTGTCTAATCACACAGACCCAAGCACCCTTGCTCTGCCCGCCCCTTCCCCTCTGCCCTGCCCATGCCCCTTCTCCAAGGCCCTGTCCCGCTCACTCCACCCCCACCCCCCGTCACTCACTTTCACTGGGCTGGGGCAAGGGGTTGGGTGTGGGAGGGGGTGAGAGGTGTAGACTCTGGGAGGGAATTTGTGTGTAGGAGGGGACTCAGGCCTGGGGCAGGGGATTGGGGTGTGAGGGGGGTGAGGGGTTCTGGCTCTGGGAGGGAATTTGGGTGCAGAAGGGGGTTCTGGGCTGGGGCAGGGGATTGGGGTGTGGGAGGGGGTGAGGGGTTCTGGCTCTGGGAGGGAGTTTGGGTGCAGAAGGGGGGTCTGGGCTGGGGCCGGGGGTGGGGGTGCGGGCTCTGGTCGGGCGGCTCCCAGTCGGCAGCACAGTGGGGCTAAGGCAGGCTCCCTGCCTGCCCTGGATCCATGCCACTCCCAGAACCGGGCAGCACCTCCCTGCAGCCCTTGGGGGGACCAGGGGGCTCCGCATGCTGCCCCTGCCTGCAGGCACCACCCCCTGCAGCTCCCATTGGCCGCAGTTCCCCAGCAATGGGAGCTGCAGAGTTGGTGCTCAGGGCGGGAACAGCGCGCAGGGCCCCCTGACCCCTCCAGAGGCTACAGGGATGTGCCGGCTGCTTCCAGGAGCTGTGCAGGGCCAGGACTGGCAGGGAGCCTGCCTTAGCCCTGCTGCGCCACCAGACTTTTAGCAGCCTAAAATCTCCTGGTTTGACTTCAGTAGCCTCCTGATTCTGGGAGCTCCCGGCGAAACTGGGAGAGTTGGTGACCCTAACGTGGGCCCAGTGGATGTGGGCGTTTCTCCCGGCTGATGAGGTCCTGCCTGTTCCCCTCTGGGAGCTGGTGTTCGGCTGGGACCTCGTCCCCAGCAGGCCCCCGCCAGGTCCCCGCCAGACAGGGCCCCGCCAGACAGGGCCCCAGCAGGTCCCCGCCAGACAGGGCCAAATTCACCCCTGGGCTCAGCCCAGAGGAGGGAGGGTTGGGGGGGGCTGTTGCAGTGCAGTTTGTACCTCAGGGTCTGGGCTGTCCTGGGGCACTGACAGGAGCTGGCTGGCGGCTCCCAGGCCCAGAAGCCCCAGGAGGGGAGCGTGTGTTGGGGCCGGGTGAATGTGCAGCGCTGGGATGGGCCAGTGAAGGAGGCGGGGTGTTTGGGGGGTGCCTCCTTTTTCCCTTATGCTGGGGCAGGGGGGTTGGGAGGCAGTTGGGGGGCTCAAGCAGGGTGTTTGGGGGAGAGGGGAGGGAGGCAGTTTGGGGGTCAGGGGCAGGTGTCTGAGGCAAGGGTGGTGGTAGGTGGCAGCTGTTTCAAGGGAGACATCAGAGCTCTTCTCTCTCCTTCCCCCACAGGAGCCAGAGGAGGTGTTTTTTTCAGGGGGAGAAGGATGGAGAGGGGGCCCCTGAGATTTCCCTCCCCTTCCCAGCAACACCAGCTCTGGGAAGGGTGTGTATGTGTGAAGAGCCCCTTGTGCTCCAGGAGGTGGCATTGGGAGGCCCAGGGCAGATGTGGGTGGGTGCGGGGCTGGGACTGGGCAGAGGTGGGACTGGGGGGACAGAGTTAGATGCTGGGGAGTTGGTGAGAAGCTGGAAGCTCCGTCTCATCCGGCAGCCAGTGACCTCCAGCAGCGGGTGCCAGGATCAGCTCCCACAATAACTTTGGGAGAGTTGGCAATAGGGTAACTCCCCCGCGCCCCCCCGCGACACACAAACACACGCACACACACGGGGGCAGGGATGTGTGTGAAAAAATCCAAAGTCAGACCTAAAAGAATGAAACAATCTTTAAAAAGAAACCTAACGATTTTGGGGTTTTGACTCATGATTGTGACGTGTCTGGGGCCGGCCACACTGAAATCCCCAGCTCTGCATCCCCGCAGCGGCGCCGACCTGAGACCTCCCCCAGGGCCTAGGGCAGAGTGGGGCAGGGCCGGGGCAGGGCACGGAGTCTGAATTCCCCCTCCCCCAGGGTCCTACTGCGGTAGGAGTGGGCATGGGGTGGCTGAGGCCCAGGAGAGCTTGGAGCTGGTGGCCCAGTCCCAGGGGTCTGAGCTCCCCGGGACTCTCTGACCGGGACCCATGGACACCTCGCCCCAGGGAGACTCAGGAATCCCCCTCCCCCACCACGTGCCGGAGCCGTGACCTCGGTCACTGCCCTGGGCCCCGCTGCGCACCGTATTCCTCCACGCTGAACGAGTGCCTCGTCCCCTGCGCCTCGATGGCGTACGTCCCCAGGGCCGGCTCTGCAGACAGCGGGAGGGACAGATCCACGATGCCCTGCTGCGGAGTCACATCTCGCCACTGGGCGATGCGGTTCCCGCTGGGATCCTGGCACACGGACACGCCCTGCTCAGCCGCTGCCCCCACACACGGCTCGTCCCCGGCAGCCCCCGAGAGCCTCCTGCTGCCGACGGGGGCTGGATTGATGCCCAGGGGCTCAAATCCTTCTCCTTAGCCTGGAGCAGGCACCGCCGGGCAGCCGCTGGGTAAGGGGGCCCCTGCCAGCACCCGTCAGCCCTGACCCGAGGGCACTGCCCCTGGGGGGAACAGGCTCCCGAGGGACACCCCATCTCCAGCCTGGACAAAGCCCAGGGAACTCGCCGTAGGGACCGTTTCCATCTCAGTGCTCGGCCTCTGGGGGTACGTTCCCTGCCCCCCTCCCCCCACACAGCCTCCCCAATCCCTCACCCCTCCCCTCTGCCCCTGCAGCTACCAGAGACCCTCCCTCCTCCCCTGCCCTTCCCCCATCAGGCTCCCAAGGGAGCTACCCGCTGAGTTCCCCACCAGCTGATCAAGTCACTGCCTGACCCAGAGTTCGGGGGCTGGGAACATTCGGGGTGAGCGACTCAGGCAGGGATCCCAGCCAGGCCAAAACCCACCTGCCTCCCAGACAGACACCCCCAGATGCTGCAAACTCGGGGTGGGGAGGACGTACCCCGATGGCATAATGTCCCCTCCCTGCCCCCCATGGGAGCCCTGTGCTCTGGGACCCTTTGCACCCCCACAGCTGGGCAGAGGCTCTAGGGCTGGATTGCTGGACACTGTGGTCACAGCCCAGACTCCTCTGGGATCCCCACCACTGAACACCCCCGGGTGGCCTCGGATGAGCCAGACAGGAAGAGGAGGAGGCTGGAGAGGCACAGACTGACCTGTACAGTCACCAGGGGCAGCTGCAAAGCAAACAGACAGGAGATGGCTGGTTAGAGGGACAGGAAACACCCCCCACTGTCCCCAGGTCTGCCTGTGACCTCCCCAGGGCCGGGGTGACATCCCGGTACTTCCAGGAATGTCGTGAGCCTGTCCCCGCTGGCGTGACCTCACACACTCGGTGTGTGTGAGTTCACGCCAGCAGGGGCGGAGCAGTGCGCTCTGCCAAATGGCGCCCCCCATCCAATACCAGACACAAGCATGCACTGGATGGGGCCAAACCACCCATGAAGAGGACTGTCTGATTTCAAACCGGATGAACAGGCTGCCTGGTGTAGACAAACCTAACATGTCCAGTGCACCAGGGCCCTGTTACCCTGCCCCCCCACCCCCCACCCCAGCTCTCACCTTCCGGGTACTGGGAATGAAGTCTTTGTCCAAACTGACGATTCGAAACTTCACTGCAAAGGAGCAGAGGCAGAGGCGGGAATCAGCCCCGGCTCGGTTTGTCTGAGTGAATTCCCAGCTGGGGAAGGTGCCAGCCGGACGCCCTGGGCACTGACGGCCTCTGTGAACCCGCAGAATGGGCCCAGCCCGGGCAGCGCAGCGCCAGCTCCGCCCACTTCCCCCCGCAGCCCTGCCCTGGGCGGCTGGAAGGGAGTTCAGCAAGGGCGACATGTGAGAGGCTTGTCCCCGGCCCCAATTCCCACCCCCTCCTGCCCTCTTGCCCCTGTCAGAGACTAGAGGCTAGAGCCCTACCTTCCACCCCTCCGCAGATGCCCCCTCCCTCGCCCCAGCCCTAGGCTGCATGAGACCCTCCACCGTGGAGCCCTGGATGGCTGGGTGGTGCAGCCCACAGCCTCAGAGCACTATGCAGGTGGTGCAGCCCCCAGATCCCCAACCCCCAGAGCTCCCATTGGCCGGGAAAGGGGAACAGCGGCCAATGGGAGATTTCGGGGTGGTACCCACAGGCGAGGACAGAGTGTGGCAGAGTTGCCTGCCCCACCCAAGCCCCAGGAGCCACTGCCAGACATGCTGGCCACTTCCGGGAGCGCCGTGGGGCCAGGGCAGGCAGGGAGCCTGCCTTAGCCCCACTGCCACCCCGGAGCCACTCGAAGTAAGCGGCACCAGGCTGAAGCCCGCATCCCTCCTGCACCCCAACCCCCGTCCAGAGCCCCCTCCTGCACCCCACCCCCTTCCTGCACCACAACCTCCTGCACTGAGCCCCCTCCCACACCCTGCACTCCCTCCCACACCCCAACCCCCTGCCACAGCCCTACATGCATGGCTCTGCATACAATTTCCCCACCCAGATGTGGCCCTCAGGCCAAAAAGTTTGCCTACCCCGGGCTAGATGGAGGGGCAGCCAGGCAGCTCCGTGCAGTGCGTGATGCCCGCACCCCCAGGCACCGCCTCCGCAGCTCTCATTGGTTGCAATTTCCATCCAAAGGGAGCTGTGGAGCCAGCGCTGAGGGTGAGGGAGCCCGTGGAGCTTCCCTGATTGCCCCTGTGCCTAGGGGACGGACATGCTGGCTGCCTCCGGGGAGCTGTGCGGAGCCAGGGCAAGCAGGGAGCCTGCCTTAGCCCTGCTGCGCCACCACCCGAACTTTAAACGGCCCAGTCAGCAGTACTCACCGGAGCCACCAGATCCCTTTTCGACTGGGCGTTCCGGTCAAAAACCAGACGCCTGCCAACCCTTCCCCCGGCGCTGGTCGGGCAGTGCAGCCTTCAGCGCCCCCAGGCCTGGAGCGCCGGGCAGCCGAGCACCAGCTCCAGCCGCCTGGAGTCCCTGACCACAGGCCCCCTAGCCCCAGCCCAGCCCAGTCGGGGGCCCCGGCTATGAGGGAAGAGCCGCAGAGCGCCAGCGGGAAGCAGGAGCGGTCCCGGGGACGAAGCATGGGTGGGGCCACGCAGGGCTGTTTGGGGAAGGTTAGTGTCCCCCAGCCTCTGATACCTGCTGTTCATGGAGCTCAGCCTCCAGGGCCCAGCCAGCCTCCCACCTCCCTGCTGAGGCCGCCAGAGGAGGCCGATCGGTGCCCCCTGCAGTGTCTGTGCCATCACCAAGGACGGGCTGAGACCCCCCACTTGGTTCCAGACAGGCCCCCAAACAGGCCTCAGGCTTTGGGCCTCTTCTCCCCTGGGGCCGGGTGCAGACAGGGGCCTAGAAGTGAGAGTCCCGAATCCCCTGCTAGGTCCCAGCCCAGCCCCCGAGCCCGGGAGTCCGTCCCAAGGGCCTGGGGCCCCAGGAAACTCCCTCCAGCAGCTCCTGCCCTCTCACCTGTCTGTCCCGGCTTGTAGACGGCCTTGTCCGTCTGCACAAAGGTCCCGGGCTGCAGCGCCCGCAGCAGCACCTTATTCCGCTCAGAGAACTGCAGGGCATCTCCCCGGATCGAGACGTGCAGCTCTGCCACTTCCTGCTGCCCCCCGGACGGGGCTGGAACCTGCACATGGGGACCCCAGCAAGGCCACAGTGGCTGGTAATGGGCCGGTCGTGGCGCAGACCCGCTATTGCACGGGGATGGGGGAGCAGTGGTGTTTGTGAGAAACCCTGTCACAACCCAATGGCCCCCGCCCTCAGGGAGTCCCCTGGGAAGGCAGATCTGCATTGTATATTTCTAACGCTGCTGCTAGCATTGCAAAGCATTTTGGGAAGGGTCAAAGGTGTGAGAGCGGGGAGTGGAGTTTCCTTTGCAGGTACGAGAGGCCGAGGGGGGAGAGAAAGACAAAAGCAAAGAACGGGTTAACTCAACACTGCAGCCAGCAAGCTCAGTCCGAAGATAAGACGCTAACTCCAGCCAGCTCAAGGCCACAGCACACATCTGACTCTCGGCTGCCGGCCAAGAAAGGGGGGGCCCGGAATCCACAAACCAACCGTGAGAAAGGAAGATTTAATTGAACAGACACAGACCTGCAGAGCCAGCCCATAACAAGCGAGGCAAGCGAAGGCCAGCACAGAGGAAAACAGAGTCTAGCTGGTGTGTTTTGGAGAAAGTCAAGGAGGCCACAGGAAGCTGGTTTGCACTGGCACAGAGGGCACCAGGAGCAGAGGTCCCCGAATGGAGCACTCCCCCACCCCACCCCCGATGAGCCAGGACTTAAAACCCTCCTGAGAGCTGGAGCAATCCGGAGAGCACAGCAGATCCTTGGACGACCTGGGCCCTGGACAGCACTCCCGTCCACCTTCCCCCTCTCTTCTTCTGACGTAACACCCAGACTTGGCCAGTGTGTGAGTATGAAAGTGGGTTAGGGCTTGGGTCTCTAATGCTTTCTTTCTTCCCCTGAGTGACGTGGGAGCGTTCCCAGCACACTCTGCTGTATTTTATTATTTTATTAATAAAGCTTGAAAATGTAAACACTTGGTGTGTTCGTCATCTCCCCCCCAAACGATCCTGCAGCGTCAGCCAGATCACCTGACGCTCCAGGCAGATTGGTAACGAAAATCTGTCACAACCCCCCTCCCCAGGCTGGGGGCCCTGAATGGGAGGGAGCATGAACCTGTGGTGCTCGGTGGAGTTGGAAGCCAGGGCGCTCTGTGCCCCCCACCCATCCCCGCTCCCCCCTGCCTGTCGCTGCTGAGGGATGGGCTCGAGTTCTGTGGCTACAGCTGCCCATTGAGTGACCAGCTCCGTGCCCATGGCCAGTGCCCTGAGCCCTGCTGTGCCCGGGGCCTGAGGCTGGGCTGGGGCTGCAGACCCAGGGCTGACGGGCTCCGTGCCCATGGCCAGTGCCCAGGGCCATGCCGATGGCTGCGGGCGGGGGCTCACCTGGAAGCACACGTTCTCGTGCAGTCGGGGCTCCCGGACCTCTCTCTCCAGCAGGGTGATAGCGCTGGGCCCATCCCCCCTCTCCAGCCGGACGCTCACCCGGACGGTCTCGTTGAGGTCGCCGAGATGAACTGACACCGTCCCCGTGTGCGGGTGGTAGAGCTCGGCTGGGCTCACCACCACATAGTGCCTGGGGAGGGGAAAGCACCGGGGCAGTGGGGGAGGGGACAGCCCAGAGCCTCCCCCAGGACCGGGGGTGACTTCCGATTTCTGAGTGCCCCCCCTGCTGGGAAAGGGCTGCGTCGATGGTGCTGGAGGCTGATTCATTTCTGTAACCACAGGGCAGGGGCAGGGCAAGGCCCCCGCCCGCTCCTTCCCCCGCCCCAGCCTGCCTCCCGTGGAGCTGGAGGGGCCCAGGGGGCGCAGAGAGGGGCTCAGGCCCCCTCCATCCCCGGCCTCTCGGCTACTTGGTCTGCCCAGAAGGGGGCAGCTAGTGGCGCTGAGAGTGAGCTGAGACCCCTGCGCACGGCGGGTGGGAGGGGGGGGCTGGTTAGTCTGGGGCTGTGCTGAGCACCTCAGCCCTTTGCACCCAGTAACCGGCTTAGATACAGCCCCACCCCCACCCCCACCCCCAGCCCAGTCTGCACCCCAGGGCCTCCGCCCGCCCTCGCAGGAACGCTTCGGCGTTTGCACCGTCGGGGTGCTGCCTGGTTCTGCTGAGACGTTGGTTTAACACGCTGGGTTCGTCGGTAATAACTGTTCTATTGCACTGGTGCCTAGAGGCCCAGCCCGGCCTGGCCCCCTGCGCTGGGGCTGGACAGACCCGCAGGCAGAGACAGGCCGCGGCCCGAGGAGGTGACAGGCTGGCGGGAGCAGGCGGCCGCAGAGGATCATCACCCCATGGTACAGGGGAGCTGAGGCTCAGAGGGTCGGTGTCTGGCCGGGGGCACACAGGGCATCCGTGGCAGAGCCAGGCACTGACCCTAGCTCTCCTGCCCCCCAAGCCACTGCCTTAACCAGAGCCAACCACCCCCGGTGCTGGGAGGGGTCGGACCAGGCGGCCCAGGAGGGCCCCAGCGTCAGGGACTGAGCTCCCAGGGGAGAATGGACCTGTCCCGTCAGTTTCAGATCCAGCAGCCCCCTCACTGATGCCCTCGGCTGCTTCCAACCCCCTCCGGCACCGCCCACCACGCGGACAGACAGACAGACACGGACAGGGCTTACGGCTCTGCAGACGTCCCAGCTGTGAGGTGCAGGAGCAGCAGCAGGCAGGTTACTGGGGCCCCCATTCCTGGGGTGCAGGCAGACGGGCAGGCGCAAGGGGATACACACACGTCACCCGCCTCTGGGTCCTTCTTCCTCCCTCTCCCCCACGCTCTGTGCTGGAGACCAGCCTGCTCTGCCCTGATACAGACTCTGGAGCCGGAGCTTCGCTTTGATCCGGGGTAAACAAGGGTCGTGTCAGGTCTCTGGCAGGACTGGGGGACGCAGCTGGGACAATATTTACCCACCACCCCCAGCTGCTGGATTCGAGGCTCTGACAGGTTCTTGCAGCTTGAGTCAGAGGATGCTGCCTGACAAAGGGTCAGACGAGCCAGGGGGCCCCTTGCATTGGTCACACGGCAGGGGGTGGGACCCCTCTGGGGGGTCGGTGGTGGTGCATTAGCCGGGATGCTGGGAAAGCCCTGGCAGGAGCAGGGGGGAGGAGCTTGCTGAGAAATGAGTTCGTTAAAGTGGGTTCTGGCAGCGACCCCTCTACTGCAATGCAAATGAGAAGAACATTGAAGTTGCTGAACACGTCTCATGAAAACCCCATTCACGATCGCTTCTAACGTTCCTGCACTGGGAAGGCTGGGGATGAAATTTCCATGCTCAGGCTCTGCCTTGGGTTGAATGTTTTTTGTAAACTTTCAGCAAAAACGAGTTGAGGCATTTCTGAGAACACGGTTGGCAGTAGCACAGGTAGCTTTTTCCAGGGCAATCCATTTTCCTGACCATTTTGTTGAGGAGTTCTAGTGCCTTCATGCTTTGGAGCCTGGAATTGAAATCTGGCAGGGGGATTGTGCTAGGGGAAGAAAAGGGTTTTTCCTCTTGCCATGAAAATCCACGTCAATCTAGGCTCTGGCTAGGTTATAAAGTACAGAACATTGCCATTTGCACATGGTCAGTAGAGTGTCTCAGACTTGTTTCCGAGTCACTGACAACTTGGGAGAAAATGATCTTGAATGGTTATGGATCCCTGTCCTATCCGATACAGCACAAGATGCGGGTTAGCTGGTGTCTGGGGCAGATCACCAAATCACACAAAGGAACAGGATGAGTGGCTCCTTATGCAGCTATTTATAAAATGTATGAAAAGAAGCTGTGTGATCCTGGGGGATTTCAATGTGAGTGACACATGTTGGCGGTCGGGTGCTGCCAGTACTAAAATGTCTTTGGAATTTCTTATATATTTTCCTAACTCAAAAAGTGTTCCATCCGCCCGGGGAGTGTTCTATATGAGCCCTCGCCTTGAGAGATAAAGAGGAGCTGATCACAGAACTAACCATAAATGGTAGCCTAGGTACAGGTGATCCTGACTCCATCACATTTACAACGTGCCAACACATTAAAGTCCAGACCAGTAATATTTCCACTCGGTGGTTTGAAAGGGCCTGTTTCACAAAGCTGAAAACAATTATGAGCCGAATCAGCTGGAAAAAATAATTTAATCAGAAAAATGTGAATGAAAATTGGGAATTATTTAAGAACACTTTACTAGATGTCCCAAAAGCCACAATCAATCAAACTGGTTAAAAAACTGATCTGGCTCAGAGGGCAAATGAAAGCAACTATAAAATATTTTTTAAAATGATGTATAGCAAAGGGAAGAAAGGAGAAATTAGTGGAAATGAATATAAATCTGGACTGTAGAAACTTGGTAAGGGAAGCAAAATAACATATTAAGAAATCTATGGCCAGCTGAGTTAAGGACAATAAGAGGGAGCTTTTAAAGTATATTCGGAACAAAATGAATCCTAACAATGGAACTGGTCCATTATCAAATCAAATGGCAGAATTATTAACAATAATGGAGATGGGATGCCAGAATGGGAGGGTGGGGACGGGCAGGGGGCCATGGTTCCATTACGTTTAGAAGTCTAAGGGGCAGAGGTGGCATGGGTGGCAGGTCCTTGGGGGTGGTGCCTTGGATGGAATGGTGGTGTGAGGGTGGGGGCTTGGGGAGATGGGGCAGTGTGGGGTGGGACCTCAGGGGGAAGGGCAGTGTGGGGGCAGGGTTTCAGGGAAAAGGTGTGGGGTGTGTGTGAGGAAATGGTTCGGGGCCGGTGGCCCCCCTAATTTTAGGGAGCGTCCGTCACTCCTGAATGCTGAAAAGGCAGAAAGGTTCAATAAATATTTCTGTTCTGCATTTGGGAAAAAACAGATGAAGTTGTCATGTCACATGAAGGGGAGAACACTCGTTCCATTCCACTAGTATCTGGGTGGAATGGTAAACAGCAGCTACCAAAGTGAGACATTTTAAAATCAGCAGCTCCAGATAACTTATATCCAAGAGTTTTAAAAGAGCTAGCTGAGGACCTTGCTGGACCTTTAATGTTGCTTCCCAGTAAGTCTTGAACACTGGGGAAATTCCAGAAGACTGGGAGAAAGCTAATGTTGTGTCAATATTTTAAAAAGGTAAATGGGATGAACTGGGTAATTAGAGGCCTATCAGTCTGACGTGGATCTCTGCCACAATTATGGAGTGGCTGATACGGGACTTGGTTAATAAAGAATTAGAAGAGACTCTCATGATTAATGCCAATTCACAATGATTTATGGAAATCAGATCCTGTCAAACCAATTTGATATCTTTTTTGATGAGATTATAAATGTAGTAGATAAAGGTAATAGTGTCAATGTAATTTATTGAGATTTCTGTAAGGTGTTTGACTTGATATCATGTGACATTTTGATTAAAAATCTAGAAGAATATAAAATAACACGGCACAGATTAAATGGATTAAAAACTGGCTAACTGATAGATCTCAAAATGTAACTGTAAATGGGGAACCATCATTGATCGAGGGGATTGCATAGGGATCAGTTCTTGGTTCTGTGCTATTTAACATTGTTATCAAGAGACCCGGCTGAGGGGTCCCATTCTCTGGACCTACAAGCTCTGTTTTAGACCATGTTCCCGTCATCGAATAAACCTCTGTTTTACTGGCTGGCTAAGAATAACGTCTGACTGAGAAGTGGGGGTGTGTGCATGACCCTGTGGCTTCCCCAGGACCCCGCCTGGGTGGACTCGCTGTGGGAAGCGCATGGAGGGGCAGAGGATGCTGAATGCTCCAAGGTCAGACCCAGGAGGTGAAGCCGTGTGAGCTTCTTGCCCTGAAGACAGTCTGCTCCAAAGGAGAGGAGGCTCCCTAAAGTCCTGACTGGCTTTGTGGGGAGCAGTTCCAGAGCATCGCCCGGAGACTCTGTGACACCCTCAAATATTTACCTCTCCCTTAGGATGGTTCAAAGGTAACAGGGATTTCAGTCCTACCAGGCAAACAGCCTTTAAGAGTGGTGAACCTGGGGGTGGGGTGGGAGGCCCCTGCCCAGGGCAGAGCGATTCAGGAAGTGGGTAAGCGTCAGGCATCAGGCCTGGGGCCCGTATCCCTTAGATCGGCGTCCATGGAACGGCTCAGGTCTCTGTCATGGCCAGTCCTGGCATCACAGAGCCCAGTTCTTCCTTCGGTCGCAGCTGGGCATCCCGAGACAGCCCCAGCCAACGACCCACACAGGCTCTGCAGCCCCAGTGGGGTCTGGGAACAGCTGCGGGAGTGTCTCCCAGAGCAGCATTCGCCCCCCAGAAATCAGACCTGGCCCGAGCCGGGAGATGGGCAGGAAATAAGAGAAACACGATTCAGCTCAGAAACTGACGCTAAGACGCCAGGGCCAAGAGAACCCGACCCAGCCGGGTCCAGCCAGGTTTGAACGCTGCCCCCTCCCGAGACATCTCCCCTCCATCAGGGCTTTCTCCCCACAGGCTCCACATACCCAGCTGTATCTCAGGCCTCACCACCTCCACTGTGGGCCTCTCCCGCCTCACCCCCCGGCCCTGGGAGCCTCCTAGCTAATGAGGGACCCCACAGGGCCTAGAGAACACAGCTCCATCCCCACGTGCCTCCCCCGCCACACATAGACTGAAGAGACTCCAGGAACCTGGAGGGATCCACAATCGGAGCAGAGGGTCCCCGTAAAGGGAAAACAGCTGGTGGGACATGACCCCGGGGGCTGCGCAGGGACCCACTGCTCTCTTGCGCTGTCTCCATTTGATCTGCTCTGTAGTTTTCAGCTGCATCTCCAAGGCTCAGGTCGTGCTGAGCCAGCCCTGGGTCTGACACATTCACAACTGAATTCCGTCTCCAGGCTTCACACCGCAGTGTCCAGTATGTGCTGAGCGTGCAACGTCCCTCTGTGTGTTTGAACCTTCAGCACAGGCTGTTACTCCTTGAGCCACAGCCACGGCATTACGTTAAGTGGCAGTAGGAGCAGGTTGTTGTCCTGGGGGGGTGATGGGCTATTTGGCTCAGTGGGCCGGGTGGGACGGAGGTCCTGCTCCATGTGATCGCCCAGAGGTGCCATGGGCCACTGGAGCCATGGTCTGTGCCCAGGGAGGGAAGCCCACACATCTTGCTAGAGCAGCTCCCACTTGTTCCCAGGACAGGAGCTGGCGCTGCTGCTTTGGGGGTGGCAGCAGGAGGCGGCACTGTGGGTGGTTCGAGCTCAGTGAGATTCGGGGAGGAACACACGTGCCGGAGGGGAAATGGGGATTGTTCTGAACAGTTTATGTCAGTGGTTCTCCCTCCACCTGTGGCCCGAGGACAAACGGGGGCTGGCAAACTAGGTCTAAGGAGTCCATGAACGGCCGTCGTTCCCACCGAACAGTGGTTTTCACCCTGTGGTCTGCAGTCCCCTGGGAGTCCGCAGACTCTAAGATTTCCAAGGGGGTCCGCACCTCCCTTCGAAATGTTATAGGGGTCCCCAAATGGAAAAAGGTAGAAACCCCGGGGCTCCTATCTAAGCAATATCTAAATGGAATCTGATAGAACAAAGAAAAGCCAATTCTCCAGCCTGAGGGCTGAATAGCAAAGACCCGCTGCAAACAATGGCGGGTGAGAGCATCTCAAAGAAAAGACTGGGAGAGAACTTTATCATGGAAAGGGTCAGGCAGCAGAAATAGAGGGGCTGCTATTGGCTCCGCCTATAAACATCACTGGGAACAGGAATTAAATGCCACCAGCTCTGTTAGCGTAACATTATCACTACAGAAATCAGGCCCAGGCAAAGAGGAAGAGAAATGCGATGGATAGGGAGGATCTGAACGGTCTATGGATTTATTTTTCTTGCTTCCTATTTACTCGGGAAGTAGCAGGAATGTCGAGTCGTCTCTGCCCTGGGATCTCTGGAGGACTGGCTGGGCATCTCACAGCATGTACACTAGGCTCTCACACCTTGGTTGACTGGGGATAGACCTGTCACAGAGATCGCCTTTCCCCACAATGGTCATTGGTCTGTGGAATTAAACAGATAGTAACAAAACATACCAAAAAAACCCAAAACCAAGCAAGAGTTGTAAGGAGTCGGACAAGCCATTCCTCCCTCTCTCAGGCCTTCGCTTCTAAAATCAATTTAGTTCAACCCATGTGAGCCGGTAGAGGTGCTCCTGTCGGGCTGAGAGAAGAGTTGATTCTGGTTTAGCTTCAATTCCTAATTGATTGAACCTAAACTAAAACAACCTCCGCCACACCACAATAAGTGCATCCACACTGGGGTTTTCACTGGGGTAAGTAAACTGGTTTCAAAACTAACTTCAGTTGAACTGGTTCATTTTCATATAGATGTGTGTAACGAGGGCAGCTCTGCCAGCTGGGGCTGGAACCCGGGGGGCTGTCGCTGCCCGACCCAGGGTTAAAGCCAAACCCCACAGCAATGACCGAAGGGCTGGCGAAGGGGCAGAGCCACGGTCCCCGGATTTGGCTGCTCTAAGGATGCACAGGAGCCGTGTGAGG
Source organism: Mauremys reevesii (assembly GCF_016161935.1). Lineage (NCBI taxonomy): Eukaryota > Metazoa > Chordata > Testudines > Geoemydidae > Mauremys > Mauremys reevesii. Next base: position 180,545 of record NC_052639.1, read on the forward strand.
AGCATCAGCAGGGCAGGCACAAAGCGACAAAACAGCCTCACAGAGAAGTGGGTTTTTGTATTTTGTTTTACACTGAGGCTCCAGGCAGGAGGGGCAGCAAACCCCAAGGGTCCCCACTGCAGTCACTGGTCCCCGTGTGTAACAGACAGCTGGGATCATGCGGCCGGTCTGGGGGCTGAGAGATGGGAGAGCAGGTGGGACGTTTGCAGAGCGAACGGGGAGGCGTTGGCTGAAGAAGGTGCTAAGTGGGATAGTGAAGCTTGTTCGGGGAAGAGCAGCAGCTCAGACGAGGCCTGTCCGTGCCCTCCTCGATCCTGGGGTGTCTGGCTGCCAGCGCGGGGCTCTCGGGATGGGATGGGAGGGGACTTCCCAGCAGGGGTGGGGGCTTCAGCGGGAATTTTCCATCATGTCGGCGTCAGGGGCTTTAAACAATCACAAATATCCCCTGAGACAGGATCAAAATCACTCCCCCGCACACGCCCAGCACACACCTGTGGACACGGCCCCCCAGACTCTCTAACCCCCGAATAAGACTCTTCCCTCAGAGTCACCCCCGCCCTCAAGACAGATTCCCTTTTGCCCCACATAGACCCTTCCCCCTCGAGGTCTCTCCCCCACACACACACATGGTCCTGGCGCATTCCATGCTCCCATCTCCCCCTCCTTTGCCATCTACAACACACACACACCTCTCCGGCCCATGGACTCCCCCACCCATAAAGCTGTAGGCACTGGAGTTGTGTGGGGGTGCATCACACCTACCTGAGCCGCAGGGGGCGCTGTACTCAGCCTCTGTGTGTTCACCTGCAACAGCAAGGGATGTAAGGAATGGAGGAGAGACCCAGTGGGGGGATGAGAACCCCTCCCCCAATCCCACACAGGCAGAGTCTGTTCCCCCAGCCCCAGGGGATCCCTGCTGTAGGTCTGAGCCCTAGAAGGGAGTGGGAGGTCGCCCCCAGCTGTCTGAGTGGGGCTGTGCACTCTCTCCCATCCCCCATACAGTAAGTCAGACGGGCCCAAAAATCACTACTGAGTTGCCCCTGAAAACACCCAGGGAAACCGTCCTGTCACCTCCTGGTCCAGCACAAAGGATTCTGGGGGTGTCTGAGGAGCTGGATGGCAGGGAACTGTGGGGGGCCCTGAAGGGGCAGGACTTGCCTGCTCCTGCTGGGACGGCCCCAGGTACACCAGCCGCACCCTCCCCACTAGCCCGACGAGCACACGGCTCCCGTGTCCCTCGCGGTGAGCGACCCCACAGATCAAACCTGGGAAGGCTCTGACCTGAGTGGGATTTATGGAAATGGGGCACTTGGATCCTGGGGAGATTTCAGTGACCCCACGCCCTGAGTGTGACACAGAGCCCAGGAGAACAGCTGTAATGGGGGTGGAGCAAGCGCAGGACACGCCCACCCAGCCAGACTGTGGCACAGAGCCTAGCGAGTAGCTGTAATGGGGGCGGATCTCGGGCGGGACTCACCCGTCTCGTAGTAATCGTACAGTCTCACTGGGGCTGCTCTGAGATTCTTCACAGGGAAATCCTGCTCCAGGGAGAAGGTGAAACTCACCGCCTCCTTCGTCAGCTACCGAGAGAGCGACAGAGCGAGTGCCTGGGCTGAACGGCTGCACTGGAAGCTTGAACTCCCTCCTCCCCGAGGCTCAGCCTGGCCCAGCCACTTCCCCCTGCCCCTGCGGCCTGGAGTAGTGAGAAAATGCTCCCCCCGAATCCCTGTTCCACCCCCCTGCAAAATGTGACCCCTTTCATCACACTCAGGTCCCAGCTCCAGCACCACAACCCTGAGCTCCCCATCGCTCCATTCACAGCCCTCTCTGGGGTTTGGCTGGTCTGGTCCCATCTCCCCGTCCTTTATGGAAATGGGTGACTTGGAACCAGGGGAGATTTCAGTGACCCCTCGCCGTGCATGTGACACAGAGCCCACGAGAGCAGCTGTAATGGGGGTGGAGCCAGGGCAGGACACGCCCTCCCCGTTCACACCAGGCCCCCAGAGCCCCCAACCGCCCGCACTCACCTGGTCCAGATAGAGCGTCACCTGGTCGTTCTGCACCTCCAGCCTCTTCACCAAAGGCTGCTTCTCCAGCTAGGAGCAGAGGGAGGAAACGGCTGAGCCAGGAAGGGAGGGGCTGGGGCTGGAGTCACTGCTCTGCTGGGGACTGGGACATGGGGTACCAAATGCCCCCGTGGCCGAGGGGCCTGGCTGCCACTCCCCATGCCAGTCACTCTTGAGCACAGGGTGTCTGCTGGGGGAGGGGCGGGAGTCTAGACATGGGCGTTGTGTTGTAGGGGAGCTAAGCAGGGTCAGGACCTGCTCAGTGACTGGATGGGAGACCCAGGGCTGCCCAGTGCCCCACGGCAGGGGGCAGGGCTCTGCAGGGGGAGCTCCCCCTGGGGGTCAGAGCTGCAATCTGTGCTCTCCTGGGGGTCTGGGCTCTCCCCCATGGATCAGCCCCTGGTTTCATGCTGTGTGACTGGCCCGGCCTGTTCTCCTCCCTGGGAAGCTCACCTGCCGCAGGGAGCTCCTGACAGGGATGTAGCCGGACGGCAGCTTGGCCTCGATGATGGCCATGTTGGTGGCTGGGCGCTCCCCGCTGTACCTGCAATGGGAACCGTGCGCTGAGGTCAGGGTTTCCTCTGAATACAGACCCCAGGGGGGTAGAGGGAGAGGGGAGGCTGTGACGAACTGGGACTGTTCTTAATGTTCCCTCTGAATACTGTGTTGGTGCCTCGGGTATGGCCGACCCTCTGTTGCCTGGCAACTAATGTCCAGGCCCTTCTCCCCTGCAAGGGGATGCTAAAGGTGTGAGAGAACAAAGAGATCAGGTGGCCTCCTGGCCCAGGAAAGAGACACAGCCCAGAGAGGAGGGACTGGAGCAGGTTTGGTAGTTTTTGGAAGCTGGCTGGAAAATGGAGGGGAGTCCCAATGGGGTTCGGGCCTCCCAGCGGGGCTGTGGCCTCCCTGGGTCCCCAGATGGACCTAACTAAAGGGGGTCCTGTTGTCTGTACCAGCAAGACCTGTTTTGGACTGTGTTCCTGTCATCTAAATAAACCTCTGTTTTACTGGCTGGCTAAGAGTCACGTCTGACTGTGAAGTGGGGAGTGCAGGACCCGGTGGCTTCCCCAGGACCCCGCCTGGGCGGAGTCACTGTGGGAAGCATACAGAGGGGCAGAGGATGCTGAATGCTCCTAGGAGAGACCCAGGAGGTGAAGACGTGTGAGCTTCTTGCCCTGAAGACAGTCTGCTCCGAGGGAGAGGAGGCTCCCCAAAGTCCTGACTGGCTTTGTGGGGAGCAGTTCCAGAGCATCGCCTGGGGACTCCGTGACAACTGGTGGTAGAGGTGGGATGTACTGCACTCTGTGAAAGGCGCTGCTTGCAGTACAGTGACTGGGGAGTAGTAAAACAAAGGAGGGATAATGAGGACCAGGCATGCTGAAGGCTCAAAGAGAGACGGTTTCAGGGGGCGGTTAAGCTCTGGGAGTGTGTGACCAGAGAGAAAGGCTTTTCCAGTAACAGGGTCCCCCGGGGGATTGCAGCGATCGGTTCCAGGGGTGGAGGAGTCTGCCACTCGACCCTGGCAGAGAGGAGGTGACCTCAAGAAGGGCTGACACACTAGGGATCTCCCTGGAAACTGTGGGGAGCAGTGAGCACCCCGGCCTGTGAGTGGCCAGCAGGAAGAGGTATGCCAAGTGGCTTAAGGACGACCTGGTGGAGCTGTGCAAGCAGAGGGGGCTGCGCAGTGGGAGGCTCACCAAAGACCAGCTGATTGCCCAGTTGGAGGAGGGAGATCGCTTGAATGAACTGATCCCTGTCTCTGAGGAAAGCAGCCTGGCAGATACAGCACAGGCACCAATGTCTGTCCCCTCTGGGAGTGGTCAGCCAGCTGCTGAGGGCTTCCCAAGATCCCTTCTTCCTATGCCTAGGGGAAGCGTGGGAAGGGGCCCAGCAAATACCGAGGGCACCATAACACCCCCGGCCAGCAGGGGGTCCCCCCGGCGATGCTTAGCATCCGTGGAGCAGAAGCGGCTAAAATGGGGGAGAGAGCTAAAAATGAGAGAGATGGAGGATCATGAGAAACAGAGGCAGCACGAAGAGAGACAAAGGCAGCAGGAGCTGGAGGAGAAAGAGAGACAGAGGTAGCATGGAGAGAGACAGTGTCAGCATGAGCTGGAGCTGGCGAGGCTGAGGAGCAGCGGGCCCCTGGTTGCAGTGAGTGAGGGGGACCCAGGACTATGCGGAGCTTTGATAAGTGCATCCTGGCCCAGTGTAAGGAGGGGGAGAACATGGATGACTTCCTGGATGCCTTTGAGACGGCCTGTGAGCTGCACCAGGTAGATCCTGCGGACAGGCTCCGGGTTCTCACCCCTTACTGGACTCCAAAGCCGTGGCATTGTACCACCAACTGGAAGGGGTGGAGAAAGGGGACTATGAACTATTCAAACAGGCCCTGTTGCGTGAGTTTGGGCTGACTCCTGAGATGTACCGGGAAAGGTTCCGGGGTCAGGATAAAATCCCTGAGGTCTCATATCTGCAACTAGCCGTCTGCATGGATGGATATGCCAGCAAGTGGGCAGATGGGGCCCAGACGAAGGGGGACCTGGTTAAACTGCTGGTACTGGAGCAACTGTATGAGCGGTGCCCATCCGACCTGAGGCTGTGGTTGAGGGACCAAAAGCCAGAGAACCTGCGACATGTAGGGCAGTTGGCCGATGAGTTTGTGAAGAGATGGTCAGGGGGTGGCTGGAAGGAGTCCCAAAGGAACAGGCCTGCCGCGATGCAGCAAGAGAGTGACGCTGGGACTTCCCACAAGGGAAACATGAAAACCCCCCTCCCAAGGGGAACATCTGGCGTCAGGTCCAACCAGCCAGCTTGAGGGGACCAATGGGACATGGGCTGCTATTACCGTAGCCAAAGAGGCCACATACGGACCCAGTGCTCCAGGCTCAGGTACAGACCGAGCAGCCTGGACCCACAGAGGGTTAACTGGGTAAAGGCCCAGCCGGACGAGGGGCAGGCTTCCCAGGCAACGGGGGCTGGCAGCTTATCAACTGCTCAGGAGGGAGGAGTGCCCCAAGCCACCTCCTCCGCAGAGCTGGATTCTCCGGACATCAGGTTTTCCATTTACAGGGTGGGCGCAGGGCTGTCCCTGTGGAGCAAGAGCCTTGTTCCCCTCGAGGTGGACGGGAGGAAAGTCTATGGATACTGGGACACGGGAGCTGAGGTAACGCTGGCCCGGCCCGAGGTGGTAGCTCCAGAGCAGGTGATGCCCAACACCTATCTGACCCTGATAGGGGTGGGTGGGACCCCATTCAAGGTGCCCGTGGCGAGGGTACACTTGAAATGGGGGGACAAGAAGGGCCCCAAGGAAGTGGGGGTGCACCCCCATTTACCCACTGAGGTGTTAATGGGGGGGGGGGACATGGAGAACTGGCCAAGCAACCACCAGGGGGCTCTGGTCGTGAGCCGTAGCTCAAACCTGCACGGGACACTATGCCCTGACCTCGGGAAGGGTATTTTGCTCAAGGAGCAGGACCCTACCCTGGCGTGGAGGGAATGCCCAGAGTCACAGCTCAAGGAGGCTGCGGCTTCAGACCCAGCTGGCAAGAGAGAGCAGGTGCCCATCCCTGTCCCAGATGCTGAGTTCCAGGCCGAGTTGCAGAAAGATCCATCCTTGCGGAAGATAAGGGACCTGGCTGACCTCAGTGTGGTACAGACCATGGGGGGAGGTTGCTGGAAAAGGTTCCTGTGGGAGAAGGGGCTCCTGTACCGAGAATGGGCTCCCCCAGGGAAAATGGAGTCGGGGGATCAAGAGGCAGCTGGTGGTACCCCGGAAGTATCGCCGCCAGCTGCTGTGCTGGGCCCATGACATCCCCCTCTCAGGGCACCAGGGAACCCAGCAGAGGCTGCTATGGAACTTTTACTGGCCTGGGGTCTTTACTCATGTCCGACAGCACTGCCGATCCTGTGACCCCTGCCAGAGGGTGATGAAGGCCCGGGACAAGGGGAAAATGGCTGTAGGACCCTTGCCCAGCACAGAGGAGTCTGTCAAGAGGGTGGCCAAGGTCAAAAGGGGGGCTCTTAACCAAGAGAGCCCGAATCACAGCCCTCCAGGCTGGAACGCTGGGAGAAGATCCCATCCCAGTTTGAACCCCAGGGGTATTGGGGGGGGGGGGGAAGACACGGGTCGCATAAGCCTTCCCACCTGCAGACTATGGGTGCCATGGAGCACCCCCGTCCTAATGAGGGGCATGAAACTGGAAGGGCCTGGTGTAACTTTCCCCCCAGGAAGGAAGGAGATGCTGGGGCATCCATGGGAACGTTGTTGGGTTCGAACTTCCCCAGGTCACTGGCTGAAGTGACCTCGTTCAGTTTGGTCTCGAAGAGGGGAGTGATGTGACAAAGTGGGACTGGTTTTAATGTTTCCTCTGAATACTGTGTTGGTGCCTCAGGTCTGGCCGACCCTCTGTCGCCTGGCAACTAATGGCCAGGCCCTTCTCCCCTGCATGGGGATGCTAAAGGTGTGAGAGAACAAAGAGGTAAAGCCCAGAGAGGAGGGGCTGGAGGGGATTTGGTAGTTTTGGAAGCTGGCTGGGAAATGGAGGGGAGCCCCAACGGGGGCTTGGCCCTTTCAGTGGCGTGGTGGCCTCCCTGGGGCCCCAAATGGACCTAATTAAGGGGGGTCCTGTTTGTACCGGCAAGACCTGTTTTGGACTGTGTTCCTGTCACCTAAATAAACCTCTGTGTTACTGGCTGGCTAAGAGTCACGTCTGACTGCGAAGTGGGGGTGCAGGACCCTCTGGCTTCCCCAGGACCCCACCTGGGTGGACTCGCTGTGGGAAGCGCACGGAGGGGCATATGCTGAATGCTCCTAGGAGAAACCCAGGAGATGAAGCCGTGTGAGCTTCTTGCCCTGAAAACAGTCTGCTCCAAGGGAGAGGAGGCTCCCCAAAGTCCTGACTGGCTTTGCGGGGAGCAGTTCCAGAGCATCGCCCAGGGACTCCGTGACAGAGGCCGCCCGTCCTCTCGGCCCTGCAGGCATCTCTAATGCCTCTGCCTGCTCTGGGCTGTGAGCCCCGCTAGCCCCCGGCCAGCCCTGAGCTCCCCAGCAAGGGGCCCGGCCCCAGGAGCTGCTTGGGAGCCGACTGTCCATTAGATCAGCCCCGGGACCAGCCCTTTAGCCCCTGGCACATTCCAAGGGGCCCCCGCCTCTGCCCCGAGCCCTGTGGGGGGATGGCTCCCCCGGCCATCGATTCCTGCAGTGGGGTGGCTCTGCCCCGGCCATTTCCCTGCTGCCTGGGGCCTGCCCCTGCCCCCGGGTGCTCGCACCCAGCGGGGGTGGGGGCTGGGGCTCGTACCGGGCGTGCAGCACGAGGCTGAAGCGGGATGTGGCGTTCTCGGTGCACTCCTTCGGCTCCGTCTCCACCCGCAGGTCAAAGGTCGCGGCGCTCTTTGGGGGCGGCACATTGTAGCGCAGGATCAGCTGGGAGACAAGCAAGAGGTTGGGGCAGAGCCTGCTGCCTCCGCCACCGCAGATCAGAGCCTGGCCCAGAGCCAGGCGCCGTGGGGCAGGGCAAGGGCACAGCCAGTCACCGCTGGGCCGGCTGGGCCCCAGGGGCTCCTGCACTCACCTGCACAAAGACACAGCCCTTGCCGCTGGCCCGCACCGTGTACTGCCCGGGGATCTCCTGCAGGGCTGCTCGCTGCAGCACCAGCCGGTTGGCGCTGTCCACGTGGAATCGCTGCCGGGCCCCGGTCTGGGAGCTCACCGTCACCGACACAGCCCCGCTTGCGCTGTACGTCAGGGCTGCGTATTTGGCCAGCGCCTGCAGGGCCACCGCCGTGTCCTGGGGAGGAGAGTCACCGAGCTGCTGTCACGCTCTGGGGAGAGGAGCCCGGCTCAGACTCCCTGCAGCAGGATCGGGACCCACCGGGGCGCTGACACCGGGACCCCAGCTCCCAGCCCCTGAGGGCAGGGGTCTCTGCACCCAGGAGTCCCTCTTTCAGGAAGGGCCTCGGCTCAGCTGCGGAGATGCAGCCCCCGAGGGGCTCCTGGCCCCTTCCTGCACCAGGGCCCCAGCGCTGGTTTGCCTGAGGGCAGGGGTGTTACCTGCGTGGAGGCAAAGCCCCCGTAGGGGTTCTGCTGCTTGCTGAGCCAGCGGACGATCTGGGCGGCGGTCGCCATGTCGGTAGCAGACATGTTGGGCAGGGAGAGATAGGCCAGGAGCACATAAGCCGTCATCTCCACCTCCGCCGACGGGGCCTGGTTCCCATAGGGGCTGGGCAGGGCCTTCACCTTCCTCTGCCAGTGGAGCTGTCCCCCTAGGAGAGGGGCCGAGGGAAGGGCAGCCCCACGGCTGCAGTTACAACACAGTGGGTCACCTGTTTGCTTTCTAAAGGGGCCCCAGGGGCTTCCCAGGCCAGAGGGACTCCTGCTCCCCACTGAATGCAGCCACCTCTGGGGCAGGACACGGCAGGTGATTCACAGCGCACAGGAGGGGTAGAGAAGTGTAACACGACACCCCTGGGTGGGTCGTCAGCAGGGACTGAACCCTGGATCTCTGACTCGAAACCCCTGAGCCTCTGCTGCCCGAGCTACAAGCTGAGCCCAGGAGGCTCGCCGGCTCCAAGCACCCGCTAAAGCTCTCTGGGGTGCAGCCACTAGAGGAGGGCAGAGATCCCCTGTGTTAGTTTGGCCCCTGCCCAGAACCTGGCCCAGGCAAAGGGCAGGGGGCAGAGCTGATGCCGGGTTAACACCCCCCTCCTGAGTGATCCCTGGGGCCTTGAAGACGGGACCATCACCCGAGGGCTGTTTCAGTCCAGTGTCCAACGGGCCCTCAGTGCACCCCTAGGAGCACAGCTCAGTCTGAGCTCAAATGGGGCCGAGGAGATGCACAGAGATCACTGGGGCGTGTTCATGAGGAGTGTGAGGGCCCCAGCCTGGGACTCCCAGCGCCCCCTGGCCTCATGCCGAGGGCTCCTTCAGCTCAGCACCGACATGGGGCAGCGCCACCTGCTGTGTCCCCAGCCGTGCTCCCAGTGGGCCTCAGGCCTCCCATGGGACTTCTTGCCCTATGGGGAGCTGGCCCCAGGCTGCATCGCTCACAGCACCACAAACCCAAGGGCATCTGTGCAGGGACAGGCTGGGGGAACTGGAGCTGGGGGACGGGAAGCCTCCCATGGGTCCATGGGGGGCACATGGTGCAGATAAGGGGGCACCCAGAGACCTGCTTCCCTGTACAACTCCCTCTCCCAGAGCCAGCAGGGCCTAGCGAGCCCTGGCCCAGGGCAGACTGTCCCCTCCCAGCATTAGCCAGGCCAAGCCGAGAAGCCTCAGGCAGGGACTTCCCTGCTGGGATGTCCCCAACACAGGATGGGGGCTGGGATCCTGTGGCATCTCCCCAGGGCTCGGTTACGCCCCGTTCCCCTGGGAGCTGCCTACACAATGCCCTGCCCCACGGCTCGGAGCCCACTGGACCCATCACGCTCCTGGCCCCAGGCGCTTTAGAGGGCTGGGTTGGGACACGGGGCTTTGCCCCTCTAGGCTCTCAGCTCCGATCCCCCCAGGCTGGCAGCGACCCAGCCTCGTCCCCCTTCGCTCCGTGCGCTGGGCCCTGGGAAATGGCGGGACGATCTCACTCCAGCTCTGAGGGGAGAAGTGTCCTCACGACAGAGCCCGGCGCGTCGGCCCCTCGCTGGCAGCCTCAGCAGAGACCACGGACTGACTGGGCCACGGAGACCCAGCTCCCCTGCCAGGCTGAGGAGGCCCCGGGGCAGGGGGCCCCTGGGTGGGCAAGGCCGTGGTGGGCAGCTGGCCATGCCCTGGGCCCAGAGGCCGGCAGCGAGGGGAGCACTAGAGCGAGGTGCTGCCGGTACCAGCGCTGATGCTGTGCTGGGCCAGGCGCTGCAGGAGGGCGTCCCGCAGCTCAGTGCTCCCCGCCAGCCCGAAGGCGTAGGCCAGCAGCGCCTGCGTGTAGAGGTCGCTGGTGCTCGACTCCCGGAGGCACTGGAGAGCTCTGGTCACCGTGGGGTCCTGGGACGGGGGAGACACCGAACAGACTCCCCGTCAGGCTGAGCCGGCCAGAGGAGACGCCCCGCGCCTGGGTGTGTCCCCCTGCACCCACCCCATGGGGCCCTAACACCCCCTCCCACCAGCCTGTCGTCACCTCCCGCAACCCATCTCCCCCCCACTGCCACCCGCACCCTGCGCCCCACAAGCCTCGCCAGACCCCCTTCCCTGAGCACTAGACACCGAACAGACTCCCCGTCAGGCTGAGCTGGCCATAAGAGACCCCCTGCGCCTGGGTGTGTCTCCCGGCACCCACCCCATGGGGCTTTAATAATGTTCCACCAGGCAGAGAGCTATCACCCATCTGTTGCCACTGCCACCTGTGCCCTGGGACCAGCTTGCCCAAGCCATGCCCAGATCCCCCAAGAGCCAGACCCAGATCCAGAAACTGGCCAAGTCGCTGAATCTTTCTGATTCCCCGACCCACTATCCCCATCCCAACCTCTCCCTGACCTGCCTCCCAGTATCAACTCCTCTCCCCACTGCCTCCAACAGCACCCCAAATCCCTCCCTGGTACCAACCCCACAACTCCCCCCCCTCACCCCAAAGCCCTCCCTGGTGCCAACCCCCCACAGCTCCCCCATCTCACCCCAAATCCCTCCCTGGTACCAACCCCCTACAGCTCCCCCATCTCACCCCAAATCCCTCCCTGGTACCAACCCCCTACAGCTCCCCCATCCCACCCCAAATCCCTCCCTGGTACCAACCCCCCACAACTCCCCCATCCCACTCCAAATCCCTCCCTGGTGCCAACCCCCCACAGCTCCCCCATCTCACCCCAAATCCCTCCTTGGTACCAACCCCCCACAGCTCCCCCACCTCACCCCAAATCCCTCCCTGGTGAAAACCCCCCACAGCTCCCCACCTCACCCCAAATCCTCCCTGGTACCAACCCCTACAGCTCCCCACCTCACCCCAAATCCCTCCCTGGTACCAACCCCGCCCCAGCTCCCCATCTCACCCCAAATCCCTCCTGGTGCCAACCCCCAGCTCCCCACCTCACCCCAAATCCTTCCCTGGCACTAACTCCCCCCTCACTGTCACCAACAATCTCCAATTCCCCCCCAGCTGCCGGCTCCTCCCCTGGGACAGCCGGGCTTGGCCTCACCGTGAGTGGCTGCCCCAGCTCCAGCAGCGCTGCCGTGATATACGCTGAGAGAGAGAGCTTGTCCACCACGCCGCCCTGCGGGGGATGGAGACACCGGGAGCCGGCTCAGACAGAGCTGCAGGGCATGTTGCCAGGAGCAGGTGAGCCGCTGCCCAGTACAGGCCCATTGGGACAGAGACGACCCGGCTCCAGCACTCCGAGTGGCTGGATTTGGGTCGTGCCTCCTGCTGGGTCCTGCCAGGCCCAACTGGATCCCGAGCAGCTGTCCCCAGTTGTAGCAGCCACTCACTGTGGCAGTGAGTTCCACAGCTTTGTTATAGGGAGAGGCGGTAGCTGATCCATTTTCAAGGCTGTATAAAATTTCAGTACAAAATCCTATCTGATCCACCCTGGAACCAGAGGTTGGGAAGTTGGTTTGAACTGACATTTGCCAGTTTTCCTGTGAAGACCAGGGGCCGTTTCTGGGAGGCTGAGGGATTTGCCCCTCACTGGGCAAGTTCCTGCTCATTAAATAGTCCCCCTGTGCAGGAATCTGGACTTGGCCTAAGATTTGTCTCCTTCTCACTCCCAAAACAGCCGGGTACAGCCCTTGCCCCTCCCGGAGAGTCCCAGCTTCCTGCAAACTCAGGGGCAGTGGCAGGAATTGGGATGTGACTCGAGCTGGGTGGGAATTTCCTGCTGATATGATTTCTCGACAGACGATGCAGTTTCCACAAAACCAAAACTCTGCAGGAAAATGTTACTTTTGCTGAAATGTTTTGATTTCTGTTGGGAAAATGGAAACGCAACATTCTGCAGTGAGGCAGTAGGGCCCAAATCACAGCCTCTCGGGTTGGCGACCTGAACCGAAACCTTCCACTGCGAACCGGTTCAACATTCAGCTGGACCGGCCTCATGCCCCCGCTCCCCCATGGACTCGGCTCCTTCGGACTACATCTCCCATGATGCACTGCAACCGCCCTTCTGACTGAGCCGCGTGGGGAGTTGTGGGAGTCACATGACTTCAGGGCTGGGCTGGGCCCTGCCCGTCAGGGTTTCTGTGCCAGGCAATGAGTGTGGGGTCTGCTTGGTGCCCGCGGGGAGACTGGGTTGTGCAGGAGCCGGGGGCGCTGGGCCAGGGCTGCTCCCTCGTTCGGTGCAATAACTCGCTGCCCCGGCCGTTCCAGCCTTTCAGCCGTTGCTAAAAACCCAGGGAAATCCCTCAACCCGAAACAGGTCACAACAACCAGCTGCCCTGAGGGGCCCCCCTCCCCGTCCCCCGCATGTCCCCCCCTCCCCCCTCCCATCAGCCCGTGCCCCCAGCCTCCCACCTGCAGGGCGTTGTTCAACAGCTTCCCCACACTGCGGAAGCAGCCGGTCTTCCGCTGACGGCGCTGCAGCCACCTTAGGGCGTCTTCTAGGTGCTTCTCGTCGATGGAGATGTAGGGCCTGGCCTGGCCAAAGGACTTGAGAACGAAGGCCGTCAGCCTGGACGGGGAGAGACCCCGTGAGAGGGACACTCTGCAGGAGATGCTGCGGGCCAGGAGGGAGGTGCGTGGGGGATGGGGCTGGGGGGTCACCATTGTGGGGGTGAGCAGAGCTGTCAGGGGAGCCCAGAAAGGGAATGGGGGTGTGATGGCGTAGGGACCATCTGTGTGGGGGATGGGAGAGCCGGGGATGACTTTAGGTGAGAAACAGGACCTGAGCCACTAATCTGAGCCAGGCAGGGGGGAGGGGTGTCAGCACCTTTGCCTGGGAAGCTGGACAAAAGAAGGGGCCTGCTGGAGGGAGTTAGTTCAGTTTCGGTTTTGGGCTGGGTGGTGGAAAAGACGGTTACTCACCGTAGTAACTGTTGTTCTTCGAGATGTGTTGCTCCAATCCATTCCAGTTAGGTGTGCGCGCCGCGCGTGCACGGCTCTCCAGAACATTTTTACCCTAGCAACTCCGGCGGGCCGGCTGGGCGCCCCCTGGAGTGGCGCCGCTATGGCGCTGAATATATACCCCAGCCGGCCCGTCCGCTCCTCAGTTCCTTCTTGCCGGCTACTCCGACAGTGGGAAGGAGGGCGGTCTGGAATGGATAGAGCAACACATCTCTAAGAACACCAGTTACTACGGTGAGTAACCGTCTTTTCTTCTTCGAGTGATTGCTCCTATGCATTCCAGTTAGGTGATTCCCAAGCCTTACCTAGGTGGTGGGGTCGGAGTGAGACGTGGCAGAGTGTAAGACTGCTGAGCCGAAGGCTGCATCGTCTCTGGATTGCTGCACCAACGCGTAGTGGGAGGCGAAGGTGTGGACAGAAGACCAGGTGGCCGCTCTACCGATGTCCTGGATGGGGACATGGGCCAGGAAGGCGGCCGATGAGGCGTGCGCTCTCGTCGAGTGAGCGGTGAGGTGGCATGGTGGCACGCGAGCAAGCTCGTAGCATGTCTGGATACATGCCGTCACCCAGGAGGAAATCCGCTGCTAGGAGACCGGCTCGTCTTTCATGCGGTCGGCAACTGCTACAAACAGCTGGGTCGAATGCCAGAAGGGTTTCGTCCGCTCGATGTAAAAAGCGAGGGCCCTGCGGACGTCCAGGGTGTGAAGCTGTTGTTCCCGAGGGGAGGCGTGCGGCTTCGGGAAGAAGACCGGGAGGAAGATCTCCTGGTTGAGGTGGAAGGCTGACACCACCTTAGGGAGGAAGACCGGGTGTGGTCAAAGCTGCACCTTGTCTCCGTGGAAGACGGTGTATGGTGGACTAACCGTTAGAGCATGGAGCTCAGAGACTCGTCGCGCTGATGTAATTGCGATGAGGAAGGCTGTCTTTCAGGAGAGGTAGAGCAGAGAGCACGTGGCCAGAGGCTCAAAGGGCGGTCCCATAAGCTTGGCCAGAATGAGGTTTAAATCCCAGGTTGGGGCAGGACGCCGCACCGGTGGGTACAAGTGGTCCAGGCCTTTAAGGAAGCGGGAAACCATCTGGTTGGAGAAGATGGACCGACCTCCCATAGATGGACGAAAGGCGGACACTGCTGCCAGGTGTACCTTCAAGGAGGAGACCGCAAGACCTTGCTCCTTAAGGTACCAGAGGTAGTCCAGGATGGTAGGGACAGGGACTACAAAGGGATTGAGGCCTCGTTGGTCACACCAGAGCGCGAACCGCTTCCATTTCGCAAGGTAGGTGGAGCGAGTGGAAGGCTTTCTGCTCTCTAGCAGGACTTGCTGCACTGCCACCGAACAGTCCCTCTCTGCGTGGGTCAACCACGCAGGTACCAAGCTGTAAGAGGGAGGGACTGCAGGTTCGGATGGCGGAGTCTGCCGAAGTCCTGCGTGATGAGGTCCAGCCATAACGGAAGGGGGATGGGATCCTGAACGGAGAGCTCGAACAGCAGGTTGTACCAGTGCTGCCTCGGCCAGGCCGGGGCTACGAGTATGACGTGGGCTCTGTCCCTCCGAAGCTTCAGTAGCACTCGGTGTACGAGCGGGAATGGAGGGAAGGCGTAGAGGAGGTGATCCGTCCAGGAGCAAAGGAATGCGTCCAACAGGGAGCCTGGCGAGCAACCCTGGTATGAGCAATACAGGTGGCACTTCCTGTTCTCCTTGGAGGCAAATAGGTCTATCTGGGGAAACCCCCACCTCCGGAAGATTGTGTGGACGACATCTGGACGGAGGGACCACTCGTGGGAGAGGAACGACCTGCTGAGATGGTCGGCCAGCGTGTTCTGCACTCCCGGAAGAAAGGACGCTTCCAGGTGAATTGAGTGGGTCACGCAGAAGTCCAACAGGAGCATCGCTTCCTTGCAGAGCGGGGAGGAGCGGGCTCCGCCCTGCTTGTTCACATAGAACATCGCCGTCGTGTTGTCCGTGAACACTGCTACGCATTGGCCTTGCAGACGGGCGTGGAAGGTGTGGCACGCCAAGTGGATTGCTCGCAGCTCCCAGACGTTGATGTGGAGGGAGAGCTCCTGGGGTGACCAGAGACCCTGGGTGTGAAGGTCGCCCAGGTGGGCCCCCCATCCCAGCGCCGAGGCATCCTTGGTCAGTGTAACGGATGGACGAGGAGGGCGGAACGGGACTCCTGCACACACGACCTCTGGGTCCAGCCACCAGCTGAGCGAAGCGAGGGTAGGCTTCGTGACCATGACTACCCTGTCTATGGAGTCGTGGTGCGGGCGGTACACTGACGCCAGCCAGGATTGAAATGGGCGAAGGCGCAGCCTCGCGTAGGCGGTGACAAACGTGCACGATGCCATGTGGCCCAGGAGGCGTAGGCAGGACCAAACTGTCATAGTGGGAAAGGCGTGCAGGTCTCGGATGATGGAGACCATCGTCTGGTGCCGAGATCGAGGGAGGCAGGCCCTGGCTACCGTGGAGTCGAGGACCGCTCCAATGAACTCCACTCTCTGCGATTGAGTCAAAGAGGACTTTTCGGCATTGACAAGAAGGCCCAGTACCCGAAACAGGGATAGTATTTCGGAAATTTGTTGGGATGGCCCGCGAACCAGCCAGTCGTCGAGATACGGGTGGATGTGAACACGACGACGGCAGAGATCTGCAGCAGCTACCGCCATGCACTTGGTGAAGACCCTCGGCGCGGTGGATAGGCCGAAGGGTAGTACCGCAAACTGGTAGTGCGCACTGTTGACCATGAAACGTAGATAGCGTCGATGGGGAGGGTAGATCGCAATATGGAAGTACGCGTCCTTCATATCGAGGGCGGCAAACCAGTCTCCCGGATCCAGGGAGGGAATGATGGTCCCCAGGGTTACCATGCGAAATTTGAGCTTGACCATGTACTTGTTGAGCTCCCGGAGGTCCAATATGGGTCTGAGACCTCCTTTCGCCTTGGGGATGAGGAAATAATGGGAATAGAATCCCCTGCCCTGCCTGTCGTGCGGCACCTCCTCTATGGCACCCAAACTCAACAGCGTCTCAACCTCTTGTAGGAGGCATTGCTCGTGAGAGGGGTCCCTGAAGAGGGACAGGGAAGGTGGGCGGGAAGAAGGGGGCGAAATAAACTGAAGGTGGTAACCATACTGGATAGTACGAAGTACCCAGTTGTCCGATGTTATTTGGGACCACGCCGGGAGGAAGCGGGAAAGGCGGTTGCAAAACAAAGGGGTTGGATCCTGGAAAGAGTCTGATGGGCCATCCTCGGGCGTCCCATCAAAACTGTTGCTTGGGCCCTTGCGGGGCCTTGGACGACGCCTGGGCCTGGTTGTGCCTGCTGCCGGATGGCCTACGGCCAGTGATGAGCTGCCAAAATCTTAACAACGGGTTCCCTATAAAAAGTTCTGATTTAACAACGGGTTTCCTATAAAAAGTTCTGATTTAAGGGATGTGCAACAGCATGTATTTTTTGTACCAATAGGGTTACCATACGTCCATATTTTCCCAGGAGGTGATTAAGAACCGAAAAGCCTGACATGTCCAGGAAAATACAGATGTATTTTAACCCTACCTAAAGTTCTTTTTTAAAAAGATGGGGCTGAACTAGAAATGAGCTCCGTTTCACATGTGTGGGTGGTGATCAGGGACAGTCTCAATTTTTTGGTCTTTTTCTTATATAGGCTCCTATTACCCCTCACCCCCGTCCCGATTTTTCACACTTGCTGTCTGGTCACTCTAGGGTGTGCACATGTGTGGGTCCCAGCTGCTCCCTGCCCCCCGCCTCATTAAAGCAGGTGTGCAGGGTTACTGCCCTGGGAACTGCAGGGCACCAGTGGATGTGGGGCCGGCTGCAGATAGGGGCGTGGGGCAGGGCTAGCTGGAGGCAGGGAGTGACATGGGATGGCTGTGGGCAGGTGATGCAGACGGGCGGGCTGCGGGTGGCTGTGGGCAGGGGGTGGCTGTGGGCGGCTGTGGGCAGAGGCTGGCTGCAGGCAGGGGGTGGCTGTGGCAGGGGCTGTGGGCAGAGGGTGGCTGGCTGTGGGTGGCTGTGGGCAGGGGCTGGGGCAGGGCTGGCTGGCGGGCAGGGGCTGTGGGCAGGGGCTGGCTGCGTGGCTGTGGGCAGGGGTGGGGCAGGGGCGGCTGCGGGCAGGGGGCGGCTGCTGGTGGCTGTGGGCAGGGGCTGGCTGCGGCTGGCTGGGGGCAGGGGCTGGCTGTGGGCAGAGGCGGCTATGGGCAGGGGTGGGGCAGGGGCGGCTGGCTGCGGGTGGCTGTGGGCAGGGGTGGGGCAGGCGGCTGTGGGCAGGGGTGGCTGTGGGTGCCTGGGGCAGGGGTGGGGTGGGGCTGGCTGGGGCAGGGGGGGCAGGGGCGGCTGTGGGCAGGGGTGGCTGTGGGTGGCTGGGGGCAGGGGTGGCTGGGGCAGGGGCTGGCTGCGGGTGGCAGGGGTGGCTGGGGCAGGGGTGGGGCAGGGGGCGGCTGGCTGGGGTGGCTGGGGTGGCTGGGGCAGGGGTGGGGTGGGGCTGGCTGGGGGCAGGGGTGGGGCAGGGGCGGCTGTGGGCAGGGGTGGCTGTGGGTGGCTGGGGGCAGGGGTGGCTGGGGGCAGGGGCTGGCTGCGGGTGGCTGGGGGTGGCAGGGGTGGGGGTGGCAGGGGCTGGCTGGGGCAGGGGAGGGGTGGCTGGGGTGGCTGGGGCAGGGGTGGCTTGGGCAGGGGCTGGCTGCGGGTGGCTGGGGGTGGCAGGGGTGGCTGGGGCAGGGGTGGGGCAGGGGCGGCTGTGGGCAGGGGTGGCTGTGGGTGGCTGGGGGCAGGGGCTGGCTGGGGGCAGGGGTGGGGCAGGGGCGGCTGTGGGCAGGGGTGGCTGTGGGTGGCTGGGGGCAGGGGTGGCTGGGGGCAGGGGCTGGCTGCGGGTGGCTGGGGTGGCAGGGGTGGGGCAGGGCGGGCTGCGGGTGGCTGTGCTGTGGGCAGGGGTGGGGCAGGGGCGGCTGTGGGCAGGGGTGGCTGTGGGTGGCTGGGGGCAGGGGCTGGCTGGGGGCAGGGGTGGGGCAGGGGCGGCTGTGGGCAGGGGTGGCTGTGGGTGGCTGGGGCAGGGGTGGCTGGGGGCAGGGGCTGGCTGCGGGTGGCTGGGGTGGCAGGGGTGGGGCAGGGGCGGCGGCTGGCTGCGGGTGGCTGTGGGCAGGGGTGGGGCAGGGGCGGCTGTGGGCAGGGGTGGCTGTGGGTGCCTGGGGGCAGGGGTGGGGTGGGGCTGGCTGGGGGCAGGGGTGGGGCAGGGGCGGCTGTGGGCAGGGGTGGCTGTGGGTGGCTGGGGGCAGGGGTGGCTGGGGCAGGGGCTGGCTGCGGGTGGCTGGGGTGGCAGGGGTGGGGCAGGGGCGGCGGCTGGCTGCGGGTGGCTGTGGGCAGGGGTGGGGCAGGGGCGGCTGTGGGCAGGGGTGGCTGTGGGTGGCTGGGGCAGGGGATGGCTGGGGCAGGGGCTGGCTGCGGGTGGCTGGGGGTGGCAGGGGGTGGCTGGGGCAGGGGTTGGGGCTGGGGGTGGCAGGGGCTGGCTGGGGGCAGGGGGTGGGGCAGGGGGTGGCTGGGGGTGGCAGGGGCTGGCTGGGGGCAGGGGCTGGCTGGGGGCAGGGAAGGCGGGGGAGGGGCACAGATACTCACACGGGGGGGCGGGGCTGGGAGCAGCAGGAGGCAGCCGGGGACTCACCAGGCAGCAGCAGGAGCCCCAGGGCCAGAGGTCCAAAGAGCAGGAGCAGCAACAGCGCCAGGAGGCAGCTCACATGGCTCTCGCAGCACAGCGCAGCGCCCCCCGGCAGCCGGGAGGAGGAATTACAGGCTTCCCAGGCAGAGCCCATCAAAGCTTCCCTCGCAGGGAAGCTAGTTAACAAGCGGTTCTAAAACCGCTTCTAAATTTAACAACGGGTTCGCGCGAACCGGTGCGAACCGGCTCCAGCTCACCCCTGCCTATGGCGGTTTAGACCGTTCCACCGACTATTATACGGCCTTGACCTGGCCTGGGTAAAAGGCCGGTAGGGCTGTTGCTGCCGGAAAGAGCGCCTCTGGGTAGCTGGTGTGTGCATACCCAGAGTGCGGATAGCTATACGACCGTCCTTGAGGGTCTGGATCCTGGAGTCCATTTTCTCCGAGAACAGACCGTGAGTCTCAAAGGGGAGGTCCTGTAGGGTATACTGCACTTCCGGCGGCAAGGTGGAGGACTGCAGCCAGGAGATGCGCCGCATAGTCACTCCGGAGGCCAAAGTCCTGGCCCCTGAGTCCGCCAAGTCCAGAGCAGCCTGGATGGAGGACCTGGAGGCTTTTCTGCCCTCTTCAACCAGAGCCGAGAACTCTTGTCGGGAAGCCGTCGGGATCAGCTCCGAAAACTTAGTGAGGGACATGAAAATGTCAAAGGTGTAACGAGCTAGGAGGGCCAACTGGTTTGCAATCCGAAGCTGGAGACCCCCCGCTGAATACACCTTCCGGCCCAACAGGTCCATGCGCCTGGCGTCCTTGGACTTTGGCGCCGGGGCTGGCTGTCCGTGCCTCTCACGGTCATTAACAGACTGCACGACGAGTGAGTCTGGAGCGGGGTGGGTGTACAAATACTCGTACCCCGTGGGGGGGACAGAGTATTTTCGTTCGACGCCCCTTGCAGTAGGAGGGACGGATGCCGGCGACTGCCAGATGGTAGTGGCATTTTTCTGAATGGTCTTAATAAACGGGAGGGCCACCCGCACCGGGGCCTCGGCTCCGATGACGTTGGTCACCGGGTCTTCGTCTTCCGGGACCTCCGCCACCGGGAGGTCAATAGCTTTCGCCACCCTGCGAAGAAGGTCCTGGTGGGCCCACAGGTCAATCGGGGGAGGGTCCACCGTAGCGGCACCCGCCACCGCCTCATCCGGTGAGGAAGACGAGGAAAGAGTCTGGACCACCACATCTGCAGGTGGTTGTTCCGGGGCTTGGGAAGCTGTATCATGCTCCGGATGCTCTGCGGGACCTGATGGCGACAGGGCCTCCCCTGGTGGTGTTGGGGGAGGCCTGCTCACCGTGGCTTCTGGCACCCTGTGTTCAGCACCCGCTGGGCGCGGGGGGAAAGGGAGCCCTTGGGACTCATGGTATGCCCAGGGGACCCAAAAACCCCACTGCTGTGGTCCAAGGTCCTGGTTCTGGGTGCCCGCCCGGAGATCTCTCCCGCTGCCCGCCTGGGAGGCGACTGATGACTGACGCAAAGGCCACGGCGGGGGGGGGGGGTAGAGGCGCTGATGGAGTGCACCGTGGAAGGAGGCAGTTTGTCCCCGGACAGTGCCGAGGATCGGTGCCAGCTGTCACAGTGCCAGGATGGAGATCGGGACGGTCGATTGCCTCGGTACTGGGAGCCTGACCGCGACCTCGATCGGCGGTGACGGGAGCGGCTTCGGGAGTCGCGGCGCCGAGATCGGTACCGGGAGCCAGACCTCCGACGGTACCGTCGGTCCGGTGACTGGGACCGTGAGCGTCGCCGGGAGTGCGACCGGTACCGCGATACTGAGCAGTACCGGTACTGCGACCGGTGCCGAGACGGGGAGCGGTACCGAGACGGTGATCTGTGCCGGGATCGGGATCGGCGTGACGGCGACCGTTTCCTGGATCGGGACCGGGTCCGAGACTTGGAGCGCCGTCCATCCCGTCTGTCGGGGGCCGCATCATTGCCGACTTGCCCACCGACTGAACAGCCCGCACGGGCGGCGCCGGGGGCCGGAGGCTCGGTGCCTCTGCGAGCTCGATAAGCTCCCTCGCCGTCGCGAATCTCTCAGGCGTGGACAGGAGATGCAGCTCGACCGTGGTCGGCACCGGGGAGCAGGGAGGTACCGGACTCGACGGCTCTTGAGGTGCCAGAGTCAACGGAACCGTGCACGGCTTGTGCACTACCACAGCCGGTGCCGGAGGTGCCGGTGATGGCTGGGTAAGCTGTCCCGAAGTCGGAGGCTTAGGAGCCAAGTGTACCGTCTTCCGTTTCCTCGGTGGAGAGAGGGAACGGTGCCGGGACTTCGGTGCCGTCTGCGAAGCTTTAGCCACGTCGGTGCCAGGGCGGCTCGATGCCGCTGGTGCACTGCGCGCCGAGGACGGTTTCGGTGCCGCCGGGGACGGAGCGGGAGGCTGAAGTGCTGACTCCGTAAGGAGCTGCTTGAGGCGAGAGTCTCGCTCCTTTCTCGTGCGCAGCTTAAACGCCGTGCAGATCGGGCACTTATCTGTCCTGTGAGATTCCCCGAGGCAGCGCAGGCAGGAGTCGTGCGGGTCGCCAATGGGCATGTGCCGCTGGCAAGCCACGCAGGGCTTAAACCCCGGTGCCTTGGGCATGAGCCCGCACCGGTTGTGGAAGAAGAGGGGCTAACCCCTCTAATTCCCTTACTATACTATAACTACTAAACTTATTCAACTAATCTAACAGCTAAACTAAGTTAACCAACTATATACACTGAAGAAATGGAGAAACGCTAGGGCTGTGGAGGTAAGAGAGCACTCCACTGTTCCAACTGGCCGTCACGGGCGGTAAGAAGGAACTGAGGAGCGGACGGGCCGGCTGGGGTATATATTCGGCGCCATAGCGGCGCCACTCCAGGGGGCGCCCAGCCGGCCCGCCAGAGTTGCTAGGGTAAAAATGTTCCGGAGAGCCGTGCACGCGCAGGGCGCACACCTAACTGAAATGCATAAGAGCAATCACTCGAAGAAGAATAAAGGGAATTCCAAGCTGGGGACTAAGCTTCCTCAACTCCCAGAAGGACCAGATTGAGGGGTCCTGGTTGTGCCTATAAGCTCTGCTGTAGCCTGCGTTCCTGTTGTCCAATAAACCTTCTGTTTTACTGGCTGGCTGAGAGTCACTGTGAGTCCCAGGAAGAGGGGTGCAGGGCCGGACTCCCCCACACTCCGTGACAACTGGTGGTAGCGGTGGAATTGACTGCACCCCATGGATGGCGCTTCCTGCAGTAAGTGACAGGGGAGCAGTAAAACGAAGGGACAATTTTAGGGGCGATTAACCCCTGGGAATGTGCGACCAGAGAGAAGGACTTTTGCAATAACAGGGTCTCCCGGGGGATCACAGCGAGCGGTGCTGGGGTGGAGGAGTCTGCAGCTCGACTCTGGCAGAGAGGTGGTGACCTCAGGAAGGACTGGCACGCTAGGGGTCTCCCTGGAAACCGTGGGGAGCAGTGAGCACCCAGGCCTGTGAGTGGCCAGCAGGAAGAGGTATGCCAAGCGCATTAAGTGTGACCTGGTTAAACTGCTGGTATTGGAGCAACTGTATGAGCGGTGCCCACCCGACCTGAGGCTGTGGTTGAGGGACCAAAAGCCAGAGAACCCGCGACATGCAGGGCGGCTGGCTGATGACTTTGTGAAGAGCCGATCGGGGGGTGGCAGGGAGGAGTTCCAAAAGAACAGGCCCGCTGCGATGCAGAGAGAGAGTCACCCTGGGACCTCCCAAAGGGGGAATAGGGAGAACCCCCTCCCAAGGGGAACGCCCAAGGACATGGCTCAGAGAGGCTGCAGCCTCAGACCCAGCCAGCAGAAGGGAGCATGTCCCCATCTCTGTCCCAACTGCTGAGTTCCAGGCTGAGTAGCAGAAAGATCCCTCCTTGCGGAGGCCAAGGGACCTGGCCGATCTCCGTGTGGTACAGTCCATGAGGAGAGGTTGCAAGGAGAGGTTCCTGTGGGAGAAGGGGTTCCAGTACCGAGAATGGGCTCCCACAGGGGAAGTAGAGTCATGAGGTTTCAGGAGGCAGCTGGTGGTTCCCCAGAAGTTTCGCCACAAGCTACTGTACCTGGCCCATGACATCCCTCTCGCAGGGCCCCAGGGAATCCGGCGCACCAGGCAGAGGCTGCTAAGGAGCTTTTACTGGCCTGGGGTCTTTACCCATGTCCGACAGTATTGCCAATCCTGTGACCCCTGCCAGAGGGTGGGAAAGGCCCGGGACAAGGGGAAAGTGGCTTTGAGGCCTTTACCCATCATAGAAGAACCTTTCCAGAAGGTGGCCATGGACATAGTGGGACCTCTCAGCAAGACGACCCGGTCGGGGAAGAAATACATTCTGGTGGTGGTAGATTTTGCCACTCGCTACCCCGAGGCGGTGGCCTTGTCCTCTATCGAAGCAGACACCGTGGCAGATGCACTGCTGACCATTTTCAGTCGGGTGGGGTTCCCCAAGGAAGTCTTAACGGACCAGGGGTCCAACTTCATGTCGGCCATGCTCCGGTGCTTGTGGGAGAAATGTGGGGTCTGGCACAACTGGGCCTCAGTGTATCACCCCCAGTCCAATGAGCTGGTGGAAAGGTTCAATGGGACGCTAAAGATGATGCTAAAAACATTTATGCACCAGCACCCACAGGACTGGGACAAGTACTTACCTCACCTGCTGTTCGCATACCGGGAGGTACCCCAGGAATCCACTGGGTTTTTGCCTTTCGAACTGTTATATGGAAGGCGGGTAAAGGGGCCCCTGGACCTGATGAGAGATGAATGGGAGGGGAAGACCGCTCCCGATGGAGAATCAGTGGTGGAGTATGTCCTGACCTTCCAGGAAAGACTTGCCGAGCTCATGGGCCTGGCCAGGGAGAATCTGGCCCGAGCCCAGAGGAAGCAGAAGGTCTGGTATGACCGCACGGCGTGGGCCTGCGCCTTCGCCACTGGGGATCACGTGATGGTTCTCATCCCCGTGAGAAAGAACAAACTCCAGGCCGCCTGGGAAAGGCCCTTCAAGGTTGTCAAGCAACTAAATGAGGTAAACTATGTGGTGGAGCTGTCTAACCGGGCACATCACTGCCGGGTGTACCATGTGAATATGATGAAGCCATACTATGACGGGGGAATGTGGTGATGGCCGTGTGTGGACACTGGGAAGAGCAGGGAGATGACCCTTTAGTGGATCTATTCCCTGGGACAAAAGCTGGTTCCCCCCTGGAGGCAATTCCCCTCTCTGATCAGCTGACCCTGGCCCAGCACGCTGAGATCAGAGGGGTGCTGCATCTATACTGACAGCTGTTTTCCAACCAGCCTGGATGCACTAATTTGACTGTCCACCGGGTGGAGACCGGGTCACATCCTCCTATAAGATGCTCCCCTTTTCGAGTCACCAGGAAAACTGCCCAGGACCTAGAAAGAGAGGTCGGGGACATGCTGGCTTTCGGGGTGATCCAGCCATCTTCCAGACCTTGGGCCTCGCCAGTGGTTCTGGTCACCAACAGGGATGGGTCAATCCGGTTCTGTGTGGACTATCGAAAGCTCAATGCTATCACCGTATCTGATGCCTACCCCATGCCCAGGCCTGACGAGCTCCTAGACAAGCTGGGAGGCGCTCGGTACCTCACCACCATGGATCTTACAAGGGCTACTGGCAAGTGCCACTGGGCGCAGATGCCAGGCTGAAATCGGCGTTTATCACCCCTCTGGGTCTCTACGAGTTTCTGACCCTGCCCTTCGGCCTCAAGGGAGCACCGGCCACCTTCCAGCGCCTGGTGGATCAGCTACTGAGGGGAATGGAGAGTTTTGCCATGGCGTATATTGACGACATCTGCGTCTTTAGCTGGACCTGGGAGGACCACATGTCCCAGGTTAAACAAGTGCTGGACCGACTCCGGGAGGCGGGGTTAACCGTAAAGGCTGAGAAGTGCAAGTTGGAGATGGCTGAAGTATCTTACCTGGGTATAGCAGGGTGGATCCTGCTCCTGCTGAGAAGGGGTTTGAAAGCAGCTTGGCAGGGCTTGAGAGCTGCTACTCTCAAGGCTGAGCTGATTGGGGGAAGTGGCTGCAGCTGGGGCCACGCCCCAAACAGAGCAACAGGGCCTTATAAGAAGGCAGGGAAGCCAGAAGCCAGACAGTCTCTCTCTGGCTCTAGAGAGAGATGGGCCTGGCTGCTTAGGAGCTGAGACAAGGTACCTAGAGTGAAGCAGGGCTGGGGAGAGGCTAAGGAGCTGGGGAGCTCTGGCCTGGAAAGCCCCAGGCTGCGGCCTAGTAGAGGGCTAAGAGGTACTGGGGGTTGCAGGGGGCAACCTAGGGGCAGGCAAGGCAGCAGGTCCAAACCCCCTTTGCCGATGATGAGTACTGGATGCTGCAGTCTGCCCCAGCGAACGGGGGCTAGAAAGAGACTGGGCAGTAGCCACTACTGAGGCGAAGTGGGGATAGTGGGGTGGGGGTTCCCCAAGGAGGGGAGACCCTAAGAGAAAGGGGTTATTGGTGGGGGCAGCACCCCATGTGAAAGGGCACCGGGGTCCAGGGAGGGACTCAGGCCAGAGGACAGGCGGATCACCGGCCTGCAGAGGGCGCTCTGAACGCTGGACTGAGCTAATTCCCGGAGTGACCAGCAGGAGGCGCCGCGGGGGTGAGTCCGACCCGTTACACTGGGCCATCGGGTGGGGAACGGCTGCCTAAAGCCAGAACCAGCCAAGGTGGAGGTGATCAGAGAATGGCCCGCTCCCCAAACCAAAAAGCAGCTCCAGGCCTTTATTGGGATGGCAGGGTACTATCGAAGGTTCGTGCCCCACTTTAGCGCCATAGCCGCCCCCATCACTGAGCTGTGGAAGAAGGGGAAGCCAGACAAAGTGGTCTGGACCGAGCAGTGCCAGCAGGCTCTCCGGGCGCTGAAGGAGGCTCTGGTTATTGGCCCAGTTCTGGCAAACCCAGACTTTGACAAACCCTTTATGGTGTTCACCAACGCCTCAGATATGGGACTGGGGGCGGTGTTAATGCAGGAGGATGAAAAGTGGGGGAGACACCCCATCGTGTACCTGAGCAAGAAGTTACTACCCCGGGAGCAGAACTACGCAGCCATCGAGAAGGAATGCCTGGCCATGATGTGGGCCCTTAAGAAACTAGAGCCATATCTCTTTGGGCGACACTCACCGTGTACACCGACCACTCTCCCCTGACCTAGATGCACCAGATGAAAGGAGCCAACGCCAAGCTCCTGAGGTGGAGCCTGCTCCTGCAGGATTACGACATGGACGTGGTCCATGTGAAGGGAAGTGCCAACCTGATAGTGGATGCGTTGTCCCGGAGAGGGGGCCCTGAACTTCCCCAGGTCACTGGGCAGAGTGACCCCGCTCTGTTCAGTCTCGAAGGTGGGAGAGATGTGATGGAGTAGGGACTGTCTGTGTGGGGGATGGGAAAGCCGGGATGACTTTAGGTGAGAGACAGGACCTGAGCCTGTAATCTGAGCCAGGCAGGGGGGAGGGGTGTCAGCACCTTTGCCCAGGAAGCTGGACAAAGGAAGGGGCCTGCTGGAGGGAGTTAGTTCCGTTTTGGTTTTGGGCTGGGTGGTGGAATTCAGGGAATCCCAAGCTGGGGACTAAGCTTCCTGAACCCCCAGAAGGACCAGATTGAGGGGTCCTGGTTGTGCCCACAAGCTCTGCTGTAGACTGCGTTTCTGTTGTCCAATAAACCTTCTGTTTTACTGGCTGGCTGAGAGTCACTGCGAGTCCCAGGAAGAGGGGTGCAGGGCCTGACTCCCCCATACTCCGTGACAGGGGGTTGGGGGTTGGAGTGAGTACGAGGGGCAGAGCTGTGTGGGGAGCAGGACTGGAATAGCACTGGGGCTGGGGGTCAGGCTGCAGCCCGGTAGGCCGTGCCCACCCAGAGCCCTGACTCGCCCGTGCCGTGCGGCCCCTCACCAGGTGTTGCCCCTGGCGTCGCTCTCCCCAAAGGCGCTGTAAGAGCCGTCGTTGTGCTTATAGAGCAGCTCACGCTGGTAGCCTGTGGGGACGGGAGAGAGACAGCGAGTCCTGGATCCGCTCACCCCCAGGGGCTAGAATCCACCCCCAGCCTGCGCCCCGTGGGGCCTGCTAGCCCTCCCCTCCCCCACGGCGCTGAGACTCAGAGATTCCAGGGGTCGGTTTGAATAGGGGGATGGAGTTAAGGCTGAATAGGGCCCCGATCCCCCAAATGCTCCAGCGCCCTGACCTGGGGCTGGATCCCAACCAGCACCCCCTAGAGGGGAAAGGGCTCCTCTCCCATTCCCTGAACCCTGAGTCTAACAGTCCTTATGTCCTGGGCCTGAGAGAGGAAAGGCCAAGGATCTCATTCCCTGACCCCCAGAGCCAGCCAGGGCCCTGATCTGGGGCTGGACTGGAACTCAGGCCCCAGAGGTGGCATGGACAGGGCCCGATGTGATGAAGTGGGAATGTTCTGGCTGTGTTATGTGAATGCTGAGTGGGGAGTACTGGCCAGGAAGGTGGCAGGGGAGTTGTGCTGGGACGACCTGCACTGGGGAAGGGAGGATACCTGAGCATGTAACCTGAGAACCCAGGAGAGGGGGTGGAGGCCAGGTAACACCTCTGCCCGGGAAACTGGCAAAGGACAAAGGCAGGGGGAGGAGCTGGGGGGAGGCTGAGTGAGAGGCTGGAGGGAGTTTCAGTTTGAAGCTGTCTGGGAAATGGAGGGGAGCCTGACGGGCTTGGGCTTCCCAACGGGGCTGTGGCCTCCCTGGGGCCCCAGATGGACCTAACTAAAGGGGGTCCTGTTGTCTGTACCGGCAAGACCTGTTTTGGACTGTGCTTCTGTCATCTAACTAAACCTTCTGTTTTACTGGCTGGCTGAGAGTCGCGTCTGACTGCGAAGTAGGGGTGCACGATCCTCTGGCTTTCCCCAGTATACCACCTGAGCAGACTCGCTGTGGGAAGCACAGGGAGAGGCAGAGGATGCTGAATGCTCCAAGGTCAGACCCAGGAGGTGAAACCGTGTGAGCTTCTTGCCCTGGAGACAGTCTGCTCCAACGGAGAGGAGGCTCCCCAAAGTCCTGACTGGCTTTGTGGGGAGCAGTTCCAGAGCATCACCCAGGGACTCCGTGACACCCTCACATGGCCCCGCCGTTCCCTGGGGGTGCAGAGGCAGGAGGACACTCACCACTCTGGAGGAATCCCTTGGCCTTGTCTCTGATCTCCGGGCTCAGCTGCCCGCTCTTCTCCAGGTACTGCTGGATGTAGATGTTGGGAGCGAACCGGACCATGTTCTGCTCTCCGCAGCCGTAGGGCATGGCCAGCAGGCGGTCTATGTTCTGCAGAGCCGTGCCCATTATGTCTCCTGGCACCAAGGGAGTTGGGGGAGCAGAGAATTACCAGGCTGCACAACAGCTACCCCGTCCCTAACACCACATCAATGGAGCCCTGGCATGGGGGGGCCCAGAGCCCCCACTTTGATTCAGACCTGGTGGGGTTACGTGGATACGTGGTGATGAATGGCCAAGACACCAATGCCCTGGCACAGCTTCATGGCATCACCGCGGGAGTCTACCTCCCCTCGCTGTGGCAGAGGCCCTGGAGCACAGACTGCAGGGACCAGTCCTGCCCTGGCCCCAGACACCCACTAGACCTCATTGGTCTTTTCCATCCATGATGCTCCGGCCTTGCTGATCAGAGCGCTGGGCCACAGACGGGCCGGCTGGCAAAGGGCATCGTGCTCTGGCAGGGCTGGGGCAGGGGAATTCCTTACCCAGGACAGTCACGTGGGCCCGCACGGACCCTGCCAGGACATTCGCAGGCAGCTGCAAGGAGATTTCTTCGGAGGCTGCGTAACACGAAGGCAAAGACACACCGTTAAAGGCCTCTTGGGAACCAGCCCGTCTCCAGCCAATCAGATCCCTCCATTCCTCACCGTCCAGAGCTCTCGCCCAGTCACAGCCCCTCTCCCAAGCTCCCCGCACCGTGGCACGTACGTCCCCTTGAGGGCGAGGGCTGGGGGTTCTCAGTGGGAGGACCTGCCTGTGGGAGTCGGTCCCTCTCCTGGCCCCAGAGAGCCAGTGAGATGAGCTCTGCAGGGAGCATCGTGCACACGGGGGCCAGGCTGCAGGGGAGAGGAGCTGGCGCAACAGGGGCCCAGTGAGACTCGGGAGCAGGAGCCGGACGTGCTCGAGCCTTTGGCCTGTGGCAGACAGTTCCATAACTGCCCACTAGGGGGTGCATCTTCCCTGGGCAGCTGGTAATTGACCCTGTCCCAGGCAGGACATTGGCCTGGATGCCCCCTGGTCCGGTCCGGCCTGGCGGCTCCTGTGCCCCTAGCTGGGCCATCCAGCGGCTCAGCCATCACTGACGTGCCGCAGCCAAGAGACTCCCAGCGTTAGTGACACCCACTGAGCCCCGCACAGGCGCTGGGATCCTACCTTCCTGGCAGAGCAGGGAGCTGTGCGCCTTCTCCTCCAGGATCCCCCCCGGCTGTGGGGAAGGAGCATCAGACAGAAGGTCAGGAGAAGGGACCGCGCACGTCACAGCCTGACAGGGCCTGCTGGGTCAGCCAGTGCCCCTAGCCAGGGCAGGATCATCCCCTACAGCCCCTGCTGTGGGGCTCGGGCACATCCAGCTCTCAGCGCCCCAGCGATGGGGCTCCCGTCCCTTCCCCAGGGAGACTGTTCAGAGCCCAGTAGATCTCACGGCTTCCTCCTCTACAGCACGGAGCTTCCCTCTGCTAGTTCCCTCCGCCCCCTCGAGCTCTCGCATGTGTCACACAGCCCCCTCGAGCCCTCCCGTGTGTCACACTCAGCCACCCCCCTTGGGGTAACCCCCGTCTCTGTCTGCCCCACGACTCTCCCGCCAGCTCCCTGATATCGCTGGGACGGGGCCGCGTGACGGGGCAGTGCAGGTCGGGGTCCGGTACGTGGATGGCGCTGTGCTGGGACATTACTTTCTGTGGCAGGACAAAGAACAATCACAAGTGCAGACTCGGCCCACGGCCACTAGGGGGTGAGACCCAGGCCCCGGATCTCCCTCCGCTCTGCCCAGAGGCCCTGACAGACACTGACCTGGACCAGCAGGGGTTTTATCACAGTGTCCACTCGCCCCTGGGCCGGCACCACGGCCAGCTCGTTGCCGCACAGCTCCTCGGTGTGCAGAGCCTCGGTGCTGACGGTGAAGTTCACCTCCCCTGCAGAGCAAGGCGGGAGATGCCCCCGTTAGACAGACCAGCGCCCCTGCCCGAGGCAGAGAGGAGCCCGTGTCCGAGGGTGGGAGGATACTTGAAGGGAAGGGTGGTGAAGAAGGGAGAGAATAGTAGAAAAAGAAAGAAAATGAGGGGAGAGAGAGAGAGAGAGGGAATGGGGAGAAAAGAGAGAGAAGGCCAGAGGGGAAGGGAAGGATGGAGGGAAGTGACTGTGGGAAATGGTGATTAGGACGTAAGAGGTTTCACTGCTGGGGCATCCTCTCAGCCCCCTCCCCCGCAGCTCTTCTCATCCCCTCCACTTGGTACCAAGCCCTGAGTGACCCCATCCTGCGCCCTCCTTCTCACTCCCAGCACAGAGCTTCCAATGCTCCTTACCCGTCTGTCCCCCACGCAGAGCCTCCAAAGGCCCCTACCTGCCTCCCTAGCGCGAAGGCTCCAGCACCCCTTCTCTGCCCCCCCATGCAGAGCCCCCCCCGCCTCTCCCCTCTGGCACAGAGCCCCCAGCGCCCCTTACCCAGGCTGCTCGCCGTCACCTCCCACTGGAAGGTTTTCCCTTCATCTGCACAGAGGCAGCTGGTGTAGGCGCCGTCCTCGCCCGCCTGCACCTGGAACTGCGCAGACTCTGCCAGCGTCACCCGCACCTGTGGGGCCCAACACGAGAACCCCCTTAGTCTGCGGGGGACGCGCTCACACGCGCCAGCTCCAGCCGAGACGTGACCCCTCTGGGGCTCAGGCCCCCTCACCGCAATGTGCTGACCCCAGTGGTCATAGGGTCACAGCCAGTGACTGCCGGTGCCACTCGCCGGCCTGCGCCGCTGCCCAGCCCCCCAGCCCCAGGTCACTGGCCCCAGCAGCCCCCGCAGCCCAGCCCCGGGCGGCGCTCACCTTGATGCACTGCCGCAGGTAGTTGAAGACAGTGGCCTTTAGGGCGAAGGCCTCTCCCCGGATCACGGAGTACGGCAAGGCCAGCTCCACAAAGAAGGGTTTGAAGGCCGTGAAGGTGGCCGTGGGCGAGAGCCCAAAGCCCAGCTCCGCCGTGCAGAACATCCCAGCTTTCCACTCCGTGATGGTGTCGGGCACCGAGACTGGGACGTCCTTGGAGCCCCCCTCGCTGGGCCGGGACGGACACAAACAGAGCGTCAGACACGCGGCCGCCCCCTGGGAAGTGCCCACGAGCACGGTCACCGGAGACGTCCCTGCCCGACCCTCCGCTGGGCTGGGGCCAGAAACAGGCCAATCCCAGACAGCAGAGAGGGGAAGAGCTGTCAGTGCCCCCATCTCCTCCCCTCCTCCGCCCCACGCCAGCTAGCGCAGGATCCTGCCCTGCCCCTGGGCTCTCTTGGCTGGGCTCAATGTCCCACGGGATGGGGATCCCCCCTTCCCCAGCTGGACACGTCTCCCTGTCAGGGGGCTATTCCTGGGGTCAGCCTCAATTCCCCCTGCTCGGGATCCCCTGCCCCTCCCACGTCTACCCCATGTGCCACCTTCAATTCCCCACTGCTGTGCTGGGTCCCTGTAGCTGGCAACAGGGCGCAGGAACCGGCCCCACACGGGCAGCCGGCCCTCCCCCAGCCAGTGCACCGCCTCTGGGAGCTGCTGCTTTCCAGGATCTGGCCTGGAGGCCGCTCTGCAGGGACGGTCTGTGACAGCTCCTCACTCACCCCACAGGCACCAGGTCCCACAGCCACGTCTCTGGGAAGTACACACGTGGCGCTGCCTCCTCCTGGGTGCTGGATTCTGGCGGTAGCAGACCGTTGATCGCTGGGGTCCCTGCTTCACTATCCACACTTGCTGCCCAAGGGATCACTGTTAGAAAAGATACAAAGGGGGGTTGAGGGAGCCCCACACAGTATTGGGGCAAATACAGACGATGATACCCGTGAGTTTGCACCTGCAAAGTCTCGGTGTTTGGAGACATTTCGGGGGCTGCATGTGGCCCCTGGGAGCTCTGAGAACTGACCCCTGCTGGCAGGGCGGGGGCTGGAGGGGTCGAGCTGGGGGTGTCCTACATGCAGCACACACTGGTGGACTCAGCACGTGGGCAGGAGCCAGGGAGCCCTGAGCTCAGTCCCAGCTCTGCCCCGAGCAGCGTTAAAGGTACGTTGCACTCCCAGAGCCCTGCACAAAGAGCCGCTAGCCAGGCAGATCAAATCATTAGCCGCACTGAGCAGCTGGAACATAGAGGCCTAGAGAGGCTCAGTGTGTTTCTACAGCAATCACCAAGCATGAGTGGGCACTGCAGGACCCCATGTGATCACCTCCATAACACTCAGCTTGACTCTCAGATCCCAGGGCAGCACATGGGGCTGGAGCTAGAAAAGCCGTCAGTCTCTGTGAAAGTAAGAACATAAGAACGGCTCTACCGGGTCAGACCAAAAGTCCATCTAGCCCAGTATCCTGTCTGCCGACAGTGGCCAGAGCCAGGTGCCCCAGAGGGAATGAACAGAACAGGGACTTATCTAGTGATCCATCTCCAGTTGCCCATTCCCAGCTTCTGGCAAACAGAGGCTAGGGACACCATCCCTGCCCAGCCTGGCTAATAGTCATTGATGGACCTGTGCTTCATGAATTTTTCTAATTCTTTTTTGAGCCCTGTTATAGCCTTGGCCTTCACAAAGAGTTCCAGCCAAAGGAGGAGGAGCAGAGTTGAGTTGGAAGAGTCAGATGCAGGGCTGGCTCCAGGCCCCAGCACGCCAAGTGCATGCTTGGGGCAGCAAGCCGCCGGGAGCGCTCTGCTGGTCGCCGCAGGGGCGGCAGGCAGGCTGCCTTCGGCGGCTGTCTTGCGGGAGGTCCGCTGGTCCCGCGGCTTCGGTGGACCTCCTGCAGGCAAGCTGCCGAACGCAGCCTGACTGCTGTGCTTGGGGCGGCGAAATGCCTGGAGCCTCCCCGGTCAGATGATTATGTGTACCCAGCCCCCACTGAATACGCTGGAGAAAACCTCCCACCCTGGGCCCTGCCCCTTTGAAAATAAGGGACAAACTCTCACCCTCGGCTTCTTTGAGAACCATGGAGAAACCCCCACCCTCCACCTCACTGAGAACAATGGAACTGACAAGGACAGTGTTAGAACCCAGGTCCCAGGCCTGATCCACGAGCCCATGCATCTCCCCTCACAGGGCAGAGAGGGCATTTGGAATTGCTGATCAAGGGGGATGGAAGCTCCCAGCCCCACTGACCTTCCATGGCGTATGGGATTTCTGCATCATAATGCAAGTCCATTGAGAGTCCATGTTCACAGGGCTGCTTGGCATTGGTGTTGGTGAGAATTTTCAAAGCCGCATCCTGGGAGAGAAGGAAGACGGAGGTAAAAGCATGAGGAGCAGCGAAAGCACCAGAGGTGGTGTGATGCCTGTTGTTACTGCCCAAGTTCACACAGCAACAGAGCAACACAGGAGCAGAATTCACAGAGACTCGGCTGCTGCCCAGCACCCTGCAAGTGCTTTGCAAAGGGGCGGAACCAGTATTTTACATATGGGGAAACTGAGGCACTGAGCCACAGAGCACAGGGAGGGGAAAGACCCATCGGCTCATCTCTCCACCCCCTCGCCCCCAGGGCCAGGGCAGGGCTGATCCTTACAGCACTTCTTCCTGGGGGTTTGGTTTTAGCACTAAAAGTCCCAAGCGAGGGGGCCTCATCCAGGAGACGATTCCAGCCTCACACATCACACTGTCGGGCCGTTCTCCTGCTGACGGTTCCGGCAGCTGGATCCCAGGACTCCTCGCTGTGCCCCATGACAGGCAGCGCGGGCCGGAGGCTGGGACACTGGACTGGGAGTCAGGACACCTGGGTTCTGTTCCTACCTTCACGGCCCACGTCGGCAGGTCCCGTCTCCTCTCTAGTCGCCTCCCTCCCTTTGCCGGTCAGCCTGGGAGCTCTCGGGGGCAGGGGCATGTGTGACTGTCTGTTAAATGCCCCCAAACGTCCTGGGCACAGACTGAAGATTGCCCAGCGGTGCCCCTGCCCTTCTGGACTGGGGCGAGCACCTCATCCTGCCCCGCTGAACACCAGGCAATGAAGAGTTAAGGGAGGTGCCACCCCAGCCCAGCCTCAGCTCTGCCCAGGAGCTGGCACTGCCAACGGGGAAGGTGCCGGAGGTGGCGCCATGGGCAGTGGACGGGACGAATGACTGAGAAGGGGCCCTTGGCTGTGGGACATGCTGGGAATTGCTGCAAGGCTGCGGCTGTGCTCACTGCACTGGGTGCAGCTGGGGCAGGAGAGGGGCCCGTGAACCTCGAAGGGTCCAGTCTGCCTCAGTCCAGCTATGAGCAGCCTGCTGGGATTCTCCTAACCGGGTGCTGGAGGCTTTGCCGTTCCCTCTGCTCGATGCTCGTTTCCTTGGCAACCCTCTGCAGGAATGGCAGTGTCTGCACGTGGCTCTTACAGCCCTTGAAAAGGTCGCCCTCAACCACAGATTTTGGTCACGGGCAAAACTGCCAAACGGAGCCACTGCAGAGCGGAGGCAATGAGCGGAACCCGCAGCCTCCAAAACCTGCCCCGGGTGGGGCCTGAACTCACAGTCCGTGGGCACCCCGGCGATTCATGGGCCACAGCACGTCCCCTGGCGCCCCTCGGTCACTGTGACACCTGACTGCCTGCAAACCCGCTGGCTCCACGGAGCCCCAGCCTGGCTGCACATGCGCCTCCCACTCTCTCGGGCTCAGTTCAGGTCGCGCCTCCCCATCAGGGCAAACAGCATGATGAGAACCGGGCGGTCGTGTAATCCCATTTTATGAGGGGGGCTGAATCCTGGGTCCCCCTGCTCAAATGACCCCACATGTGGCCCACTAGCCCCACCCTGCCCTGCATGAGGCACAGCAAATCTCAGGCCAGGCTGTGGATGTCAGAGCACTCAGACACTCCTCTTTAAACAGCCAGCGACACTCAACCTCCACTCGAGCAGAGCTGCCACCCCCCTGCAATGTGCAGCACCCACCCACGGCAGCTGGGTGCCATTGGCAATACGCCCACCGGATGGGCGCTGGCAGTGGGAGGGCAGGTCCCAGCCCATTCCACTATGGCCGTCTGACTGGGATCCCAGGCCCTGGGGAGGCTGCCAGCACTCAGAGCAGCCCCCAGCTGGGACAGAGCCCCAGTCTCCTGACTCCCAGCCCCTGAGGGCTTTGGCAGGACGTCGTCCATCCCTCCCTCTGGCATGACAAGATGCCATCACCCTCCGCACCCGTCATACACATACAGCTAAAGGTGGCATAAAGTCCCTCCTTTACCCTCAAATAACCTGCTTGGCACCTGACCAAAAGGACCAATAAGGGAAGAAGATACTTTCAAATCTGTGGGGAGAGGGACCAGGGCAGGAAAAAAAATCTCCTAAAACCCTACCTGAAATAAGCATCTAAGATTACAAAAATTGTAAGTAATAGCAAGGAAGTGCATTGGATTATCTTTTGTTTTAGCTTGTGAATTTTCCCTATGCTAAGAAGTTTTTCTAACTCTGAAGTTGAGCCTAGAGGGGAATCCTCTGTGTTTTAACTCTTTTTATTACCCTGTAAAATTACCTTCCATCCTGATTTTACAAAGGTGCTTCTTTTACCTTTTTCTTTATAATAAAGTATTTCTTTTAAAAACCGGATTGGTTTTTAGTGTCCTAAAAACCCGAGTCTGGTCTGTGCTCCCTCAGTTAATTTATTGGTTGGTAGATTATTGTCAAGCCTCCCCAGGAAAGGGGGGATATTGTGGGGAAATAGGAACTCCAAGTGGTCCTTTTCCTGAATCTTTGTCTTATTCACTTGGTGGTGGCAGCGATACCGTCCAAGGACAAGGAAGGATTTGTGCATTGGGGAAGTTTTGAACCTAAATTGGTAGAAATAAAAAGGAGCGGGACTTTCATCTGCGACAGCTCCTCATGGAGGCAGCTCTTAGCCCTCAACATCCAGCACTGTGCCAAGACCCGGCGCCGAGCGCTTCGGTGCACAGCACCCTGGTGGCAACAGTAGAAACTGCACCGCGGTCGGACTCTGATAGAATCCTAACTGGAATGATGGAAGATCTGTCTTTCCTAATGCCAAAAAAACGGTTACTTACCTTTCTGTAACTGTTGTTCTTCGAGATGTGTTGCTCATATCTATTCCAGTTAGGTGTGTGTGCGTGCCACATGCACGGATATCGGAAACTTTTACCCTAGCAGCTACCCATCAGGCCGGCTGGGGAGCCCCCTGGAGTGGCGCCAATATGGCGAGCCATATAAGTCCCTGCTGGCCCGACCCCCCTTCAGTTCCTTCTTGCCGGCTACTCTGAGAGGAAGGTGGGGGGGAATGGAATAGATATGAGCAACACATCTCGAAGAACAACAGTTACAGAAAGGTAAGAAACCATTTTTTCTTCTTCGAGTGATTGCTCATATCCATTCCAGTTAGGTGACTCCCAAGCTTTACCTTGGAGGTGGGGTCGGAGTCAAGGAACCGCAGATTGGAGGATTGCTCTGCCAAAGGCTGCATCATCCCGAGAGTGCTGGAAGATGGCATAGTGGGACGTGAAGGTGTGAACCAAGCCCCACGTGGCAGCCCTGCAGATTTCCTGGAGAGGAATGTGTGCAAGGAAGGCAGCTGATGACGCCTGAGCTCTTGTGGAGTGAGCCGTGACAGCAGGCAGAGGGACATTTGCCAAGTTGTAGCAAGCATGAAAACATTCCACGATGATATTCTCTGAGAGGAGACCAGGTGCCTTTCATCCATTCCGCGATGGCGAGAAACAACTTTGTTTTACGGAAGGGCTTTGTTCAGTCTATATAGAAGGCAAGTGCCCTTCTGACGTCCAGAGAATGGAGACGCTGTTCCCGAAGGTCAGCATGCGGTTTTGTTTAGAAAACCGGTAGGAAGATATCCTGGCTCACATGAAAGTGGGACACCACTTTTGGCAGAAAGGCCGGGTGAGGTCTTAGTTGAACTTTATCTTTATGAAAAACAGTATAGGGCGGTTCACATGTGAGAGCCCGTAGTTCGGACACCTGACGTGCGGAAGTGATGGCCATGAGGAAGGCGACCTTCCAGGAGAGATAGAGAAGTGAGCAGGAGGCCAGCGGTTCGAAAGGAGGGCCCATAAGGCAGGAGAAGACCAAGTTAAGGTCCCATGCAGGCATGGGTGGCTTCGTTGGAGGATGGATTTTCTCCAGGCCTTTGAGGAAATGCTGAACGACCGGGTGTGCAAACACCGAGCGCCCGGCCACGCCTGGGTGAAATGCAGAGACGGACGTGAGGTGAACCTTAAGGGATCCAAAGGCTAGGTGCTGGTCCTTTAAGAACATCAGGTAGTCCAAGATGCAAGGAATCAGAGCCTGGAGCGAGGGCACCTGCCACTGAGCGCACCAGCTGGAAAACCTCTTCCACTTGGCCTCGTAGGTAAGCCTAGTCGACGGCTTGGGACTTTCGAGAAGCACCCACCTTACCGTGTCCGAACAGGTGCGTTCAGCCTGGTTCAGCCACAGATCCTCCAGGCTGTGAGGTGGAGCAACTGAAGGTCTCGGTGCAGGAGATGACCGTGGTTCTGAGAGAT
The DNA here is from genome assembly GCF_016161935.1 of Mauremys reevesii. Lineage (NCBI taxonomy): Eukaryota > Metazoa > Chordata > Testudines > Geoemydidae > Mauremys > Mauremys reevesii. Next base: position 217,952 of record NC_052639.1, read on the forward strand.
GAGGTCGGAGCTGAAAGGGAAAAGTAGGGGAGTCTGAATTGACAGGTCCAGCAGGACCGAGTAACAACACTGGCATGGTCAGGCAGGGGCTACCAGTATGACATCTGCCTTGTCCCGGTGGATCTTGAGGAGCACCTTGTGGACCAGCGGGAATGGTGGGAAGGCATAAAGCAACTGTGCCTGACCAGGTGATCTGGAAGGTGTCCGCTATCGAGCCCAGGCTGTGACCCTGGAGGGAACAGAAAGCTGGGCACTTCCTGTTGGTCCGCAAAGCGAACAGGTCAACTCAGGGAAACCCCTAGGTGCGGAAAATGGAATGAGTGATATCCAGACGTATCGACCATTCGTGTGTAAGAAAACGCCTGCTCAAGCTGTCCGCCAGGATGTTCTGGACACCCAGCAGGTACGAGACCTGAAGGTTGATGGAATGGACTAAGCAAAAGTCCCACCGAAGGAGGGCTTCTTGGCAGCATGGCAATGCCTGGGCTCCACCTTGCTTGTTCGGATAGAACATGGCCGTGGTGATGTCTATTAGGACTGCTTCGCAGTGGCCCTGCAAGTGTGGAAGAAAGGCTTGGCACGCAAGGCGGATTGCCCTAAGCTCTCCGATGTTGATGTGCAACGACAACTCGCTTTTGTGCCATAAGCCCTGCGTTGACAGGCCCCCGAGGTGGGCCCCCATCCCAGCGCAGACGCGTCTGTAACCAGAGTCAAGGTGCGTTGAGGAGGATGGAATGGGACCCCAGCACCCACCATCCGAGGATTCAGCCACCATCGCAGGGAGTCGAGTGTGCACTTCGGGACTGTGAGGACCATTTCTAGTCTGTTGCATCCCGGTCGGTAGGCTGATGCCAACCACGTCTGTAGAGGCCTGAGTTTTAGCCTGGCGTGCTACACCACGTGGGTACAGGACACCATGTGACCCAGCAACCTGAGGCACTGCCTTGCTGTGGTGGTGAGAAACTTGGAAAGGCTGGTAATTATGCCCACTGTAGCCAGGCACCGTGCTTCTGGAAGGAAAGCGCTTCCTCGGTTTGCATCCAGGACTGCTCCTATAACCCTATTGTTTGAATAGGGGAGAGGGCAAATTTGCTGATGTTTATCATGATGTCCAAGTGAGTGAATGTGTCTGTGACAATTTGTACCTGAGACTGGACATGTTGGCGAGACCGTCCCCGTATAAGCCAGTCGCCGAGGTATGGAAAGATGTGCACATGGTGTCGGCGAGGAAAAGCTGCCATGACCGCCATGCACTTGGTAAAGACGCAAGGGGCTGTGCACAAGCCATATGGGAGGTCTGTGAACTGATAGTGCATCTTGCCCACCATGAAACAGAGGAAATGTCTGGGCGGCGGAATAATCGAAATGTGAAAGTACGTGTCTTTCATATTGAGGGTGGCATACCAGTCTCCTGGATCCAGTGAGGGAATGATAGTGGTTAAGGAGACCATAAGGAACTTCAGGTTGACGATGTACTTGTTGAGCTCCCTGAGGTCCAGAATGGGTCTTAGGCCTCCCTTTGCCATGGGGACAAGGAAATAGCGGGAATAGAAACCCTTGCCCCTGAACTCCTGAGGAACTTCCTCCACTGCCCCCAGGGCAAGGAGGGATTGAACCTCCTGGTGGTGTAGTTGCACTTGAGACGGGTCCGGGACGAGAGCGGGGGATGGGGAGTGGGTGGGTGGGATGGAACAGAAATGGATAGAATATCCCATCTGCACCGTGCGGAAGACCCAACGGTCCGATTTAATATGAGACCAGGCATGGTAGAAACGGGATAGACGGTTCAGGAAGGGATAATTGTCCGGGCGAGCTGGTAGTCCGTCCTCAGGCGCACCTTCAAAACGGGCGCTTTGGGCCCAGGGGTGGCTTGGACCATCCTTGACCCTGTCTGTAAGGGGGACAAGAGGGTCTGCATCGAGAGTATCTATTTCTTCAATGAGAAAAGTCCTGCCTGGGTCTAGATGGGAAGAGGCGTTGCTGGGTGGCCTGGGGTTTAAATGGCTTCCTTTGGTTAGCCGAGGTATGAATACCTAAGGATTTAATAGTGTTTCTTGTGTCTGTTAAGGTATGTAAACGGGAATCGGTTTGCTCTGCAAACAGGCCCTGACCATCGAAGGGGAGGTCCTGGATGGTGTGCTGAACCTCAGGCGGGAACCCCAAAGACTGGAGGCAGGCGTTCCACTGCATAGCAATTCCCGATGCCAGGGTATGCACAGCCGCGTCCGCAGCATCGAGGGAACCTTGGAGGGAAGTCCGAGCAACCAATTTACCCTCCTCAGAAATGTTCCTCAGTTCTGTACGAGCCTTGTTGGGAGTAGATCTTGGAATTTGAAGATCAAGAGTTAAAATTGTACCTACTGAGGATTGCCGGCTGGTTAGCGATCCGCAGCGAGAGACCCCAGTAGAATAAACCTTTCTCCCAAAAATGTCCAGCCATTTAGCATCCTTCGATTTCGGAACAGGCCCTTGTTGGCCTTCTCTTTCTTTGGCGTTCACTGCGTCCAGCACAAGTGAGCATGGGGCAGGGTGGGTGAAAAGGTATTCATAACCCCTGGTGGGGACAAAGCACTTTCTTTCTACCCCTTTAGCTGTGGGAGGGATGGAGGCTGGGATTTGCCAGAGAGTCTTGGCGTTGTTTTGAATAATTTTATTCATGGGAAGGGCCACCCTGGAAGGCCCTTCTGGGACTAAAATGTCCACTATCGGGTCCTCCTCCTCCACAACCTCCTCAACTTGGAGGTTCATATTAAGAGCCACGCGCCTTATCAGTTCCTGAAGGACCTTAAAGTCCATCGGAGGTGGACCAGACGTGGACGTGCCAGCCACAGCCTCATCAGGGGAGGACGAAGATGACTCCACCGGAAGAGCCGGTGTGGAGATAGTCTCTTGGTCAGCCACGGGCAGCTCCTCTTGGGCGCCTGGTGTAGCCCCTACCACAGGTGCTGACTCCACGGGTTGGTCTGGGTCTGGAGGGAGGTGGCTGAGGGTCGCCTCAGGAGATCAGGTATTCGAGCATGACAATGGCCGGGCAACTGGGGGGGGCGCCCTGGGCCTGATGATGGGCCCAGGGGGTCCAAAATTGCCACTGGGGCTGCCAGTTGGGCGCTGGGGGGTCTTGACCAAGGCTTCCCGGGCCCGACTGGGGGATGTCCGAAACCCCTGAAGCTCTCCCTGACCTTCCGGAAGGAGACTGAGATCGTGACGGCCAAGGAGGGGCGGTGCGCGAATGGACCAAAGGGGGCACCGAGTCCCTTGGTAGGTGAGGGTCATGTGGGGATCGGCGTCGAGAGGCTGGTTGCGACCGCGACCGGTGCCGCGGTGGAGAGTGGTGCCGCGATGAGGAGTGGTGCTGTGTGGTAGAATGATGCCACGACGAGGAGCGGTGCAGTGTTGATGAGCGGTGCCGTGATGGAAAACGGTGCTGAGCTGATGAACGGTGCTGTGATAAAGAGCGGTGCCGTGACAGAGAGCAGTGCGACGATGGAGAGTGGTGCCGCTCTAGTGACTAGTGCAACGATGGAGAGCAGTGCCGCGATGGAGGGCAGTGCTGTGATGGGGAGTGATGCGCCAATGGAGAGTGGTGCTGTGAAGCAGATCGGTGGTGGGCCGTGGGCCGGTGCCATGGCGACAGTCGACGCGGGGATCGGTGTTCCACACTGCGTCGGTCTGAACCTGGACCTTGAGCGGGACCATGTTCCAAGGATCGGGACTGCAGGACCAGTGCTGAGAGTCTAACCGGTGCCGTGAGTCAGACCGGTACCTGGGGCGGTGCCAGGACTCGGAACGGCGCTGGGACTCCAAGTGGCATGTGTCATGGAGTCCCTGGGTGATGCTCTGGAACTGCTCCCCACAAAGCCAGTCAGGACTTTGGGGAGCCTCCTCTCCCTTGGAGGAGACTGTCTCCAGGGCAAGAAACTCACACAGCTTCACCTTCCTGAGTCTCTCCTTGGAGCATTCAGCATATGCCTCTCTGTGCACTTCCCACAGCGAGTCCACCCAGGCGGGATCCTGGGGAAGCCAGAGAGTCCTGCACCCCCACTTCACAGTCAGACGTGACTCTTAGCCAGCCAGTAAAACAGAGGTTTATTAGATGACAGGAACCCGGTCTAAAACAGAACTTGTAGGTACAGAGAGCAGGACCCCTCAGTCGGGTCCATTCTGGGGCCCAGTGAGGCAGACACCCCCGTCTGCCCTCACTTCGTGTCTCCGGCCAGCTCCAAACTGAAACCTCCTCCAGCCCCTCCTTTCTGGCCTTTGTCTCTTTCCTGGGCCAGGAGGTCACCTGATCTCTTTGTTCACCTTTAGCTATTCCCATGTAGGGGGAAGGGCCCCAGCCATTTGTTGCCAGGATACAGGGTGTCGGCCATTTATGCACACTGGAGACTTAAGAAATGCACAGGGGAAACTGAGGCACCCACACAGTATTCAGAGGAAACATTAAGAACAGTCCCACTTCATCACAGCATGGAGATGCTGGTCTGAGGGCTTCCAGTCCGAACATCGCCAGTTTACCTTTGGATCGTATCGGAACTTGGGTCGGAGCCGGTGCTGGGACCGGGGACACCGGAGCCATCGGTTCAATGAGCCCTCTGGTGGCCTCAAAGGTATCCGGGGTGGAAGGTAATGTGATCTCTTCCACTTGCACGGTCCCTTAGAGGCCTGGTTCGAGGCTTGCTCGGTTGGGACCGGAACAACTCCTATGGCCCTAACAGGGGGTCCTCCCAAGGCTTGCTTCTTCCCAGCCACCGGGGAATGGGAACGGTGCCAAGGTGGGTGTTTTGGGGGCCCGGGAGATTGTCAGTCCCGAGATGAGCACGGGAACTTCTGTGGTGCCGTAGATGGGTGTCAAGTTTCCTTTCCCACTCTGAACTTTAGAGAACAGATATGGGGACCTGCATGTGCTCCCCTAAACTGAATTACCAGCTTAGATCTGGTTTTGCTGCCACCACTCCCAGATACTAACTCCCTTCCCAAGTACTAACTCACTTGGTGGGGGCAGCAATACCGTCCGAGGAGAAGGAAGGATTTGTGCCTTGGGGAAGGTTTGAACCTAAGCTGGTAGAAATAAGCTTAGGGAGACTTTCATGCGGGTCCCCACATCTGTACCCCAGAGTTTGGAGTGGAGAGGGAACCCTGACAGCACCCATCCCCCTCCTTACCCCTCTGCACCCATCCCCCCATCCACTCCTTGCCCCCTCTGCACATTTCACTCAGGTGGCTTCCAGCTGGGACAGAGCCCCGGTCTCCTGACAACCATCCCTCCCTCTGGCGGGGCAAAGTGCCATCCCTCCATCCCCTCCTCACCCATCCCCCTGCCCCTTCCTTACCCCCTCTGCACCCATCCTCCACCCCCTCTTTCCCACTCTGCACCCGTCCTCCCACCCCCTCCTTGCCTCCTCTGCACCCATCCCCTCTCCCACCCCGCACAATTCACTCAGGTGGTTTCCTCCCCCTCCAGGCTGCCTGGGACGGCAGGGGAGCACTTGGAGCACGAGAGACACCATCTCCGGATGCTCCGTTCCCACACCCAGGGCCACCGCAAGTTCTGCTGGCCGGAGGAGCCATTTCAGGAAAATACTGCTCTGCCCCCATAGCCCAGGTGGAGCAGGCTCAGTTGCTCTGTGGCGAAGGCGCGCGCAGGCCGGTCGGCACGTAGGAGGGGATGGAGCAGGCGCGGTGCAGAGGGATTCCTCGCAGAATAATGCTGCCAAACTCCAAGCCTCTGCTGGGCATGTGGGTCCTGCCATTCCCAGGAGTTTCCCATGCAGCCAAATGTGGACTGCATATGTCATGGGGAAAGCAAAGGGCACCTCCCTGACCCCAGGGCGACCTCCTGGCCTAGGGTCGAGTCTCTGCTCCCAGGCAGGGAGCTTCTCAATTAAACACCTTCATTTTATCATGGGAAAACTGAGTCTTTTCCCCACCTCCCCTTCTGAGCAACTGCTGAGATGTGTTAGCTGAAACTGCTCAGAAAGATCAGCTTGAGGCCAACCCTCGGCTGGGGAAATTTCAGGCCCAAACATTTCAGTCTGAAAAAGTTACATGAACTGAAAACTTATAACGGGAAGTGCCAAAGAACTGTAAGTGGAGGTGGTGCTGCCAGCCCCGCAGGTAATATCCCTGTGCCCAGGAGTGGGGTAGGATGGGGTGTTCCTGCTCCCTGGACACACCGGGGATCTGTCCCAGGGCCTGGGCCGTGTCTGAAGGTGGCTGGGGAGGTGTATCCCAGGCCTGAGTTTGCTGGGATTCGCCCCTGGATGCCAGCAGTTCTGGGCACATCGGAGCCAGTTTAGTCCTTTCAGGCTACAGAGGAGTGTGAGGTCTGGCCAGGCCCAACCCTACCTTAAACAGGCTGTAGGCGTCAGGCTGAAGGGGAGTCCAGCTGCTAATCCCTCTGCGACACCTCCACCTGGGACCTAAGCCGTGGCAGTGAGGAACTAGACTCGTAGGACCACATGACTCAGGCTCTTGCACTGCGTCGGGATAGTCTCCTCGGGGAAAATCCGGGAGCAGGTTATAGACCTAAAGACAAACACACACGACATCAGCCATGAAACCAAGACACGAGCTACCCCAGAGCCAGCTCCTGCCCCTCCTCCCACTAACACATCACCCCACAAACCTCCGCTCTCGCCCCAGCCTAATCTCTAGCCTGGACACCTCCCCCCACCCTGCCCAGCACCCATCCCCATCCCCCATGTGGGCATCTGGCCCTGCACCTCCCCCCCAGCCCTAGGAGAGGGAGTGCGGCTCCCAATGCCCTGGGAGAACCTGGGGCAGGAGGAGGGCAGCTGCCCCTTCTCGCTGTGGGGCAGCGAATGGCTCTTAGCGCCCCTCCCCCACTCTGTCTGGATCACAGAGGGGCCGCTTCGGGGGCTGGCCCTGGGGCCGTGGCTCAAAGGGAGACATGACTCAGCCCCCGCCCAGCGAGTCCCGTCTCCTGCTGCCCCCCGGGGCTTGGGAGGCTCCACTAGCATGGGCGCCAACTTATATGGGCTCTTGGAGCTAAAGCCCCAGGAATATTCATAATCAGGGGCTCTGCTCCACCAATATTTGGAAATATTAGATTTTTCCCCCTCCCCGGAGTTTCCCTGCTTGAATGTAAAGAGAGCACACAGCATGTCTCTCTCTCTCTCCTTTGCTGCTGCGGCCGGTAGCCTAAGGGCTGCAGCATTAACATAAGAGGAATGTGCTAACTACTCCTGAAGCACTCAGGAGGGGGAGGGGAGTGGAGGGGGCCTCCCCTCCCCTCCCACCCTTACCTGGAGGAGACACAAATGGGCCAGGAGACAGACATCATTCACCTTAGCAGCAGTTGGGACTTTCGTGAGTGTTTGACCCTATGATTTTTTATTATGTTTGAGTGTTTGACCCTATGATTTTTTATTATGTTTGAGTATTTGACCCTATGATTCCCCCCCTGCCCCAGCCCCAGTCCCAGCCCCCCAGGGAGGCACAGCCGGCTGCACAGGGAGGCAGGAAGCCACATGTGAAGGCAATGCCCCTCCCCAGCACTCCACCAACCCACCCGCCACAGGAGGGATGGGAGAGGGAGGCTTCCTAGACCTGAGCAGCTGGGACTTGGGTGAATTTTATGACACCCTGCTCCCCCACCCCATAGCCAGCCACCACCCTGCCTACCCCACTTCTGCCCCATGCTGGGCAAGGGGCAGCCCCATTCACAGTGAAGTTATGGTGAGGGGCAGCAACATGGAAGGCCACCTGTGCCCCCCCCCCCAGTACCCATCATAGGGGAGGGGAGTGAGCTTTCTGGACCTGAAAGGGGCTCTAGGAGCATGTGCAGAGTGTGTGTGCCATGGGGGGGCAGGAGGGGACCCTCCCCTGGAGCTTGCTGCTGCCAGTGGTGGTGATGGGGAGTCCTCTCTGGCCCTAGCCCTGGGGCAGCCTGTCTGCACCCCAAGTTCCTCATCCTCAGCCCTGCCTCACTCCAAAGCCTGCACCCCCAGCACCGAGCACGCTCCTGCACTGTGAACCCCTTATCCCCAGCCCCACCCCAAAACCCTCACCTGAGGGGAAAAACATGCAACTTAAATTTGGTGGTCAGTTTGGAGTATCATTGTATTTAGCACAATATTTGATTATTTTACACCCTTCAAAGTATGTAACTGGTCGTATACAGGTGTTTTCTCTGAATACTGTTCAGAGTAGCAGCCGTGTTAGTCTGTATCCGCAAAAAAAACAGGAGTACTTGTGGCACCTTAAAGACTAACAAATTTATTGTAGCATGAGCTTTCGTGAGCTAAAGCTCACTTCTTCGGATGCATAGAATGGAACACACAGACAGGGGATATTTATACATACAGAGAACATGAAAAGGTGGAAGTATGCATACCAACAGGCAGAGTCTAATCAATTGGAGATGAGCTATCGTTAGCAGGAGGAAAAAAAACTTTTTGAAGTGATAATTAAGATGGCCCATAGAAGGTGTGAGGAGAACTTAACATAGGGAAATAGAATCAAATGGTTGGGTCATTACACCAATTGATTCTATTTCCCTATGTTAAGTTCTCCTCACACCTTCTATGGGCCATCTTAATTATCACTTCAAAAAGTTTTTTTTTTCCTCCTGCTAACGATAGCTCATCTCCAATTGATTAGACTCTGCCTGTTGGTATGCATACTTCCACCTTTTCATGTTCTCTGTATGTATAAATATCCCCTGTCTGTGTGTTCCATTCTATGCATCCGAAGAAGTGAGCTTTAGCTCACGAAAGCTCATGCTACAATAAATTTGTTAGTCTTTAAGGTGCCACAAGTACTCCTGTTTTTTTTTTCTGAATACTGTGTGTGCCTCAGTTTCCCCAATGCATTTCTTAAGGCTCTAGATGGTGGGATAAGGGGGTGTGATTGTTGTAAAGCCCTAGAGGGCCAGTGTGATGCTGTCTGCACAGAGAATGGCTGACACCCTGTCTCCAGGCAACTGATGGCCTGGGCCACTCTCCTGCAAGGTGCCAACTGAAGGTGTTTGGAGTATCATTGTATTTAGCACAATATTTGATTACTTTACACCCTTCAAAGTATGTAACTGGTCGTATACAGGTGTTTTCTCTGAATACTGTCTGTGTGCCTCAGTTTCCCCAATGCATTTCTTAAGGCTCTAGATGGTGGGATAAGGGGGTGTGATTGTTGTAAAGCCCTAGCGGGCCAGTGTGATGCTGTCTGCACAGAGAATGGCCGACACCCTGTCTCCAGGCAACTGATGGCCTGGGCCACTCTCCTGCAAGGTGTTGGAGAACAAAGAGATCAGGTGGCCTCCTAATGCTTGGAAAAGAGACAAAGGCCAGAGGAGGGAGTGTCAGTGCCTGTGCAGACTTCCGGGAAGCGCATGGTGTGGAAGGGGATGCTGGGATGCTTTGGAACAACTCCATACAAAGCCAGTCAGGACTCTGGGGGAGCCTCCTCTCTGAGCATACTGTCTCCAGGGCAAGAAGCTTACACCTTCCTGGGTCTGACCTCGGAGCATTCAGCATGCCCTTCCACACTGTGCACTTTCCGCAGCGAGTCTGCCCAGGCAGGTCCTGGGGCAACCAGAGGTCCCTGCACCCCAACTCTGCAGTCAGATGTGACTCTCAGCCAGAGAGTAAAACAGAAGGTTTATTAGATGACAGGGATACAGTCTAAAACAGAGCTTGTAAGTACAGAAAACAGGACCCCTCAGTCAGGTCCATCTTGGGGGGTGGGGAGCCCAGACCCAAGTTCTGGGCCTCTCCCGATTTCCCCAGCCAGCTCCAAACTGACACTCCCTCATCTGGCCTTTGTGTCTCTTCCGGACAAGGAGGCCACCTGATCTCTTTGTCCCCAACACCGTCAGTTGGCACTTTGCAGGGGAAACTGAGGCACCCACACAGTATTCAGAGAAAACATTAAGAACATTCCCACTTTGTCACAACAGGTGCAACAAAATTTAATACCGTATATTAGGTATTAATAGGCAAGTGCTGCTTCCAACTTTCCACTTTTAATTGACCCTTGTAATCTTGTGGTGCTGACGCATTGTAGCTTCATTTTATATCAGCTTACAGGGTGAGAGCGGGGGGGGGGACACCACCATTTTGGGCCCCACCAAAAATTATATGAACCTGCCGCCTATGTCCACTAGCCATATGCAGAGCCCGTGAGCCCCTGGATTGCAGATGCCAGCGATGGGCTGAGTGCGATTCCGTATCGTCACCCAGGCAGGGACAACTCCCACAATGCACCTGGCCAGTTGTCCACTGCTGTACATGGGGAGCAGGGAATTCACCTGCCCCTGCCCCTGGGGACCAGCTCTGCCCTAGAGAGTGAGCTCCGGTTACCCCAGCCATTATCTCAGCTCCGAGCTCCATGTTCCCAGCCAGAGCCGGGGGAAGGGGTGCCAGGAGGGGGGCACTGCAAGGGCTGATGGAAGAACAGGCAAGGCAAGCGGGGATCCCCAGAGTTAGGGAGTGACAAGTGCCATTGGAGCAGCCCTCAGACGGGGAGAGGTGGCCTCGAGGGGTGTCCCCCAGCGGCCGTGCATCGCCCTCCCTGTGAGGGGGGAGGACTCGTCGGGAGGGGCCGGGCGAGCGGCCGAGCTGCTCTGGACTCACTGTGTCGACGCTGAGCTCGGCCTCGGGCTTCATGAGCAGCACGCTCTGATCCACGGCGCGGACGGCACACAGGGACCCGGGGGCAGCCTGCACCCGCAGCTGGAGCTCTGAGCCCGGCAGGGCCCGGTCCTGCGAGAAGGCCAGCTTCACCTGGCGAGGCACAGCGCGTCACAGGGGAGGGGAGAGACCCCCGGGGCAGGGGGAGACAGGCCCGGGCGGGGAGGCAGGGGGGCAGGCACTGAGTGTCACTCCGGCCCCAGGCCCGGCTGGCTGAAGGGCTGGGGCTTTGGGGGTTGCTGCTGGGGGTGGGGGGTCGAGGCAGCCCAGGCTCATTCAGCGCCCCCGTGGGACGGCTCAGGGAGCTGCAGTTATTCATAGACACCCCAGAGTGATTGAGGTGGATGGGGGTGCAACGACCCTAGTGCTGCTGTGAGGCCGGGGAAGGGAGGGGTTGGGGGCACCCAGCCATGCCCCTGCTCAGGGCTCCTGTTATGGGGCAGGGAGCGATTCCCCCACCCAGAGGCTCCTCCTCCCCGAGCCCCAGGCTCACCTTGTTCGGGAGGCACTTGGCCAGTTGCAGCCGGGCGCGGTCAGCAGCCATCTCGCCATCGGGCAGCACCGTGTAACCCAGCACCTTGGCAGCGGGCGCCAGGTCAGCGCCGACGGGCAGCTCCACCGAGAAGGAGCCCTTCAGCCCTAGGGATGGTGGGAAACACCCAGGGGAAGTCAGGTCCAGCCAGCAGAGCCCCCTCCCCCAGCCCGGCCCCTGCTCAGGGGGCTCAATCCCCAGTTGTCCCCTGGTCCCCCCTATCTGCACAGACCCCTCCCCCGCCACTTACCAGCCCCCTCCCTGAGGTCCAGCCCCTTGTGGAGGATCCTGGTGATGGCTCCCTTGGCCACGACCTGCGGAGGAGGAGACGGGAGTCACTGAGCTGTGTGACGCTCTGTGGAGTCTGGGAGACACTTTATGGTATTGTTGATACCAACATTATAAAATTGCAGGGAATCTGGCCAGAGATGCCATGGAAGGGGTCTGTGGAAATGGTGCGATTTGCCAAGTATGAGGATCTTGTTTCTATCTTTGTATCACCTTTGTAGTATGCTCTAGGTCTGTGTGGTACATCTGGATTTCTAAACTCAGGCTGTGGTTCTGGGTGACACCCCCAGACAGATTGGCATCAGCACTGCCGAGCCTGTTTGATGGCCCATCATGGATCATCAACCCGACAGTGACCCCATTGGCAGGAACTAGGGGATACAGCTTAGGAGCCAGCAAGGCACATGGGGCAGGCTGGTGGACAGAGAACTCTAAGGCTTTTCCATGCCACATGCTGGGCAGCTTGTGTTTGGGACAAAGGAAGTACCAGCCGCATGGCAAAAGGAATATAAAGGGCGGCTGCATCTTCTCCATTTTGTCTCCATTCCTGCTTCTTCCCTCTGGAGTAACTTTTCTACAAACGAAGCTCTGAACAAAGGACTGAACGACCCATCCAAGCTGGGGATCTGTTCCAGAGGGACTTTCAAGCCAGCAACTCACCAATACTGCTCAGAACCTGATCTATGGACTTTGACGTATCTGTGTGTATGTGATTGTTTTACCATTTAACAACTCTCTTCTTGGTCTTTCTTTTTTTCTTATAATAAACTTTTCATTTCAGACACTAAAGGACCGGCCCTTGTAATTCAAAGGAACCGTTCGATTCCCCACTGCTCTTCTGTGGGTTCACAGCGCTGACTCCGCACCTCCTGCTCACAGATGCGCGCACACACGCACCTTATGCGCTCTCTCTCTCTCTCTCTCTCTCTCTCACACATACACACACTTTAGTCTCCCAGGACGGGCTCACCAGGAAGATGAACTCCAGGCTCCTGGACCCGTTCCCCAGGGTCTCCCTTGCAATGACGTAATCCACCTGGAGCTGCTGGGCCTGGTCGCAGGGCAGCCTCCCTCCCAGCCCGCGGATCTTCAGGAAACTCTGGCTCTTGGAGTAGAAGGGCTCCAGGTGACGATGGGCATCCGGATAATGGGGAGAGAGTCTCCCATACACAGAGCTGCGAGCCACCGGCTTGAAGTGCCCCTGGGGGATAGAGAGAGCGATGGGGCTAACTGGGGTGCAGAGCTCCCAGCGCAGGACAGGGATGCAGCCGGGGCAGGCCAGGCTCTGATGCTGCCGGCTGAGCTCACCCCATGGCCCCCTGCCCTGCGTCCGTAAGAGTGACATGGAAAACCCCAGCGGTTCCAATGGGGCAGCCCGACAGCGGCAATGGGGCAGCCCCTGAGCTGAGCTGCCCGAAGGGGGCGACCTTCCTAACTAAAACCCACCCCAGATATTAATGAGAAGACAAGTGGCGGCACTAAGATGCCGTTTGCGTCACCCCATTGATGGCTCTGCTGGTGGGGTCTGCGCCTCCCCCACCCACCGTCTGTCCTGGCTATTCAGCCTGCAGGCGCTTCGGGCAGGGCCGTTTGCTACGCTGAGTGTGTGCAGCACCCAGCACCATGGGGCCCGATCCTGGCAGCTCCTTAGGCACCACTGCAATAAACATCAACAATCACAGACACAACAACAGAGGCAGGAGAGCTGGGGCCCCACTGGGGCTCAGAGGCCCGTCACTTACCCTCAGAGTGACCGTCCCGGTCCAGCCGGAGGTGTCCAGCTCGAAGGAGGCTCTGCCAGACTCGTCCGTCAGGAAGGTCTGATTCTTATTCTCATCCCCAGAGCTTACAAAGAGCTGCAGCTTCTCATTCTTCAGCGCAGAGCCATCTGCCGCCTTCAGGAGCATCTGAGCCGGGAGAGAAAGGGGGAGACGCACAACTCAGGGAGCAGACTCCTGGGAGAGTGTTGCCCACTAGGGGCTAAAGAGCTGGCTGGGGGCAGAAAGGGACAGTGCGATCCAGCCCTGAGATGCTCTGGGAAAGCCCAGGGCTGGGATGGGTGTTCGGGTGAGGACTGAGGGGCATTAGCAGATCTGGGAAGAAGTTGGGGCAGGACTGGAATAGCTAGGGGTGCTGGGGTGAGGGCTGAGGGGTATCAGCTTGTCTGACCCCTTTACTGAGCCCTCCCTTGGAATGTAGGACCCTGCAGTCCAGCCGCCCCCAGGCCCTGAAACCAGGGCCTCAGATCTCCCAGCCCCCTTGCTTTGCTTACACACATTCCCTCTGAGTCCCAGCTGGGCGGTGGCCAGGCTGGGCTTTAAGATTAACCCCTTAGGGACAATGTGGTAGGCAAATAAGTAACCCGGGCGTAACAAAGGAATTTCTAAACCACAGTCACGTAGACGGCTCAAGAGTTACAGATCTTTGCCAGAGAACAAATGTCCTGATGAGCACCCTTCCCTAGTCTGACCTCACCCTGCCTCTGACTCTGGGGTTTGTCAACAGTTCAGGCTGGGCAGAATCTCTCCCAGCTTGTCTGTCTCCAGCCAGGCCTTCTGGCACGTGGTGATGGTCGGCATGACTGCACAGAGCAGCGCCCCTTCTTAAGTAGATCCTCTCTGGACCCTCCTGCCATGTGCTCAGCTGGAAAAAAGATGGTTACTCACCTTTGTAACTGTTGTTTTTCGAGATGTGTTGCTCATATCCATAGAGAAGGGAGCAAGTTGCTAATGGCTCAAATGGGGCTGACATAAGTCTGGTAAGAACCAGGTTGAGGTCCCAGGTCAGGGCTGGGCGGAGTACCTGGGGGTATAGGCATTCCAAGCCCTTGAAGAATCTAGATACCATAGGATGCAAAAACACCGAGCGGCCATTCTCCCCTGGATGGAAGGTAGAGATGGCTGCCAAGTGCACCCTCAAAGAGGATACCGCTAGGCCCTGTTGCTTAAGAGACCAGAGGTAGTCCAAGATGGTGGGGATGGAGACCTCGGCGGGAAGAACGTTGTGCTCTCCACACCAGCATGTGAAATGTTTCCACTTGGCCAGATATGTTGCTCTAGTGGAAGGTTTTCTGCTACCTAAGAGTACTTGTTGCACTCGGACAGAGCAATGCAACTGAGACTGGGTCAACCACTGAGGAGCCATGCCATGAGATGCAGGGACTGTAGATCTGGGTGACGCAGTTTGCCATGTTCCTGAGTTATCAGGTCCAGGTGAAGAGGTAGTGGGATAGGGTCAGCTATTGACAGGTCTAGCAACATGGTGTACCAGTGCTGCCTGCGCCACGCTGGATCAATCATGATCAAGCGGGCTCTGTCCCTGCGTATTTTCAGCAGGACCTTATGGACGAGTGGGAACGGTGGAAAAGCATATAGCAGGTGAGTCGTCCACAGTATCAGGAAAGCATCAGCTATGGAACCCTGTGAGAGGCCTTGAAAGGAACAGAACATCTAGCATTTCCTGTTCTCACGGGACGCGAAGAGGTCTACATGGGGAAATCCTCACTTCCAGAAGACCGGAAGAATAACGTCCGGGCGAAGCGACCACTCGTGAGAAAGGAAGGATCTGCTGAGGCGATCCGCCAGAGTGTTCCGGACCCCTGGGAGAAAGGACGCTATGAGGTCTATGGAGTGGGCTAAACAAAAGTCCCAGAGTTGTAAGGCCTCCTGACAAAGGGTCGAGGACCGCGCCCCGCCGTGTTTGTTTATATAGTACATGGCTGTTGTGTTGTCGGTTAATATTGACACACAACGGCCTTGCAAGTGCTGACGGAACGCCTGGCAAGCAAGGCGGGCTGCTCTCAGCTCCCGGACATTGATGTGCAAGGCCAGTTCCTGAGATGACCAAAGACCTTGAGTGCGTAGATGCCCGAGGTGAGCACCCCAACCGAGAGATGATGTGTCTGTCGTCAGGGATGCAGAGGGCTGGGGCGGATGGAACGGCAGCCCTGCACACACCAGGGAGGGGGTGAGCCGCCATTCGAAGGAGCCTAAGATGCTCGGGGGAATGGTGACGATCATGTCTATGGTATCCCTGCCTGGTCGGTACACTGAGTTGAGCCACAATTGGAGGGGACAGAGGCGCAGTCTGGCGTATTTCGTCACAAACGTGCACGCCGCCATGTGACCCAGGAAACCGAGGCAAGTGCGAACTGAAGTCAACGGAGCAGCTTGCAGACTCTGGATGATGGCCACCATTGCTTGGAACCGGGGCAGCGGTAAGCAGGCTCTGGCGAGGTTGGAGTCCAGGGTGGCGCCAATGAAGTCTATCCTCTGAATAGGAATCAGACTGGATTTTTCCGCATTGATCATTAGGCCTAGATGTAGGAATAGGTCCTTGACAATGTGGACGTGATGGATCACTTGTGCCTCAGAGGCCCCTCGGATGAGCCAGTCGTCTAGATACGGAAAAACGTGTATCCGACGGCAACGGAGGTGGGCGGTGACTACAGCCATGCATTTCGTAAATACTCTTGGAGCTGTGGAGAGTCCAAACGGTAGGACCACAAACTGAAAATGTTGGCGGTTGATTACGAACTGGAGGAACCTCCTGTGAGGTGGGTAGATGGCTATGTGAAAATAAGCATCTTTCATGTCGAGGGTGGCGTACCAGTCTCCGGGATCCAGGGATGGGATGATGGTCCCCAGGGATACCATACGGAACTTCAGCTTTATGATGTATCTATTGAGTTCACGCAGATCCAGGATGGGTCTGAGACCCCCGTTTGCCTTGGGGATTAGGAAGTAGCGGGAGTAAAACCCCGTGCCCCATTCGTGTTCCGGTACCTCCTCTATGGCTCCTTTGGCAAGGAGTGTCTGCACCTCTTGGAGGAGGAGCTGCTCGTGAGAGGGGTCCCTGAAGAGGGACGAGGAAGGGGCATGAAAGGGGGGGCGTAAAATAAATTGGAGGTGGTACCCAAATTCCAGCGTGTGTAAGACCCAGCGATCTGACGTTAGCCGGGACCACGCAGGGAGGAAAAGAGAAAGGCAGTTGGAGAAAGGAGGGAATGGATCCAGTGACGATACTGGTACGATGCCCTCGGGCGCACCTTCAAAAGGAGGGTTTTGGTCCTGTGGAAGGTTTCGAGGAACTTTGGTTCTGGCCCCCTTGGTTGCCTGACTGCATCCGGCGACCAGTTCTACCCCGCCTTCTAGCAAAGTCCTGTCTCTGTCTGGGCTGAGGGTAAGAGCAGGGTGGCTGGGGGTGGAATGGCCTGTGCTGAGTCACTGGCGTGTGCATGCCTAGTGAGCGCATGATGACCCTGTTATCTTTTAGGCTTTGCAGCCTAGGGTCTGTCTTATCAGAGAACAGGCCTTGCCCTTCAAAGGGGAGGTCCTGGATTGTATGTTGGAGCTCTGGGGGGAGGCCTGAGACTTGCAGCCATGAGATACACCTCATAGTGACCCCAGAGGCTAGGGTCCTGGCCGCTGAGTCCGCGGCGTGCAGGGAAGCCTGGAGGGAAGTTCTAGTCACCTTTTTTCCCTCGTCCAGAATGGCCACAAATTCCTCTTGGGAGTCCTGCGGGAGCAGCTCCTTGAATTTGTCCACTGCCGCCCAGGTGTTATAGTTATAGCGGCTAAGGAGGGCTTGTTGATTAGCCACGCGGAGTTGGAGTGCCTCCGCAGAATAGACTTTGCGCCCCAGCAAGTCCATACACCTTGCGTCTTTTGATTTCGGGGCTGGAGCCTGCTGGCCATGGCGCTCTCTCTCATTGACCAACTGGACAACGAGGGAGCAAGGAGGGGGATGGACGTACAAGAATTCATAGCTGTAGCGGGGTGGCTACCCGCTCCTGCCCTTTGGGGCTTTAAAACAGCCCTGGGAAGGGGCTTTTTGGCTGGGCTGATTGGGGAAGTGGCTGCAGCTGGAGGTCACGCTCCAAACTGAACAGGGCTTATAAGAAGGCAGGGAGGCCAGGAGCAGTCAGTCTCTCTCTGCTTCCAGAGGGAGATGGGCCTGGCTGCTTAGAGATTGAAAAGGTACCTATGGTGAAGCAGGGCTGGGGAAGGGCTGAGGAGCTAGGGAAGCTCCAGCCTGGAAGGCCCCAGGCTGCGGCCTAGGAAAGGGCAAGAGGTACTGGGGGTTGCAAGGGACAACCCAGGAGTAGGTAAAGCAGCAGGTCCAAACCCCTTTTTGCCTGTGATGAGTGGGCCGATGCTGCAGTCTGCCCCAGGGTGTGGGGCTAGACCATGACTGTCAGTGGCCACTACTGAGGCAAAGTGGGGATAGTAGGGTGGGGGCTCCCCTGGGAGGAGGAGACCCAGTTATAGTTAAAGGGGCACCGGGTCCAGGGAGGGACACGGGGCCGAGAACAAAACAGGTGGATCACCAGCCTGCAGAGGGCGCTCCGGACTGGAAGAAGAGCTAATTCCCGGGGTAACCAGTAGGAGGCGCCGCAGGGGTGAGTACCGCCAAGTTACAATAGCCCTTGGAGGGCACCATATATTTTCGGGCAGCAGGTGAGACAGAGGCCGGAGACTGCCAGATCGTGATGGCATTGGCCTGGATCGTCCTGGAAAGGGGAGGGCCATTCTTGTGGGGGCATCAGATGATAAGATGTCCACTACTGGGTCCCCTACCTCTGGGACTTCCTCGACTTGCAAGTTCATATTTTGAGCCACACGCCAGAGGAGTCACTGGTGGGCCCTCAGGTCGATTGGTGGAGGGCCTACAGACGATGTTCCGGCTACCACCTCGTCAGGGGAGGAGGATGAGGAGAGACCTGGGACAAGCAGGTCAGCTGAGGGCTCTTCTTGTTGGACAGCCTCTGTCTCCCTTGGGATCTGGGAATCCTGAGGCAGGACCGACACTTCCTCCGAAGCAGAAGGAGGAGGGCGGCTTATTGTGGCTTCCGGCACCCAGTGTTCCGACGTGGCAGAGTGCGATGGACCTGGATGCGCACCTTGGGCCTGATGATAAGCCCAAGGTGTCCAGAATGCGCACTGTTGAGGTCCGTGATCCTGAGCCTGGGGCTCATGGAATATCGTGGCGGGCACATCGGCATCTTTGTCTTGGGCATACGCACTGTCCGCCTGAGAAGACAAGGACGGGTGCCGGGACGGCAAGGGAGGAGCTGAAAGACCCTGGTACAAGTCACGGTGCCGGGAGTGGTGCCGAGAGCTGGTGCGATACCGAGAGTACCAGGCCAGAGGCTGAGATGTTGATCTATGCCACGAGTACGATCGGTACCGAATGGGCGAGCGGCGTCGGGACCGTGATCGTCGATGAGACCGGGAACGGCGCCGGGACCTGGATCGTGATCGGTGCCGGTCTGCTAAGCCGACTTAAGGAGGCCTCATTATGGCTGGCTTGCCTCTGGAGTGTAATACCTGCACCGGTGGTGCCGGGGGTTGAGGCAGCACAGACTCAGTCATGGCTATAAGGTCCCTGGCTGTCGAGAATGTCGCCGGTGTAGAGGGGACCGTAAGCTCAACCACAGGCCTCAGTGGGGAGCTCTCAGGTACCGGACTCGACGGCCCCCGTGGGACCAGAGTCAACGGTACTGCAGCAGTCGGTGCCGCAGCAGGTGCAGGTGCCGGGCGGTCCGAACGGGGCTGCATCTGTGGCGCCGAGGGCACCGAGGTAGAGGACTTCGACCTCTTCGCCTTTGGGGAGAGAGATCAGTGCCGAGCAGGACCCTGCGCCGGAGATGGCCAGTGCCATGGTGTTTTGGCGGTGCCGGAACGGTCCGGTGCCGGAGGAGCGCTGCTAGCAGTATGCTCAGCGGTCAGTGCCGAGGACGGAGGGTTCAAAGCTGCCTCCATGAGGAGATTCTTTAGGCGAAAGTCTCTCTCTTTCTTTGTCCTCGGTTTAAATGCCCTGCAAATATGGCACTTATCTGTAATGTGCGATTCCCCGAGGCACTTTAGACAAGAGTCGTGGGGATCGCTTGTGGGCATCGGCTTATGGCAGGCCGAGCACAGTTTGAAGCCCGGTGAACCGGGCATAGGCCCCAGCACCGGGAGTGGGGAAGGGGCTAATGCCCAAACCCCGTTGAACTATATGCACTAACTATCTAAGAACTGTCAAACTAACTATAACTATATATAAAAACAACTATATACAACAAAGATAGCGAACAAATAAGGAGTAGCTAGGGAAGTGGAGGACAGCTAAGCCGCGCTCCACTGTTCCAACGACTGACACGGGCGGTTAGAAGGAACTGAGGAGTGGTCGGGTTGTCAGGGGTATATATCTGGTGCCATGGCGGCACCACTCCAGGGGGCGACCCAGCCGACCCATCGGGGGTTGCTAGGGTAAAAATATTCCGACGAACGTGCACGTGGCGCGCGCACACCTAACTGGAATGCATATGAGCAAGCACTCGAAGAAGAACTCCTTCTCCCTCCCCCAGACGTGCTCGCACCACCCGTAAGCCCTTTGGTAGAAAAAACATTGTTCTGTGGGGGTGGGCCAGTAGTTGAGAGACAATCAGAACTGATGGCACTAGATTGCCATCTTGAGATCTTCTCCATGATCGTCTTTCAACAAAGTGTCACGCACCTTTTCTAGGCTGGGCACTTGCCAAGAACACAATACGATAATCTACCTTGGGTAAATTTAGGCGTGTGCACAGCACATACAATGGGAAGGTACTTACCTGTTAATAACTAGCGTTCTTCGAGATGTGGTGTCTATATGTGCTCCACTTCTGGTGTGCATATACCCCATGTACTGGAGATCTGAATGCATTAGCCACCAGTGTCCATTGGTTGTGCCTGCACCCTGCATGCCTCCCTTGGGAGCTGGGATCTAAGATATAACTAGTAAGCCGTGGTGCACTGGTCCTTTGGGAGCCGGTGGCCTGGTAATTCTGTGAATGCCCAGAGGAGAAGGGGCTGGACACTACCTGCGACGCTCAGAGGACTGGGGGCTATTACTCCCAGATCCTTTGCAGTGGCACTATCACCTGGCCAGGTGTTCCTCATTTTGTAGCTGTTCATCTGATTTCTCCTTCCTAAGTGTAGTACCTCACATTGGGCTTTAATTAATTTCATCTTGTTGATTTCAGACCAATTCTCTAATTTGTCAAAGTTGTTATGAATTCTAATCCTGTCCTCCAAAGTGCTAGGAACCTCTCTGCATGGTGTCATCCACACATTTTAGAAGCACACTCTCCATTCCATTGTCCAAGTCTTTAATGACAATACTGAGTAGTACCGGACCCAGGACTGACCCCTGTGCGACCCACTAAACACATCTGCCCAGAGTGCAGCAAACTATTGATAACAACCCCTTGAGTATGGGGGTTTCAACAGTTGTGCACCAACCTTACAGTAATTTCATTTAGACCAGTGATTTTCAACCAGGGGGCCAGGGACTCCTGGGGACCGTGAGCAGGTTTCAGGGGGTCCACCAAGCAGGGCCAGTGTGAGACATGCTGGGGCCCAGGGCAGAGGGCTGCAGCCCCACCACATGGGGCGATTGATCTGCTTGCTACCCCTTCACGCCGGCCCTGGCTTTTATACGCAGAAAACCAGTTGCTGTGGCACAGGTGGGCTGAGGCGTTTTTACAGCATGTTGGGGGTGGGGGGGCTCAGAAAGGAAAAGGTTGAGAACCCCGACGTAGATCACGTTTCCCTAGTTTGCTTATGAGGATGTCAAAAGCCTCACTACAAACAGGATCTATCGAGCTACTGCTTCCCCCCTCCCACTAGGCCAGGAACCCTGACTGCTAGACGTGGCTTTTCTTACCGTGGCCTTTAAAATCTCCCCTATTGCTCCTCAAGGAGCCAACAAAGGGGCGTCTGGGAGTTCAGAAACGATCCAGTCGCCTGGTGCTGTGCCTGTTGGTGCGGGACGCGAAACGAGATCCAGCACTGTCAGCAGTGGCGCGTAAGGACCCGTGCGATGGATGATGAGTGTGGGAAATGGGACATCTGGGCCACAGGTGCGGGTAGCAGAGGCACTGAGGAGAGCGGCACCTGGTGCAATGAAGGCGAGAGCTCCGAGCGTGATGCGTCGGTGCGGCAAACAGTGGTGCCGAAAGCACCCGTAGCAGCACCAGCAGCAATGACTGTGCCGCAAGCAGTGGTGCTGAGAGGCCACCACCAAGTGAAATCCTCTCTGGGCACCAAGGGACGAGCCAGCAGTGGAACTAAGGACTCGGGACTCCTGCTCTCTGGGCACCAGAGGGACCAGGGATTGGCCTCGAGCTGCCCTTCTCAAGTGAAACAGAAAGAGGTGACGTAGCAGGCACCTGAGGAGGAGATCTACTCCCATGCTCCTTGGCAGGATGGCGTCCATCACACTCGAGGTTGCTAACTGGGGCAGGCACAGCCTTAGAGGCAGAAGAGGTGGCTGCCAGGGTACTTTTACCCAAGGGTGATCGGTCCGAGGAGGATCCTGCATCTCTTCAGGGACTGAGCCTGGCCTAGACGTCTCCAGCAGAAATCCCTTCAGTCTAGTCTCCCTGGATTTCACAGCCCGTTTGGGGAGGGCTCTGAAGTCCCTGCACTGCTCTCTAGCGTGTGTCTGTGAACCCAGACAATACAGACACTTAGAGTGTCTGTCGTTCCGGGCATGGCAGACCCACACGAGGGACATAATTTAAATCTTGGGGGCAAAACCCCACTGTACATGGGGAAGACAGGAACTGCTCACCTCAGAGCCTTACCCCCGCTACCAGGATTCATAGAGTCCAAGGCCAGAAGGTACCATTGTGATCATCCAGTCTGACCTCCTGCCTAGCACAGGCCAGAGACCTGCCCCACAATAATGCCCAGAGCCGACCAGTTAGAAGAACATCCCGTCTTCATTTACACATTGTCAGGGACAGAGAATCCACCATGAACCTCGGTAAAGTGTTGGTTAATTGCCCTCACTATAAAAAATTTACACCTTATTTCCAGTTTGAATTTGTCTAGCTTCAACTTCCAGCCGTTGGATCGTGTTCGACCTTTCTCTGCTAGACTGGATATTTGTTCCCTGATATTCACAAACTGTAATCAAGTCACCCTTTAACCTTCTCTTTCTTAAGCTAAATAGACTGAGCTCTTTGAGTCTCTCACTATAGGGCATCTTGTCTAATCCTTTCCCCAGTCTTGGGGCTCTTCTCCGAACCCTCTTCAATTTATCAATATCCTTGTTGAACTGTGGGCACCGGAACTGGACACGAGGTTCCAGCATCAGTTGCACCCCTGCCAAATACAGAGTATCCGACTCGAGAGTCCCCTGTTTATACATCCCCGAATCGCATTAGCGCTTTTGGCCACAGCGTTGCACTGGGAGCTCATGTTCAGCTGATTATCCACCATGACCCCCAAGTGTTTTTCAGAGTCCCTGCTTCCCAGGCTAGACTCCCCCACCCTGTACGTATGGCTGACAGTCTTTGCTCCGAGGAGAGGGAGTCTACGACTGAAATCCTCCCTACAACAGGAGAGTTCAGCTAAACTAACTAAACCACTATCTCCAGTAACAATTATTAATTATCAAAAATTACAATTTACAAAACGTAAAGAGAAAAACTTCAGCGGAGCAGGAGACTGGACACTGCTGCTGGCTCTGGCTCTCAGCCAGAGGCCGTCAGAAGGAACTGAGGGTTGGCTGGTTGCTCAACCCCCATTGTGCCCTCGGGAAGGGGGGCTCGAGGACATGGAGAGCACAGCTAACACATCCGATCTCCAGTGCATGGGGCACATGAGCACCAGAAGTGCAGCACATCCGGAAGCAGTCAACATCAATGGAGGTTACAGTGTGGTACAGACATATCCCACTCTGTCACACCGGTAATCCCATTACCTTGCCAGTGTAGGGGATTCCAGCCTTGTAAGTCTCGTCAGCATCCTCAAAGGTCACCGTAGCGATTTCAGACACGATGTCACAGCTCTTGGTCACGTTGAGCTCCACCCCTAGCAGGAGAGGGAGGGACGATAGGAGGAAGGTGCCGGGAGCGATACCAGAGTTCAGGCTACGTCACAGATTTCTCTCCATAACAATCCGCCCAGCCATTTCTACCCCCTCTCGCTATGGACTGGAGGGTGTGATTGGGGGGAGAATTTGGGAAGTTCGGCTGGGGGCAGAGAAGGATTTTCCTGGGGAATCTGGAAACTAGAAAATTTAGATTCACCTTCCATGGGGCTTAATCCCAAGCCAGCCACATGACATTTGCCAGCAGGGTCTCCTGGCTCTGCGGCCCTTTCCCCAGCTCCTTACTGAACGGCCCCAGAGCTGACCCCACACACAGACCTCTCGGCACAGGGCCTGGCCCCAGAAAGGGCCATTTTCAGAAGTGCCCAGTGACCCGTTGCCGTTCTGGACCTGCTCTCCTCCAGCCACTTCACCATCGCTGATGTCAGCACCCGAGGGTAACGTAGCCACCCCACAGTTACAGTTTTCAGCCAAACAGGTGTTGCCGCTCTGGAAATCAGGATTCTTCTGGGTTAAATGTGGAGTTATCTGGGTTCGTTGCTAAGCGATTAGCACTTGCAGTTTTGAACGCTAAGCGCTAACGTCACTGAGGCCGTGACTCAGGGCCCAGAGACACAGGCTGGGCCGTCACTCCGCTCTGCCAGCTCAGTCCACAGCCAGAGGCCACTCGCGAGAGTGTGTTTAGTCTTTGCATGAACGTGCCCAGGTCTGAACTCCTCATGAGGGATCGATCCCAGTGATGGGCTGAACCAGAACCCCAGATCCAACCCCCCAACGCTACCTCTGGGCCCGTCTCTAAAGCAGCTGGGCTACAAATGACATGGCCACATGGGCAAGTGAGACCCCCTCTGCCCCAGGGGTTTAGTGCTGGGGGCTGCCAGGGGACGTGCACGTGTGCTTGATTTCAGTCCCACCTGTCCCCTCCTCCATGAGAGACGCCTTGGCCTGGAGGCTCAGCTTGTAGCCAGAGTGGGTCAGGTTAACGGGAGCTACAACCACCTCTCTGGAAAAGCAGCCGTTGCTGTCAGTCTGCAGGGAGAGATCAGAGCCCGTTAGCAGCAGCTCTGCACCAGGTCCCGCAGGTGTCAGCTCAGCGGGTCTCTCATCGGGCTTGGCCTGGTTAGTGCTGGGACGGGAGACACTCAAAGAGAACCTGGGTGCTGAAGTCAGCAGCAGGGGGCGCTCTCACCTCGGAGTAAGCCTGACACCGCTACCCCAGTGCGGCGCTAGGGGGCGCTGTGCAGCTGGAGCTGCTGTGGGTGGCCACTTGTGCCCATCACAGACGTAAAACAGGCCCTGGCCACTCGTGCCCATCACAGATCCCCTGGTGCTAGTCCCCCATCGTCATGGTAACGCTGGCTGATTCCAATCGCCCCCCCCCCCCCGCCCCCAGGGACTGAGAGCATTCGGGGAGATCTGCCCCCGCCTAACGAGAGCTGCTGATGAGGACGGGCGGCCCCGTAACCTGGGGCACTAGCCTAGGTCTGGAGAGTCCCTGCCCTGCCACAGGCTGCCTGCAAGTCGCTCTGAGTACGGCTCCAGCAGAAACCACCTGCGGCCGCGAGTCTGAGCCCAGCCCTGCTGACCCCGCTTGTGCTGTAGGACTAAAACCAGCAGGTCGTCGGTCGAGTCCAGGCACTAGACTCTGGGTGGGTCTCGGCTCCAGCCGAGCGTCTACACTGTTCCTTTAGCCCCACGGCGCAAGCCCCAGGCAGCAGAGCTGGGCTCGGAGACGCTGCCGCAGGGTTTTTGATGCGCGGACGGACCCTGAGCATCTCTGTGCCTCAGTTCCCCATCTGTACAATGGGGACAGGAGCCTGCCCTGCCTCCCGGGTGCTAGGAGGGTAAGTGAGGCACTAAGATAGTGTGGGGAAGGGGGGGGGCGTGGAAGTCCCTAGGCACTGCTACACAGCTGCCAATTCCCACCCCCAGCCTGCCAGATGGGGACCCGGCTGGATCCAGGGCCTGATTCGCCTGCACTTACACCAATGTCACCAACATCATCAAGGCAGATCACAGCCCCCCTCTGGCCAGTGTAAGAAAAACATGGAGAGGAGCCTCCTCCAGCAGCATGTCATGTACCTGCCCCCTCCCCAGTCACACTCACCTGGCCGGTAAGCTCCGTGCACGGAATTAGCGACACATAAGAGCTGAACCAGAGATATGCTGGTTGTTCCTCCCGACACAGGCTGGCCTGGACCCTCCCCAGGACGGGCTTCCCGTAGGTGTATCTGGTTAGCAGAGGGGAGGGAGAGGGTAAGTGGGAGGGAAGGGGCCAATGCCCCTGCCCATGGGGGGTCCCTGCTGGGGTGGGGCTGGTCGTGTGGGTGGAGTGAGAGCCCCAGGGAGCCCTGCCTGGTCATGAGCATGGGGCAGAGGGGGGCGCAGGCAGGGAAGAGGCAGGTCAGATCCTGGCCTGGGGGGCAGGGGAGGGGAGTCAGGCCCAGGGCGGTACCAGCCCCCCCTTTAGCGGCCCGGCAGGGCTGCTGTCACACTCACCGGCCGCACACTCGCAGCAGGAGCGTCTCATCCAGCACCGTCACCACAGGGGGCAGCTCCAGAGTCACTTCAAACTTGGGCAGCACTGGGGGCAGAGAGGGACGGGGTGAAACCGACCCGCAGCCCCGGCTCGGGGGTTTCATCGTGATCCTCGGCCTTGGAGCTTCTCCCCGGGTTGTGCAGCCCCCCACCAACCTGCCGGCCGGGCGGGAAGGGGAAGGGCCCGGAAATGGAGCAGGGCTGGGCAGAGGCTGCAGGCTGCAGGAGTAGGGTTGCCAGGTGTCGGGTTTTCAACTGGGACGCCTGGTGAAAAGGGACCCTGGCGGCTCCGGTTGGCACCACAGACTGGGCCATTAAAAGTCCGGTCAGCAGCGCAGTGGGGCTAAGGCAGGGTCCCTGCCTGCCCTGGTGCCACACCACTCCCGGAAGCAGCGGCATGTCCCCACACCGGCTCCTACCCAGAGGGGCAGCCAGGGGGCTCCGCACACTACCTCTGCCCCAAGCACCTGTTGGGGATCAGTGTGGTGGGAGGCAGTTAGCGTGTCAGGAGCAAGTGTCTGGGGCGAGGGTGGGGGTAGGTGGCAGCTGTTTCAAGGGAGACATCAGAGATCTTCTCTCCCCCTCCCCCGCAGGAGCCAGAAAAGGTTTTTTGTGGGGGAGGATGGAGAGGGGGCCACTGACATTTCCCTCCCCCTCCCAGCAACACCAGCTCAGGGAAGGGTGTTTATGTGTGAAGAGCCCCTTGTGCTCCAGGAGGAGCAGAGGTCGGGCTGGGGGCACAGGCCAGATGTGGGTGGGGGCTGAGTTGGGACTGGGGGGTCAGAGTTAGCTGCTGGGGGTTGGTGAGAAGCTGGAAGCTCCGTCCCATCCAGCAGCGGGAGCCAGGCCCAGCTCCCGCGATAACTTTGGTGACATGGTAACTGACCCCGTCCCCCTCCCCCTCCCACAGACACTGGGGGGAGGGGTTGGGGCTGCAGAAATCCAGAGTCAGACCAAAGCATGGAACAGCCACGGTTCTGACTCATGCTGCTGGTGTGTCTGGGGCCGGCCACACTGAAATCCCCAGCTCTGCATCCCCACAGCGGCGCCGACCTGAGACCTCCCCCAGGGCCTAGGGCAGAGTGGGGCAGGGCTGGGGCAGGGCAGGGAGGCTGAATTCCCCCTCCCCCAGGGCCCTACTGCAGGAGGAGTAGGCATGGGGTGGCTGAGGCCCAGGAGAGCTTGGAGCTGGTGGGCCAGTCCCAGGGGTCTGAGCTCCCAGGGACTCTCTGACAGGGACCCACGGACACCTCGCCCCAGGGAGACTCAGGAATCCCGCTCCCACCCCGTGTGCCGGAGCCACGGCCTTGGTCGCTGCCCTGGGCCCCGCTGCGCACCGTATTCCTCCACGCTGAACGAGTGCCTCGTCCCCTGCGCCTCGATGGCGTACGTCCCCAGGGCCGGCTCTGCAGACAGCGGGAGGGACAGATCCACGATGCCCTGCTGCGGAGTCACATCTCGCCACTGGGCGATGCGGTTCCCGCTGGGATCCTGGCACACGGACACGCCCTGCTCAGACGCTGCCCCCACACACGGCTCGTCCCCGGCAGCCCCCGAGAGCCTCGTGCTGCCGACGGGGGCTGGATTGACGCCCGGGGGCTCAAATCCTTCTCCTTAGCCTGGAGCAGGCATCGCCGGGCAGGTGCTGGGTAAGGGGGCCCCTGCCAGCTCCCCTCAGCCCTGACCCGAGGGCACCGCCCCTGGGGGGAACAGGCTCCCGAGGGACACCCCGTCTCCAGCCTGGACAAAGCCCAGGGAACTCGCCGTAGGGACCGTTTCCATCTCAGTGCTAGGCCTCTGGGGGTATGTTCCCTGCCCCCGTCCCCCCACACAGCCTCCCCAAACCTCCACCCCTCCCCTCTGCCCCTGCAGCTCCCAGAGACCCTCCCTCCTCCCCTGCCCTTCCCCCATCAGGCTCCCAAGGGAGCTCCCCGCTGAGTTCCCCACCGGCTGATCAAGTCACTGCCTGACCCAGAGTTCGGGGGCTGGGAACATTCAGGGTGAGCGACTCAGGCAGGGATCCCAGCCAGGCCCAAACCCACCTGCCTCCCGGACAGACAGCCCCAGACGCTGCAAACTCGGGGTGGGGAGGACGTACCCCGATGGCACAAATATCCCCTCCCTGCCCCCCATGGGGCCCAGCCCAGAAACGCCCTGTGCTCTGGGACCCTTTGCACCCCCACAGCAGGGCAGAGGCTCTAGGGCTGGATTGCTGGACACTGTGGTCACAGCCCAGACTCCTCTGGGGTCCCCACCACTGAACACCCCCGGGTGCCCTCGGACGAGCCAGACAGGAAGAGGAGGAGGCTGGAGAGGCACAGACTGACCTGCACGGTCACCAGGGGCAGCTGCAAAGCAAACAGACAGGAGATGGCTGGTTAGAGGGACAGGAAACACCCCCCACTGCCCCCGGGTCTGCCTGTGACCTCCCCAGGGCCGGGGTGTCTCTGGGGCCATGGGGGATCATGGGCACAGCAGCGGGGGTGACCGAGGGAGCAGGGACAGGGAGGGGAGCCCATGAGGCTGGAGCCCTCGCACCTCCCATGTCCCATCCCACGGTGGCGGGTACAGGGCAGTGGGTGGCTGGTCTGTGCGTGGAGGAGCAGGGTGAGATGCTGGGGTCTCTGCCAAGGGGCAGTCTAAGGACCGGGGGTCTCCGCTGCAGCCAGTGCCCGGGCGAGGTGGCTGGGAGGGGAGCTGTCAATCTGTATTTCCACACTGGGCCCGATTGTGCCACCTCACTCAGCGCGCAGCACGGTTAGGCTGAAAGGTGCTAATGACTGTCATCGGGGGGGCACCCAGAGCCAATCACAGACTGCACTAAAGCCAGTGGGTGCCCTGCGCCCTCACTCCGGCTCCATGCAATGTGCAATCAACCCTCTCTGTGCAGTGAAGAGACTGCAGCCAACAGAGGCCACTGCCCAAGGCACTGGGCTCTGAAGCCCAGGGGGCTGCTCCACACGGCTGTTTTCAGCAGGCCAGCACAAGCCCTGCTACTGCAAGGCTGTTACCTGCCCTGGGAGCCTCGCCCCTTGCAGCAGTGTAGGGCAGGCTGGCGGCTGAGGCATTCCCAGATACCGGAGATCCCGGTACTTCCAGGATTGGTGTGGGCCTGTCCCCGGTGGCGTGTCCTCGCACACTCGGTGTGTGTGAGTTCACGCCAGCAGGGGCGGAGCAGTGCGCTCTGCCAAATGGCGCCCCCCATCCAATACCAGACACAAGCATGCACTGGACGGGGGCAAACCACCCATGAAGAGGACTGTCTGATTTCAAACCGGATGAACAGGCTGCCTGGTGTAGACAAACCTAATGTGTCCAGTGCACCAGGGCCCTGTTACCCTGCCCCCACCCCACCCCCCACCCCAGCTCTCACCTTCCGGGTACTGGGAACGAAGTCTTTGTCCAAACTGACGATTCGAAACTTCACTGCAAAGGAGCAGAGGCAGAGGCGGGAATCAGCCCCGGCTCGGTTTGTCTGAGTGAATTCCCAGCTGGGGAAGGTGCCAGCCGGACGCCCCGGGCACTGACGGCCTCTGTGAACCCGCAGAATGAGCCCAGCCCGGGCAGCGCAGCGCCAGCTTCCCCCCGCTGCCCTCTGCCAATGAGCCCCGGCCCTGCCCTGCGTGGCAGGAGGCTGCCCGGGGAGGCTGATCGGTGCCCCCTGCAGTGTCTGTGCCATCGCCAAGGACGGGCTGAGACCCCCACTTGGTTCCAGACAGGCTCCCAAACAGGCCTCAGGCTTTGGGCCTCTTCTCCCCTGGGGCCGGGTGGAGACAGGGGCCTAGAAGTGAGAGTCCCGAATCCCCCGCTAGGCCCCCAGCCCAGCCCCCGAGCCCGGGAGTCCGTCCCAAGGGCCTGGGGCCCCAGGAAACTCCCTTCAGCAGCTCCTGCCCTCTCACCTGTCTGTCCCGGCTTGTAGACGGCCTTGTCCGTCTGCACAAAGGTCCCGGGCTGCAGCGCCCGCAGCAGCACCTTCTTCTGCTCAGAGAACTGCAGGGCATCTCCCCGGATCGAGACGTGCAGCTCTGCCACTTCCTGCTGCCCCCCGGACGGGGCTGGAACCTGCACACGGGGACCCCAGCAAGGCCACAACGGCCGGTAATGGGCCAGTTGTGGTGCAGACCCGTTATTGCGTGGGGGGGCAGTGGTGTTTGTGGTCCCTGTTCCTGCCCCCCCAAACACAGGAACCCACGTCCCCAGCCTGGGGAGCATGAACCTGGGGCGCTCGGTGGAGTTGGAAGCCAGGGCGCTCTGTGCCCCCCACCCATCCCCGCTCCCCCCTGCCTGTCGCTGCTGAGGGATCGGCTCGAGTTCTGTGGCTACAGCTGCCCATTGAGTGACCAGCTCCGTGCCCATGGCCAGTGCCCTGAGCCCTGCTGTGCCCGGGGGCCGAGGCTGGGCTGGGGCTGCAGACCCGGGGCTGACGGGCTCTGTGCCCATGGCCAGTGCCCGGGGCCGTGCCCATGGCTGCGGGCGGGGGCTCACCTGGAAGCGCACGTTCTCGTGCAGACGGGGCTCCCGGACCTCTCTCTCCAGCAGGGTGATAGCGCTGGGCCCATCCCCCCTCTCCAGCCGGACGCTCACCCGGACGGTCTCGTTGAGGTCACCGAGATGAACTGACACCGTCCCCGTGTGCGGGTGGTAGAGCTCGGCTGGGCTCACCACCACATAGTGCCTGGGAGGGGAAAGCACCGGGCAGTGGGGGAGGGGAATGGGACAGCCCAGAGCCTCCCCCAGGACCGGGGGTGACTCCCGATTTCTGAGTGTCCCCCCTGCTGGGACAGAGCTGGGTCGACAGCCCAGCCTGCCTCCTGTGGAGCTGGAGGGGCCCCGGGGGCGCAGAGAGGGGCTCAGTCCCCCTCCATCCCCGGCCTCTCGGCTGCTCAGTCTGCCCAGAAGGGGGCAGCTAGTGGGGCTGAGAGTGAGCTGAGACCCCTGCGCATGGCGGGGGGGCGGGGGGGAGGCTGGTTAGTCTGGGGCTGTGCTGAGCACCTGAGCCCTTTGCAGCCAGTAACCGGCTTAGATACAGCCCCACCCCCACCCCCACCCCCAGCCCAGTCTGCACCCCGGGGCCTCCGCCCGCCCTCGCAGGAACCCTTCGGCGAGAGAACGGACCTGTCCTGTCAGTTTCGGATCCAGCAGCCCCCTCATCGGTGCCCTCGGCTGCTTTCAACCCCCTCCGGCACCGCCCATCACGCGGACAGACAGACAGACACGGACACGGCTTACGGCTCTGCAGATGTCCCAGCTGTGAGGTGCAGGAGCAGCAGCATGCAGGTTACTGGGGCCCCCATTCCTGGGGTGCAGGCAGAGGGGCAGGCACAAGGGGACACACACACGTCACCCCCCTCTGGGTCCTTCTTCCTCCCTCTCCCCCACGCTCTGTGCTGGAGACCAGCCTGCTCTGCCCTGTTACAGACTCTGGAGCCGGAGCTTCGCTTTGATCCGGGGTAAACAAGGGTCGTGTCAGGTCTCTGGCTGGGTCTGGGGACGCAGCTGGGACAATATTTACCCACCACCCCCAGCTGCTGGATTCGAGGCTCTGACAGGTTCTTGCAGCTTGAGTCAGAGGATGCTGCCTGGCAAAGGGTCAGACGAGCCAGGGGGCCCCTTGCATTGGTCACACAGCAGGGGGTGGGACAGGGCCTGTGCAACCATTTAGGGCACTGGTATTTGGGGGACGCCATTTTCTTTGGCAGCGACCGCGGCAGCTGGATCTTCAGCCGTCCTGGTCACCGCCAGCATTTAGGCGGAGGGAGCTGGGGTAGGGGAGTGCGGGAAGAACCGCCGGCAGCAAGGAGGGGGCACGCAGGGGAACTCCCCGCCCCAGCTCACCCTTGCCCTGCCTCCTCCCTGAGCACACCGTGGCTGCTTCAATTCTCCTGCCTCCTAAGCTGATTGGCTCCGCAAGCCTGGGAGGTGGGAGAAGTGAAGCAGCGACGGCGTGCTCGGGGTGCTCATGCGCATAGCAGGGGTGAGCTGGGGCGGGGGTTGCCTCAGTGCGGGGGCGTGGGGGGTACAAGGTGCAAGTTTCACCTAGGGCACAAAACATCCTTGCACCGGCCCCGGGGTGGGACCCCTCTGGGGGTCGGTGGTGGTGCAGTAGCCGGGATGCTGAGGAAGCCCTGGCAGGAGCAGGGGGGAGGAGCTTGCTGAGAAATGAATTCGTTAAAGTGGGTTCGGGCAGCGACCCCACTACTGCAATGCAAATGAGGAGAATGTTGGGGTTGCTGAACACGTCTCATGAAAACCACATTCACAATCGTTTGTAACTTTCCCAAACGGGGACAGCTGGGGATGAAATTTCCATGCTCAGGCTCTGCCTTGCGTTGAATTTCTTTTGTAAACTTTCAGCAAAAACTAATTGTGCCATTTCTGAGAACATGGTTAGCATTAACACAGATCGTTTTTTCCAGGGCAATCCATTTTCCTGACCATTTTGTTGAGGAGTTCTAGTGCCTTCATGCTTTAGAGCCTGCAATTGAAATCTGGCAGGGGGATTGTGCTAGGGGAAGAGAAGGGTTTTTCCTCTTGCCATGAAAATCCACGTCAATCTGGCTAGGTTATAAAGTACAGAACATTGCCATTTGCACATGGTCAGTAGAGCGTTTCACTGATAACTTGGGAGAAAATGATCTTGAATGGTTATGGATCCGTGTCCTAACCAATACAGCACAAGATGGGGTGTTAGCAATTAGCTGGTTTCTGGGGCAGATCACCAAATCACACGAAGGAACAGGATGAGTGGCTCCTTATGCAGCTATTTATAGGGTGTAGGAAAAGAAGCTGTGTGATCCTGGGGGATTTCAATGTGAGTGACACATGCTAGTGGTCTGGTGCTGCCAGTACTAAAATGTCTTTGGAATTTCTTATACATTTTCCCAACTCAAAAAGTGTTCCATCCGCCAGAGGAGTGTTCCATATGAGCCCTCGCCTTGAGAGATAAAGAGGAGCTGATCACAGAACTAAACATGAACAGTAGCCTAGGTACAGGTGATCCTGACTCCATCACATTTACAACGTGCCAACAGATTAAAGTCCAGACCAGTAATATTTTCACTCAGTGGTTTGAAAGGGCCTGTTTCACAAAGCTGAAAACAATTATGAGGCAAACCAGCCGGGAAGAAGAATTTAATCAGAAAAATGTGAATGAAAACTGGGAACTATTTAAGCACACTTTACTAGATGTCCCAAAAGCCACAATCAATCAAACTGGTTAAAAAACTGACCTGGCTCAGAGGGCAAATGAAAGCAGCTATAAAATATTTTTTCAAATGAAGTATAGCAAAGGGAAGAAAAGAGAAGTTGACAGAAATGAATATAAATCAGGACTGTAGAAACTTGATAAGGGAAGCAAAATGACATATGAAGAAATCTATGACCAGCTGAGTTAAGGACAATAAGAAGGAGCTTTTAAAGTATATTAGGAACAAACTGAATCCTAACAATGGTACTGGTCCATTATCAACTCAAATGGCTGAATTATCAATAATAATGGAGACGGGATGCCGGAACAGGAGTGGGGGAATGGGCAGGGGGCCATGGTTCCATTACATTTAGAAGTCTAAGGGGAAGAGGTGGCATGGGGGTGGCCCCTCGGATGGAATGGCTGGTGTGAGGGTGGGGGCTTGGGGAGACAGGGCAGTGTGGGGTGGGACTTCCAGGGGAAGAGAAGTGTGGAGGCAGGGCCTCAGGGAGAAGGTGTGGTGGTGGGGGGTGGGGCAATGGTTCGGTGCC
Organism: Mauremys reevesii; assembly: GCF_016161935.1. Classification (NCBI taxonomy): domain Eukaryota; kingdom Metazoa; phylum Chordata; order Testudines; family Geoemydidae; genus Mauremys; species Mauremys reevesii. The sequence continues at coordinate 251,564 of NC_052639.1, forward strand.
GGTGGCCCCCCCAATTTTAGGGAGCGTCCGTCACTCCTGAATGCTGAAAAGGCAGAAAGGTTCAATAAATATTTCTGTTCTGTATCTGGGAAAAAACAGATGAAGTTGTCATGTCACATGAAGGGGAGAACACTCGTTCCATTCCACTAGTATCTGGAGAGAATGGTAAACAGCAGCTACCAAAGTGAGACACTTTAAAATCAGCAGCTCCAGATAACTTATATCCAAGAGTTTTTAAAGAGCTGGCTGAGGAGCTCGCTGGACCTTTAATGGTGATTATCAGTAAGTCTTGAACACTGGGGAAATTCCAGAAGACTGGAAGAAAGCTAATGTTGTGCCAATACTTTAAAAAGGTAAATGGGATGAACTGGCTAATTAAAGGCCTGTCAGTCTGACATGGATACCTGGCACAATAATGGAGTGGCTGATATGGGATTTGGTTAATAAAGAATTAGAAGATACTCTCATGATTAATGCCAATTTGCAATGGTTTATGGAAATCAGATCCCGTCAAACTAATTTGATTTATTTTTTGATGATTATAAGTTTAGTAGATAAAGGTAATAGTGTCAATGTAATTTACTGAGATTTCTGTAAGGCGTTTGACTTGATACCACATGACATTTTGATTAAAAATCTAGAAGAATATAAAATAACATGGCACAGATTAAATGGATTAAAAACTGGCTAACTGATAAATCTCAAAATGTAACTGTGAATGGGGAACCATCATTGATCGAGGGGATTGCATAGGGATCAGTTCTTGGTTCTGTGCTATTTAACATTGTTATCAATGACCTGGAAGAAAACTTAAACTCATCAGTGATAAAGACTGCAGACAACACAAACATTAGAGGAGTGGTAAATAACGAAGCTGACCGGTCACTGATACAGAGTTCTATGGATCACTTCATACGCTGGGCACAGGCAAACAATATGTGTTTCAGTGTAGCTCAGTGTAGATGTTCACATCTAGACACAAAGCACGTAGGCCATATTTACAGGATGGGGGGAGCAAATTCCTATTCTGGGAAGCAAATGGGGGGGAGAGCCTGGATCAGCTGAACATGACCTCACAATGTGATGCTGTGGCCCAAAGGGTTAATGTGATCCTTGGATGCATAAACAGGGGAATCTGGAGTAGGAGCAAAGAGGTGATTTTATCTCTGTACAGTATTTGGCACTGGTGCGACCACTGCTGGAATCCTGTGTCCAGTTCCGGTGTCCATCATTCAAGAAGGATGTGGATAATTGGAGAGGGTTCAAAGAAGAGCCACGAGAACGACTAAAGGATTAGAAACATGCGTTATAGTGATATCCTCAAGAGCTGAATTTATTAGCTTACCACAGAGATGGCTAAGGGGTGATATGGTTACAGCCTATACATACCTACATGGGGGACAAATATCAGCTAACAGGCTCTTTAATTTAGCAGAGGAAGGTCTAACACGATCCAATGGCTGGAAGTTGAAGCTAGACAAACTGAGATGGGAAATACGGTGAACATTTTTAACAGTGAGCGTAATTTTTAAATCAAGATTAGATGTTTTTTCTACAAGATTTGCTCTAGGAATCATATTTGGGAAATTCCCTGGCCTGGGTTATACGGAAGGTCAGACTAGATGATCACAATGTTCTCTTCTGGCCTTGGAATCTACCAAGCTATGAATATTTGTCTCTGTACATTGCATCTGCGCTGAGCACGCTCCAGCCCTGGTCTCTTCCATCCACACTGAATATAGGATCATTGGGACTGGCTGGGTCCTGCAGGGAGACTCACAAGGGAGCTCTGGGTTTGGGAAGAGGGGAGGGGAGAGGGCTGGTCTGTCACAGACACACACACTCACACACACAAACACCGGCACTGCAGACATCTGCACAGGGAGGCTGCAGCCTGCTGGCCCTGGCTCCAGGGATGCAGAGATCTGGCACCAGGTCACTGACCCTTCCTGGTTTACCTTCAAATATTTACTTGTCCCCTGGGACGGTTCAAAGGTAACAGGGATTTCAGTCCCACCAGGCAGACAGGGCCCTCTGGGGGTGGTGAAGCTTGGGGTGGGGTGGGAGGCCCCTGCCGAGGGGAGAGTGATTCAGGAAGGGGGTGAGCGTCAGGCATCAGGCCTGGGGTCCATATCCCTTAGATCGGCGTCCATGGAACGGCTCAGGTCTCTGTCACGGCCAGTCCTGGCATCACAGAGCCCAATTCTGCCCTCGGTCACTGCTGGGCATCCTGAGACAGCCCCAGCCAACGACCCAAACAGGCTCCGCAGCCCCAGTGGTGTCTGGGCACAGCTGCGGGAGCGTCTCCCAGAGCAGCATTCGCCCCCGGAAATCAGAGCTGGGACCGAGTGACTGGGGACAGCGTGTCCTGCCCCTCCCGACCCGGCCCTGGCCCCGGCCCCGGTCAGTGCCGGGCTTTCCCAGGCCTGGATTGAAATGAGTCAGGGGGTGGGTTTGCAGCGCCCCCTGCTGACCAGGCGAATGGCTCTCACGGTGAGGAAACGCCTGGCAGTGCCCAGCGGGAGCCCATCACTGCTGGGGAGATGGCGGGAGCCACGTTCTCTGATGGCCGGTGAGGGCCCAAGCGAGTGGCAGGGGGAGTGGGGCACTCGGTGAGTGTGGGTCACAGCGACACAGCGCTGGCCTGAGAGACAGAGCGCACCATGGACTCTCCAGAGCAGCCCCACTGCTGCTCCCTGAGGGTTGGCAGCTTTAGCTCCTTCTCCTTCCTGCTTCCCAGGGGCCCCTTTCCCAGAGGCTGTTCGCTTCCTGCCTTTCTGGCCAGAGCAAAGAGAGAGAAGATCCCCCAGGCGGAAGTGTGGGGCAGGAGGCTGCTGACAGAGCTGACACAGAATCGCTGGGTGGCTGTTAGTTGGGGCGGTGGGAGGGGGCTTGTCTGCACCCCAAGGACGGGTCCGGCCCCATCGTATGGACCAGTCTCCTCAGGGCGTGTTAGCGAAACGCAGCAATGACGCCAGCTAGGGAAGAGCTGCAGAGAGCAGGGGGGACAAGAAATTACCCGACGGGACCTGGCCCGAGCCGGGGGATGGGCAGGAAATAAGAGAAACACGATTCAGCTCAGAAACTGATGCTAAGACGGCAGGGCCAAGAGAACCCGACCCAGCCGGGTCCAGCCAGGTTTGAACGCTGCCCCCTCCCGAGACATCTCCCCTCCGTCAGGGCTTTCTCCCCACAGGCTCCACGTGCCCAGCTGTATCTCAGGCTTCACCACCTCCACTGTGGGCCTCTCCCGCCTCGCCCCTTGGCCCTGGGAGCCTCCTGTCTACCAAGGGACCCCACAGGGCCTAGAGAACACGGCTCCATCCCCACATGCCTCCCCCGCCACACAGAGACTGAAGAGACTCCAGGAACCTGGGGGGATCCACAATCGGAGCGGAGGGTCCCCGTAAAGGGAAAACAGCTGGTGGGACACGACCCCTGGGGGCTGTGCAGGGACCCACTGCTCTCTTGCGCTGTCTCCGTTTGATCTGCTCTGCGGTTTTCAGCTGTGTCTCCAAGGCTCAGGTCGTGCTGAGCCAGCCCTGGGTCTGACACATTCCGTCTGAATTCCGTCTCCAGGCTTCACACCACAGCGTTCAGTATGTGCTGAGCCTCCAACGTCCCTCTGTGTGTTTGAACCTTCAGCACAGGCTGCTACTCCTTGAGCCATGGCCACAGCATTACGTTAAGTGACAGCAGGAGCAGGTTGTTGTCCTGGGTGGGTGATGGGCTATTTGGCTCAGTGGGCCGGGTGGGACAGAGGTCCTGCTCCATGTGATCGCCCAGAGGTGCCATGGGCTGCTGGAGCCATGGTCTGTGCCCAGGGAGGGAAGCCCACACCTCTTGCTAGAGCAGCTCCCTCTTGTTCCCAGGACAGGAGCTGGTGCTGCTGCTTTGGGGGTGGCAGCAGGAGGCGGCACTGTGGGTGGTTCGAGCTCAGTGAGATTTGGGCAGGAACACAAGTGCCAGAGGGGAAATGGGAATTGTTCTGAACAGTTTATGTCAGTGGTTCTCCCTCCACCTGTGGCCCGAGGACAAAAAAGGGCTGGCAAACTAGGTCTAAAGAGTCCGCGAAAGGCCGTCATTCCCACAGAACAGTGGTTTTCACCCTGTGGTCTGCAGTCCCCTGGGAGTCCGCAGACTCTAAGATTTCCAAGGGGGTCCGCACCTCCCTTCGAAATGTTATAGGGGTCCCCAAATGAAAAAAGGGAGAAACCCCGGGGTTCCTATCTAAGCAATATCTGAATGGAATCTGATAGAACAAAGAAAAGCCAATTCTCCAGCCTGAGGGCTGAATAGCAAAGACCCGCTGCAAACAATGGCAGGTGAGAGCATCTCAAAGAAAAGACTGGGAGAGAACTTTATCATGGAAAGGGTCAGGCAGCAGAAATAGAGGGGATGCTATTGGCTCCGCCTATAAACATCACTGGGAACAGGAATTAAATGCCACCAGCTCTGTTAGTGTAACGTTATCACTACAGAAGCCAGGCCCAGGCAAAGAGGAAGAGAATTGCGATGGATAGGGAGGATCTGAATGGTCTGTGGACTTATTTTTCTTGCTTCCTATTTACCCAGGAAGTAGCAGGAATGTCAAGTCGTCTCTGCCCTGGGATCTCTGGAGGACTGGCTGGGCATCTCACAGCATGTACACTAGGCTCTCACACCTTGGTTGACTGGGGATAGACCTGTCACAGAGATTGCCTTTCCCCACAATGGTCATTGGTCTGTGGAATTAAACAGATAGTAACAAAACATACCAAAAAAACCCAAAACCAAGCAAGAGTTGTAAGGAGTCGGACAAGCCATTCCTCCCTCTCTCAGGCCTTCGCTTCTAAAATCAATTTAGTTCAACCCATGCGAGCCAGTAGAGGTGCTCCTGTCGGGCTGAGAGAAGAGTTGATTCTAGTTTAGTTTCAATTCCTAATTGATTGAACCTAAACTAAAACAACCTCCGCCACACCACAATAAGTGCATCCACACTGGGGTTTTCACTGGGGTAAGTAAACTGGTTTCAAAACTAACTTCAGTTGAACAGGTTCATTTTCATGTAGACATGTGTAATGAGGGCAGCTCTGCCAGCTGGGGCTGGAACCCGGGGGGCTGTCGCTGCCCGACCCAGGGTTAAAGCCAAACCCCACAGCAATGACCGAAGGGCTGGGGAAGGGGACAGAGCCATGGTCCCAGGATCTGGCTGCTCTAAGGATGCACAGGAGCCATGTGAGGAGCAGCAGCAGGGCAGGCACAAAGCGACAAAACAGCCTCACAAAGAAGTGGGTTTTTGTATTTTGTTTTACACTGACGCTCCAGGCAGGAGGGGCAGCAAACCCCAGGGGTCCCCACTGCAGTCACTGGTCCCCATGTGTAACAGACAGGTGGGATCATGCGGCCGGTCTGGGGGCTGAGAGATGGGAGAGCAGGTGGGATGTTTGCAGAGCGAACGGGGAGGCGTTGGCTGAAGAAGGTGCTAAGGGGGATAATACAGCTGGTTCGGGGAAGAGCAGCAGCTGAGACGAGGCCTGTCTGTGCCCCCCTCGATTCTGGGGTGTCGGCTGCCAGCAAGGGGCTCTTGGGATGGGAGGGGAGGCGGCTGCCCAGCAGGGGTGGGGGCTTCAGCGGGAATTTTCCATCATGTCGGCGTCAGGGGCTTTAAACAATCACAAATATCCCCTGAGACAGGATCAAAATCACTCCCCCGCACACGCCCAGCAGACACCTGTGGACACGGCCCCCCAGACTCCCTAACCCCCAATAAGACTCTCCCCTCAGAGTCACCCCCGCCCTCAAGACAGATTCCCTTGTGCCCCACATAGACCCTTCCCCCAGATGTCTCCCCCCCTCCCACACACACACATGGTCCTGGCGCGTTCCATGCTCCCATCTCCCCCTCCTTTGCCAACTACAACACACACAGACCTCTCCGGCCCATGGACTCCCCCACCCATAAAGCTTTAGGCACTGGAGTTGTGTGGGGGTGCATCACACCTACCTGAGCCGCAGGGGGCGCTGTACTCAGCCTCTGTGTGTTCACCTACAACAGCAAAGGATGTAAGGAATGGAGGAGAGACCCAGTGGGGGGATGAGAACCCCTCCCCCAATCCCACACAGGCAGAGTCTGTTCCCCCAGCCCCAGGGGATCCCTGCTGTAGGTCTGAGCCCTAGAAGGGAGTGGGAGGTCGCCCCCAGTTGTCTGAGTGGGCCTGTGCGCTCTCTCCCATCCCCAATCCAGTAAGTCAGACGGGCCCAAAAATCACCACTGAGTTGCCCCTGAAAACACCCAGGGAAACCGTCCTGTCACCTCCTGGTCCAGCACAAAGGATTCTGGGGGTGTCTGAGGAGCTGGATGGCAGGGAACTGTGGGGGGCCCTGAAGGGGCGGGACTCACCTGCTCCTGCTGGGACGGCCCCAGTTACACCAGCCGCACCCTCCCCACTAGCCCGACGAGCACACGGTTCCCGTGTCCCTCACGGTGTGCGACCCCACAGATCAAACCTGGGAAGGCTCTGACCTGAGTGGGATTTATGGAAATGGGGCACTTGGATCCTGGGCAGATTTCAGTGACCCCATGCCCTGAGTGTGACACAGAGCCCAGGAGAACAGCTGTAATGGGGGTGGAGCAAGCGCAGGACATGCCCACTCAGCCACTGACTGTGGCACAGAGCCTAGCGAGTAGCTGTAATGGGGGCGGATCTCGGGCGGGACTCACCCGTCTCGTAGTAATCGTACAGTCTCACTGGGGCTGCTCTGAGATTCTTCACAGGGAAATCCTGCTCCAGGGAGAAGGTGAAACTCGCCGCTTCCTTTGTCAGCTACCGAGAGAGCGACAGAGCGAGTGCCTGGGCTGAACGGCTGCACTGGCAGCTTGAACCCCCTCCTCCCCGAGGCTCGGCCTGGCCCAGCCGCTTCCCCCTTCCCCTGCGGCCTGGAGTAGTGAGAAAATGCTCCCCCCGAATCCCTGTTCCACCCCCCTGCAAAATGTGACCCCTTTCATCACACTCAGGTCCCAGCTCCAGCCTCCCCAACCCTGAGCTCCCCATCGCTCCATTCACGGCCCTCTCTGGGGTTTGGCTGGTCTGGTCCCATCTCCCCGTCCTTTATGGAAACAGGTCACTTGGAACCAGGGGAGATTTCAGTGACCCCTCGCCGTGTGTGTGACACAGAGCCCATGAGAGCAGCTGTAATGGGGGTGGAGCCAGGGCAGGACACGCCCTCCCCGTTCACACCAGGCCCCCGAGCCCCCAGCCGCCTGCACTCACCTGGTCCAGATAGAGCGTCACCTGGTCCTTCTGCACCTCCAGCCTCTTCACCAAAGGCTGCTTCTCCAGCTAGGAGCAGAGGGAGGAAACGGCTGAGCCAGGAAGGGAGGGGCTGGGGCTGGAGTCACTGCTCTGCTGGGGACTGGGACATGGGGCACCAAATGCCCCCGTGGCCGAGGGGCCTGGCTGCCACCCCCCATGCCAGTCACACCTGAGCACTGGGTGTCCGCTGGGGGAGGGGCGGGAGTCTAGACATGGGTGTTGTGTTGTAGGGGAGCTAAGCAGGGTCAGGACCTGCTCAGTGACTGGATGGGAGACCCAGGGCTGCCCAGTGCCCCACGGCAGGGGGCAGGGCTCTGCAGGGGGAGCTCCCCCTGGGGGTCAGAGCTGCAATCTGTGCTCTCCTGGGGGTCTGGGCTCTCTCCCATGGATCAGCCCCTGGTTTCATGCTGTGTGACTGGCCCGGCCTGTTCTCCTCCCTGGGAAGCTCACCTGCCGCAGGGAGCTCCTGACGGGGGTGTAGCCGGACGGCAGCTTGGCCTCGATGATGGCCATGTTGGTGGCTGGGCGCTCCCCGTTGTACCTGCAATGGGAACCGTGCGCTGAGGTCAGGGTTTACTCTGAATACAGACCCCAGGGGGGTAGAGGGAGGAGGGGAGGCTGTGATGAACTGGGACTGTTCTTAATGTTCCCTCTGAATACTGTGTTGGTGCCTCCGGTATGGCCGACCCTCTGTTGCCTGGCAACTAATGTCCAGGCCCTTCTCCCCTGCAAGGGGATGCTAAAGGTGTGAGTGAACAAAGAGATCAGGTGGCCTCCTGGCCCGGGAAAGAGACACAGCCCAGAGAGGAGGGACTGGAGCAGGTTTGGTAGTTTTTGGAAGCTGGCTGGAAAATGGAGGGAAGTCCCAATGGGGTTCGGGCCTCTCAGCGGGGCTGTGGCCTCCCTGGGTCCCCAGATGGACCTAACTAAAGGGGGTCCTGTTGTCTGTACCGGCAAGACCTGTTTTGGACTGTGTTCCTGTCATCTAAATAAACCTCTGTTTTACTGGCTGGCTAAGAGTCACGTCTGACTGTGAAGTGGGGAGTGCAGGACCCGGTGGCTTCCCCAGGACCCCGCCTGGGCGGAGTCACTGTGGGAAGCATACAGAGGGGCAGAGGATGCTGAATGCTCCTAGGAGAGACCCAGGAGGTGAAGACGTGTGAGCTTCTTGCCCTGAAGACAGTCTGCTCCGAGGGAGAGTAGGCTCCCCAAAGTCCTGACTGGCTTTGTGGGGAGCAGTTCCAGAGCATCGCCTGGGGACTCTGTGACAACTGGTGGTAGAGGTGGGATGTATTGCACTCTGTGAATGGCACTGCTTGCAGTACAGTGACTGGGGAGTAGTAAAACAAAGGAGGCTCAAAGAGAGACGGTTTCAGGGGGCGGTTAAGCTCTGGGAGTGTGTGACCAGAGAGAAAGACTTTTGCAGTAACAGGGTCCCCCGGGGGATTGCAGCGAGCGGCTCCAGGGGCGGAGGAGTCTGCCACTCGACCCTGGCAGAGAGGAGGTGACCTCAAGAAGGGCTGACACACTAGGGATCTCCTTGGAAACTGTGGGGAGCAATGAGCACCCCGGCCTGCGAGTGGCCAGCAGGAAGATGTATGCCAAGTGGCTTAAGGATGACCTGGTGGAGCTGTGCAAGCAGAGGGGGCTGCGCAGTGGGAGGCTCACCAAAGACCAGCTGATTGCCCAGTTGGAGGAGGGAGATCGCGTGAATGAACTGATCCCTGTCTCTGAGGGAAGCAGCCTGGCAGATGCAGCACAGGCACCAATGTCTGTCCCCTCTGGGAGTGGTCAGCCAGCTGCTGAGGGCTTCCCAAGATCCCTTCTTCCTATGCCTAGGGGAAGCGTGGGAAGGGGCCCAGCAAATACCGAGGGCACCATAACACCCCCGGCCAGCAGAGGGTCCCCCCGGCGATGCTTAGCATCCGTGGAGCAGAAGCGGCTAAAATGGGGGAGAGAGCTAAAAATGAGAGAGATGGAGGATCATGAGAAACAGAGGCAGCACGAAGAGAGACAAAGGCAGCAGGAGCTGGAGGAGAAAGAGAGACAGAGGCAGCATGGAGAGAGACAGTGTCAGCATGAGCTGGAGCTGGCGAGGCTGAGGAGCAGCGGGCCCCTGGTTGCAGTGAGTGAGGGGGACCCAGGACTGTGCGGAGCTTTGATAAGTGCATCCTGGCCCAGTGTAAGGAGTGGGAGGACATGGATGACTTCCTGGATGCCTTTGAGACGGCCTGTGAGCTGCACCAGGTAGATCCTGCGGACAGGCTCCGGGTTCTCACCCCTTACTGGACTCCAAAGCCGTGGCATTGTACCACCAACTGGAAGGGGTGGAGAAAGGGGACTATGAACTATTCAAACAGGCCCTGTTGCGTGAGTTTGGGCTGACTCCTGAGATGTACCGGGAAAGGTTCCGGGGTCAGGATAAAATCCCTGAGGTCTCATATCTGCAACTAGCCGTCTGCATGGATGGATATGCCAGCAAGTGGGCAGATGGGGCCCAGACGAAGGGGGACCTGGTTAAACTGCTGGTACTGGAGCAACTGTATGAGCGGTGCCCATCCGAACTGAGGCTGTGGTTGAGGGACCAAAAGCCAGAGAACCTGCGACATGTAGGGCAGTTGGCCGATGAGTTTGTGAAGAGATGGTCAGGGGGTGGCTGGAAGGAGTCCCAAAGGAACAGGCCCGCCATGATGCAGCAAGAGAGTGACGCTGGGACTTCCCAAAAGGGAAACATGAAGACCCCCCTCCCAAGGGGAACATCTGGCGTCAGGTCCAACCAGCCAGCTTGAGGGGACCAATGGGACATGGGCTGCTATTACCGTAGCCACACGGACCCAGTGCTCCAGGCTCAGGTACAGACCGAGCAGCCTGGACCCACAGAGGGTTAACTGGGTAAAGGCCCAGCCGGACGAGGGGCAGGCTTCCCAGGCAACGGGGGCTTGCAGCTTATCAACTGTTCAGGAGGGAGGAGGGCCCCAAGCCAACTCCTCCGCAGAGCTGGATGCTCCGGACATCAAGTTTTCTATTTACAGGGTGGGCGCAGGGCTGTCCCTGTGGAGCGAGTGCCTTGTTCCCCTCGAGGTGGATGGGAGGAAAGTCTATGGATACTGGGACATGTGCGCTGAGGTCATGCTGGCCTGGCCCGATGTGGTAGCTCCAGAGCAGGTGATGCCCAACACCTATCTGACCCTGATAGGGGTGGGTGGGACCCCATTCAAGGTGCCCGTGGCGAGGGTACACTTGAAATGGGGGGACAAGAAGGGCCCCAAGGAAGTGGGGGTGCACCCCCATTTACCCACTGAGGTTTTAATGGTGGGGGACATGGAGAACTGGCCAAGCAACCCCCAGGGGGCTCTGGTCGTGACCCGTAGCCCAAACCTGCACGGGACACTGTGCCCTGACCTCAGGAAGGGTATCTTGCTCGAGGAGCAGGACTCTACCCTGGCGTGGAGGGAATGCCCAGAGTCACAGCTCAAGGAGGCTGCGGCTTCAGACCCAGCCGGCAAGAGAGAGCAGGTGCCCATCCCTGTCCCAGCTGCTGAGTTCCAGGCCGAGTTGCAGAAAGATCCATCCTTGCGGAAGATAAGGGACCTGGCTGACCTCAGTGTGGTACAGACCATGGGGGGAGGTTGCCGGAAAAGGTTCCTGTGGGAGAAGGGGCTCCTGTACCGAGAATGGGCTCCCCCAGGGAAAATGGAGTCGGGGGATCAAGAGGCAGCTGGTGGTACCCCGGAAGTATCGCCGCCAGCTGCTGTGCTGGGCCCATGACATCCCCCTCTCAGGGCACAAGGGAACCCAGCAGAGGCTGCTATGGAACTTTTACTGGCCTGGGGTCTTTACTCATGTCCGACAGCACTACCGATCCTGTGACCCCTGCCAGAGGGTGATGAAGGCCCGGGACAAGGTAAAGCCCAGAGAGGAGGGGCTGGAGGGGGTTTGGTAGTTTTGGAAGCTGGCTGGGAAATGGAGAGGAGCCCCGACGGGGGCTTGGGCCTTCCAGTGGCGTGGTGGCCTCCCTGGGGCCCCAGATGGACCTAATTAAGGGGGGTCCTGTTGTCTGTACCGGCGAGACCTGTTTTGGACTGTGTTCCTGTCACCTAAATAAACCTCTGTGTTACTGGCTGGCTAAGAGTCACGTCTGACTGCGAAGTGGGGGTGCAGGACCCTCTGGCTTCCCCAGGACCCCACCTGGGCGGACTCGCTGTGGGAAGCGCACGGAGGGGCATATGCTGAATGCTCCTAGGAGAAACCCAGGAGATGAAGCCGTGTGAGCTTCTTGCCCTGTAAACAGTCTGCTCCAAGGGAGAGGAGGCTCCCCAAAGTCCTGACTGGCTTTGCGGGGAGCAGTTCCAGAGCATCGCCCAGTGACTCTGTGACAGAGGTCGCCCGTCCTCTCGGCCCTGCAGGCGTCTCTAATGCCTCTGCCTGCTCTGGGCTGTGAGCCCCGCTAGCCCCAGGCCAGCCCTGAGCTCCCCAGCAAGGGTCCCGGCCCCAGGAGCTGCTTGGGAGCCGACTGTCCATTAGATCAGCCCCGGGACCAGCCCTTTAGCCCCTGGCACATTCCAAGGGGCCCCCGCCTCTGCCCCGAGCCCTGTGGGGGGATGGCTCCCCCGGCGATCGATTCCTGCAGTGGGACGGCTCTGCCCTGGCAATTTCCCTGCTGCCTGGGGCCTGCCCCTGCCCCCGGGCGCTCGCTCCCAGCGGGGGTGGGGGCTGGGGCTCATACCGGGCATGCAGCACGAGGCTGAAGCGGGATGTGGCACTCTCAGTGCACTCCTTCGGCTCCGTCTCCACCCGCAGGTCAAAGGTCGCAGCGCTCTTTGGGGGTGGCACGTTGTAGCGCAGAGTCAGCTGGGAGACAAGCAAGAGGTTGGGGCAGAGCCTGCTGCATCCGCCACCGCAGATCAGAGCCTGGGCCCAGAGCCAGGCGCCGTGGGGCAGGGCAAGGGCACAGCCAGTCACCGCTGGGCCGGCTGGGCCCCAGGGGCTCCTGCACTCACCTGCACAAAGACACAGCCCTTGCCGCTGGCCCGCACCGTGTACTGCCCGGGGATCTCCTGCACGGCCGCTCGCTGCAGCACCAGCCGGTTGGCGTTGTCCACGTGGAATTGCTGCCGGGCCCCGGCCTGGGAGCTCACCGTCACCGACACAGCCCCGCTCGCGCTGTACGTCAGGGCTGCGTATTTGGCCAGGGCCTGCAGGGCCACCACCGTGTCCTGGGGAGGAGAGTCACCGAGCTGCTGTCACGCTCTGGGGAGAGGAGCCCAGCTCAGACTCACTGCAGCAGGATCGGGACCCTCCGGGGCGCTGACACCGGGACCCTGGTTCCCAGCCCCTGAGGGCAGGGGGCTCTGCACCCAGGAATCCCTCTCCCAGGAAGGGTCCTGGCTCAACTGCGGAGATGCAGCCCCTGGGGTGCTTCTGGCCCCTGTCACGGAGTGTGGGGGGAGACCGGGCCCTGCACCCCCGGCTTCCTGCACTTCACCATGACTCTCAGCCGGCCAGTAAAACAGGTTTATTTAGATCACAAGCCTTGCAGGTAGAGACAACAGGACCCCTCAGTTAGGTCCCTCTTGGGGGGCCCCAGGGAGGCTAGAGCCCCGTTGGGAGGTCAGAGCCCCATCCGGGCTCCCCTCCATTTTCCCAGCCAGCTCCAAACTGAAACTCCCTCCAGCCTCTCACTCAGCCTCCCCCTGGCTCCTCCCCAACCAGTCCAGTTTCCCGGGCAGAGGTTGTTCCCTGGCCTCCAACCCTCCTCCTGGGATCTCACGTTACATGCTCAGGTAGCCTCCCTCAAGGACAGTCTCCCATCCCCAATGCAGCCAGTCCCAGCAAAACTCCCCTGCAGCCTTCCCAGGCCAACACTCCTCCCTCAGCATTCAAAGAATACTAAGAACATTCCCAGTTCATCACAGCCCCTTCCTCCACCAGGCCCCCAGCACTGGTTTGCCCAAGGGCAGGGGTGTTACCTGCGTGGAGGCGAAGCCCCCGTAGGGGTTCTGCTGCTTGCTGAGCCAGCGGACGATCTGGGCGGCAATTGCCATGTCAGCAGCAGACACATTGGGCAGGGAGAGATAGGCCAGGAGCACGTAAGCCGTCATCTCCACCTCCGCTGACGGGGCCTGGTTCCCATAGGGGCTGGGCAGGGCCTTCACCTTTCTCTGCCAGTGGAGCTGTCCCCCTAGGAGAGGGGCCGAGGGAAGGGCAGCCCCACAGTTGCAGTTACAACACAGTGGGTCACCTGTTTGCTTTCCAAAGGGGCCTCAGGAGTTTCCCAGGCTAGAGAGACTCCTGCTCCCCACTGAATGCAGCCACCTCTGGGGCAGGACACGGCAGGTGATTCACAGTGCACAGGAGGGGTACAGAAGTGTAACACGACACCCCCTGGGTGTGGCGTCAGCAGGGACTGAACCTTGGATCTCTGACTCGAAACCCCTGAGCCTCTGCTGCCCGAGCTACAAGCTGAGCCCAGGAGGCTCGCCGGCTCCAGCCACCCGCTAAAGCTCTCTGGGGTGTAGTCACTAGAGGGGGGCAGAGATCCCCTGTGTTAGTTTGGCCCCTGCCCTGAGCCAGACCCAGGCAAAGGGCAGGGGGCAGAGCTGATGCCAGGTTAACACCCCTCTCCTGAGTGATCCCTGGGATCCTGAAGACGGGACCATCACCCGAGGGCTGTTTCAGTCCAGAGTCCAACAGGCCCTCAGTGCACCCCTAGGAGCACAGCTCAGTCTGAGATTGAATGGGGCCTAGGAGACACACAGAGATCACTGGGGCGTGTTCATGATGAGTGTGAGGGCCCCAACCTGGGACTCCCAGCGCCCCCTGGCCTCATGCCAAGGGCTCCTTCAGCTCAGCACCGACACGGGGCAGCGCCACGTCCTGTGTCCCCAGCCGTTCTCCCAGTGGGCCTCAGGCCACCCATGGGACCTCTTGCCCTATGGGGAGCTGGCCCCAGGCTGCATCGCTCACAGCACCACAAACCCAAGGGCATCTGTGCAGGGACAGGCTGGGGGAACTGGAGCTGGGGGACGGGAAGCCTCCCATGGGTCCATGGGGGGCACATGGTGCAGATAAGGGGGCACCCAGAGATCTGCTTCCCTGTACAACCACCTCTCCCAGAGACGGCAGGGCCTAGCGAGCCCTGGCCCAGGGCAGACTGTCCCCTCCCAGCATTAGCCAGGCCAAGCCGAGAAGCCTCAGGCAGGGACTCCCCAGCTGGGATGTCCCCAACACAGGATGGGGGCTGGGATCCTGTGGCATCTCCCCAGGGCTCGGTTACGCTCCGTTCCCCTTGGGAGCTGCCTACGCAAGGCCCTGCCCCACAGGGTCTGAGCCCACTGGACCCATCACGCTCCTGGCCCCGGGCGTTTTAGAGGGCTGGGTTGGGACATGGGGCTGTGCCCCTCTAGGCTCTCAGCTCCGATCCCCCCAGGCTGGCAGCGACCCAGCCTCGCCCCCCTTCGCTCCGTGCGCTGGGCCCTGGGAAATGGCGGGACGATCTCACTCCAGCTCTGAGGGGAGAAGTGTCCCCACGACAGAGCCCGGCGCGTCAGCCCCTCGCTGGCAGCCTCAGCAGAGACCACGGACTGACTGGGCCATGGAGACCCAGCTCCCCTGCCAGGCTGAGGCGGCCCCGGGGCAGGGGGCACCTGGGTGGGCAGGGCCGTGGGGGGCAGCTGGCCCTGCCCTGGGCCCAGAGGCCGGCAGCGAGGGGAGCACTAGAGCAAGGTGCTGCCGGTACCGGCGCTGACGCTGTGCTGGGCCAGGCGCTGCAGGAGGGCGTCCCGCAGCTCAGTGCTCCCCGCCAGCCCGAAGGCGTAGGCCAGCAGCGCCTGCGTGTAGAGGTCGCTGGTGCTCGACTCCCGGAGGCACTGGAGGGCCCTGGTCACCGTGGGGTCCTGGGACGGGGAAGACACCGAACAGACTCCCCGTCAGGCTGAACCAGCCAGAGGAGACGCCCCGCGCCTGGGTGTGTCCCCCGGCATCCACCCCATGGGGCCCTAACACCCCCTCCCACCAGCCTGTCGTCACCTCCCCCGACTCATCCCCCCACCGCCACCTGCACCCTGCGCCCCACAAACCTCACCAGACCCCCTCCCCCGAGCGCTAGACACCGAACAGACTCCCCGTCAGGCTGAGCCGGCCAGAGGAGACGCCCCGCGCCTGGGTATGTCCCCCGGCAACCAACCCAGGCGCCGGGCGTCCCTACCCTCCCGCCAGCCTGTCGTCACCTCCCCGATCCATCCCCTCCACCCGCACCCTGTGCCCCACAAACCTCGCCAGACCCCCTCCCCCGAGCACTAGACACCGAACAGACTCCCCGTCAGGCTGAGCTGGCCATAAGAGACCCTCTGCGCCTGAGTGTGTCCCCCGGCACCCACCCCATGGGGCTTTAATAATGTTCCACCAGGCAGAGAGCTGTCACCCATCTGTTGCTACTGCCACCTGTGCCCTGGGACCAGTTTGCCCAAGCCATGCCCTGATCCCCCAAGAGCCAGACCCAGATCCAGAAACTGGCCAAGTCGCTGAATCTTTCTGATTCCCTGACCCACTGTCCCCATCCCAACCTCTCCCTGACCTGCCTCCCAGTATCAACTCCTCTCCCCACTGCCTCCAACAGCACCCCAAATCCCTCCCTGGTACCAACCCCCCACAACTCCCCCATCTCACCCCAAATCCCTCCCTGGTGCCAACCCCCCACTGCTCCCCCACCTCACCCCAAATCCCTCCCTGGTACCAACCCCCCACAGCTCCCCCACCTCACCCCAAATCCCTCCCTGGTACCAACCCCATACAGCTCCCCCATCTCACCCCAAATCCCTCCTGGTGCCAACCCCCAGCTCCCCATCTCACCCCAAATCCTTCCCTGTCACTAACTCCCCCCTCACTGTCACCAACAATCTCCAATTCCCCCCCCCAGCTGCTGGCTCCTCCCCTGGGACAGCCGGGCTTGGCCTCACCGTGAGCGGCTGCCCCAGCTCCAGCAGCGCTGCCGTGATATACGCTGAGAGAGAGAGCTCATCCACCACGCCGCCCTGAGAGGGATGGAGACACCGGGAGCTGGCTCAGACAGAGCTGCAGGGCATGTTGCCAGGAGCAGGTGAGCCGCTGCCCAGGACAGGCCCATTGGGACAGAGACGACCCGGCTCCAGCGCTCCGAGTGGCTGGATTTGGGTCCTGCCTCCTGCTGGGTCCTGCCAGGCCCATCTGGATCCCGAGCAGCTGCCCCCAGTTGTATCAGCCACTCACTGTGGCAGTGAGTTCCACAGATTTGTTATAGGGAAAGGCGGTAGCTGATCCATTTTCAAGGCTGTATAAAATTTCAGTACAAAATCCTATCTGATCCACCCTGGAACCAGAGGTTGGGAAGTTGGTTTGAACTGACATTTGCCAGTTTTCCTGTGAAGACCAGGGGCCGTTTCTGGGAGGCTAAGGGATTTACCCCTCACTGGGCAAGTTCCTGCTCATTAAATAGTCCCCGTGCAGGAATCTGGACTTGGCCTAAGATTTGTCTCCTTCTCGCTCCCAAAACAGCCGGGTACAGCCCTTGCCCCTCCCGGAGAGTCCCAGCTTCCTGCAAACTCAGGGGCAGTGGCAGGAATTGGGCTGTGACTCGAGCTGGGTGGGAATTTCCTGCTGAACTTATTTCTCGACAGACGATGCAGTTTCCACAAAATCAAAACTCTGCAGGAAAACGTTACTTTTGCTGAAACGTTTCAATTTCCTTTGGGAAAATGAAAACGCAACATTCTGCAGTGAGGCAGCAGGGCCCAAATCGCAGCCTCTCGGGTGGGCGACCTGAACCGAAACCTTCCACTGCGAACCGGTTCAACTTTCAGCTGGACTGGCCTCGTGCCCCTGCTCCCCCATGGACTTGGCTCCTTCAGACTACATCTCCCATGATGCACCGCAACAGCCCTTCTGACTGAGCCGTGTGGGGAGTTGTGGGAGTCACATGACTTCAGGGCTGGGCCCTGCCCCTCAGGCTCTCCATGCCAGGCAAAGAGTGCAGGGTCTGCTCAGTGCCCGCAGGGAGACTGGCCTGTGCAGGAGCCAGGGGGGGCTGGGCCAGGGCTGCTCCCTCGTTCGGTGCAATAACCCGCTGCCCCGGCCGTTCCAGCCTTTCAGACGTTGCTAAAAACCCAGGGAAATCCCCCAACCCGAAACGGGTCACAACAACCAGCTGCCCTGAGGGGCCCCCACCCCCTTTCCCAGGTTGTCCCCCGACTCCCCCCCTCCCCCATGTCATCAGCCTGTGCCCCCAGCCTCCCACCTGCAGGGCGTTGTTCAACAGCTTCCCCACACTGCGGAAGCAGCCGCTCTCCAGCTGGTGACGCTGCAGCCACCTTAGGGCGTCTTTTAGGTGCTTCTTGTCGATGGAGATGTAGGGCCTGGCCTGGCCAAAGGACTTGAGAACGAAGGCCGTCAGCCTGGGCGGGGAGAGACCCCGTCAGAAGGACACGCTGCAGGAGATGCTGCGGGCCAGGAGGGAGGTGCGTGGGGGCTGGGGCTGAGGGTCAGCATTGTGGGGGTGAGCAGAGCTGTCAGGGGAGCCCAGAACAGGAATGGGGGTGTGATGGAGTAGGGACCGTCTGTGTGGGGGATGGGAGAGCCGGGGATGACTTTAGGTGAGAGGCAGGACCTGAGCCACTAATCTGAGCCAGGCAAGGGGGAGGGGTGTCAGCACCTTTGCCTGGGAAGCTGGACAAAAGAAGGGGGCTGCTGGAGGGAATTAGTTCAGTTTTCAGTTTTGGGCTGGGTGGTGGAATTCAGGGAATCCCAAGCTGGGGACTAAGCTTCCTGAACTCCCAGAAGGACCAGATTGAGGGGTCCTGGTTGTGCCTACAAGCTCTGCTGTAGCCTGCGTTCCTGTTGTCCAATAAACCTTCTGTTTTACTGGCTGGCTGAGAGTCACTGTGAGTCCCAGGAAGAGGGGTGCAGGGCCTGACTCCCCCACACTCCGTGACAACTGGTGGTAGCGGTGGGATCGAATGCACCCCATGGACGGTGCTTCCTGCAGTAAGTGACTGGGGAGCAGTAAAACGAAGGGACGATTGTAGGGGTGATTAACCCCTGGGAGCGTGTGCCCAGTGAGAAGGACTTTTGCAGTAACAGGGTCTCCCGGGGGATTGCAGTGAGCGGTGCTGGGGCGGAGGAGTCTGCAGCTCGACCCTGGCAGAGAGGTGGTGACCTCAAGAAGGACTGGCATGCTAGGGGTCTCCCTCGAAACCGAGGGGAGCAGTGAGCACCCAGGCCTGCGAGTGGCCAGCAGGAAGATGTATGCTAAGCGCCTTAAGTGTGACCTGGTTAGACTGCTGGTACTGGAGCAACTGTATGAACGGTGCCCACCCGACCTGAGGCTGTGGTTGAGGGACCAAAAGCCAGAGAACCCGCGACATGCAGGGCGGCTGGCTGATGACTTTGTGAAGAGCCGGTCGGGGGGTAGCAGGGAGTAGTCCCAAAGGAACAGACCTGCTGCGATGCAGAGAGAGAGTCACCCTGGGACCTCCCAAAGGGGGAATAGGGAGAACCCCCTCCCAAGGGGAACGCCCAGGGACACGGCTCAGAGAGGCTGCAGCCTCAGACCCAGCCAGCAGAAGGGAGCAGGTCCCCATCTCTGTCCCAACTGCTGAGTTCCAGGCTGAGTTGCAGAAAGATCCCTCCTTGCGGAGGCCAAGGGA
Source organism: Mauremys reevesii (assembly GCF_016161935.1). NCBI lineage: Eukaryota > Metazoa > Chordata > Testudines > Geoemydidae > Mauremys > Mauremys reevesii. Next base: position 270,537 of record NC_052639.1, read on the forward strand.
CCTGGCCGACCTCAGTGCGTTACAGTCCATGAGGAGAGGTTGCAAGGAGAGGTTCCTGTGGGAGAAGGGGTTCCTGTACCGAGAATGGGCTCCGCCCGGGGAAGTAGAGTCATGGGGGATCAGGAGGCAGCTGGTGGTTCCCCAGAAGTTTCGCCACAAGCTCCTGTACCTGGCCCATGACATCCCTCTCGCAGGGCCCCAGGGAATCAGGTGCACCAGGCAGAGGCTGCTACGGAACTTTTACTGGCCTGGGGTCTTTACCCATGTCCGACAGCACTGCCGATCCTGTGACCCCTGCCAGCGGGTGGGGAAGGCCCGGGACAAGGGGAAAGCGGCTTTGAGGCCTTTACCCATCATAGAAGAACCTTTCCAGAAGGTGGCCATGGACATAGTGGGACCTCTCAGCAAGACGACCCGGTCAGGGAAAGAATACATTCTGGTGATGGTAGATTTCGACACTCGCTACCCCGAGGCGGTGGCCTTGTCCTCTACCGAAGCAGACACCGTGGCAGATGCACTGCTGACCATTTTCAGTCGGGTGGGGTTCCCCAAGGAAGTCTTAACGGACCAGGGGTCCAACTTCATGTCGGCCCTGCTCCGGTGCTTGTGGGAGAAATGTGGGGTCTGGCACAACTGGGCCTCAGCGTATCACCCCCAGTCCAACGGGCTGGTGGAAAGGTTCAACGGGACGCTAAAGATGATGCTAAAAACATTTATGCACCAGAACCCACAGGACTGGGACAAGTACTTACCTCACCTGCTGTTCGCGTACCAGGAGGTACCCCAGAAATCTACCGGGTTTTTGCCTTTCGAACTGTTATATGGAAGGCGGGTAAGGGGGCCCCTGGACCTGATCAGAGATGAATGGGAGGGGAAGACCATTCCCAATGGAGAGTCAGTGGTGGAGTATGTCCTGACCATCCAGGAAAGACTTGCTGAGTTCATGGGCCTGGCCAGGGAGAATCTGGCCCGAGCCCAGAGGAAGCAGAAGGTCTGGTATGACCACATGGCGCGGGCCCACGCCATCGCCACCGGGGATCACGTGATGGTTCTCATCCCCATGAGAAAGAACAAACTCCAGGCCGCCTGAGAAGGGCCTTTCAAGGTTGTCAAGCAACTAAATGAGGTAAACTATGTGGTGGAGCTGTCTAACCAGGCACATCACCGCCGGGTGTACCATGTTAATATGATGAAGCCATACTATGATGGGGGAATGTGGTGGTGGCCGTGTGTGGACATTGGGAAGAGCAGGGAGATGACCCTTTAGTGGATCTATCCCCTGGGACAAAAGCTGGTTCCCCCCTGGAGGCAATTCAACTCTCTGATCAGCTTACCCTGGCCCAGCACGCTGAGATCAGAGGGGTGCTGCATCTATACTGACAGCTGTTTTCCAGCCAGCCTGGACGTACTAATTTGACTGTCCACCGGGTGGAGACCGGGTCACATCCTCCTATAAGATGCTCCCCTTTTCGAGTCACCGGGAAAACTGCCCAGGACCTAGAAAGAGAGGTCAGGGACATGCTGGCTTTGGGGGTGATCCAGCCATCTTCCAGACCTTGGGCCTCGCCAGTGGTTCTGGTCCCCAAAAGGGATGGGTCAATCTGGTTCTGTGTGGACTATCGAAAGCTCAATGCAATCACCGTATCTGATGCCTACCCCATGCCCAGGCCTGATGAGCTCCTAGACAAGCTGGGAGGTGCTCGGTACCTCACCACCATGGATCTTACAAGGGCTACTGGCAAGTGCCGCTGGACGCAGGCTGAAATCGGCCTTTATCACCACTCTGGGACTCTACGAGTTTCTGACCCTGCCCTTCGGCCTCAAGGGAGCACAAGCCACCTTCCAGCGCCTTTTGGATCAGCTACTGAGGGGAATGGAGAGTTTTGCCGTGGCGTATATCGATGACATCTGCGTCTTTAGCCGGACCTGGGAGGACCACGTGTCCCAGGTTAAACAAGTGCTGGACCGACTCCGGGAGGCTGGGTTAACCGTAAAGGCTGAGAAGTGCAAGGTGGAGATGGCTGAAGTATCTTACCTGGGCCATCGGGTGGGGAACAGCTGCCTAAAGCCAGAACCAGCCAAGGTGGAGGTGATCAGAGACTGGCCCGCTCCCCAAACCAAAAAGCAGGTCCAGGCCTTTATTGGGATAACGGGGTACTATCGTAGGTTCATGCCCCACTTTAGCGCCATAGCTGCCCCCATCACTGAGCTGTGCAAGAAGGGGAAGCCAGACAAGGACCGAGCAGTGCCAGCAGGCTCTCCGGGCGCTGATGGAAACTCTGGTTAGCGGCCCAGTTCTGGCAAACCCAGATTTTGACAAGCCCTTTATGGTGTTTACCGACGCCTCAGACACGGGCCTGGGGGCGGTGTTGATGCAGGAGGATGAAAAGGGGGAGAGACACCCCATCGTGTACCTGAGCAAGAAGTTGCTACCCCGGGAGCAGAACTACGCGGCCATCGAGAAGGAATGCCTGGCCATGGTGTGGGCCCTGAAGAAACTGGAGCCATATCTCTTTGGGCGCCACTTCACCGTTTACACCGACCACTCTCCCCTGACCTGGCTGCACCAGATGAAAGGAGCCAACGTCAAGCTCCTGAGGTGGAGCCTGCTCCTGCAGGACTATGACATGGCCGTGGTCCATGTGAAGGGAAGTGCCAACCTGATAGTGGATGCGTTGTCCCGGAGAGGGGGCCCCGAACTTCCCTGGGTCACTGGGCAGTGACCCCGCTCAGTTCAGTCTCGAAGGGGGGAGAGATGTGATGGAGTAGGGGCTGTCTGTGTGGGGGATGGGAGAGCCGGGGATGACTTTAGGTGAGAGACAGGACCTGAGCCTGTAATCTGAGCCAGGCAGCGGGGAGGGGTGTCAGCACCTTTGCCCAGGAAGCTGGACAAAGTAAGGAGCCTGCTGGAGGGAGTTAGTTCAGTTTCGGTTTGGGGCTGGGTGGTGGAATTTAGGGAATCCCAAGCTGGGGACTAAGCTTCCTGAACCCCCAGAAGGACCAGATTGAGGGGTCCTGGTTGTGCCCACAAGCTCTGCTGTAGCCTGCATTCCTGTTGTCCAATAAACCTTCTGTTTTACTGGCTGGCTGAGAGTCACTGTGAGTCCCAGGAAGAGGGGTACAGGGCCTGACTCCCCCATACTCCGTGACAGGGGGGTGGAGGGTTGGAGTGAGTACGAGGGGCAGAGCTGTGTGGGGAGCAGGACTGGAATAGCAGTGGGGCTGGGGGTCAGGCTGCAGCCCGGTAGGCCCTGCCCACCCAGAGCCCTGACTTGCCCGTGCCGTGCGGCCCCTCACCAGGTGTTGCCCGTGGCGTCGCTCTCCCCAAAGGCGCTGTAAGAGCCGTCGTTGTGCTTATAGAGTAGCTCACGCTGGTAGCCTGTGGGGACAGGAGAGAGACAGCGAGTTCTGGATCCGCTCACCCCCAGGGGCTAGAATCCACCCCCAAGCCTGCGCCCCGTAGGGCCCGCTAGCCCTCCCCTCCCCCACGGCGCTGAGACTCAGAGATTCCAGGGGTCGGTTTGAATAGGGGGATGGAGTTAAGGCTGAATAGGGCCCCGATCCCCCAAATGCTCTAGCGCCCCGACCTGGGGCTGGATCCCAACCAGCGTCCCTTAGAGGGGAAAGGGCTCCTCTCCGGTTCCCTCAACCCTGAGTCTAACAGTCCTTATGACCTGGGCCTCAGAGAGGAAAGGCCAAGGATCTCATTCCCTGACCCCCAGAGCCAGCCAGGGCCCTGATCTGGGGCTGGACTGGAACTCAGGCCCCAGAGGTGGCATGGACAGGGCCCGATGTGACGAAGTGGGAATGTTCTCGATGTGTTATGTGAATGCCGAGTGGGGAGTATTGACCGGGGAAGGTTGCAGGGGAGTTGTGCTGGGACGACCTGTTCTGGGGAAGGGAGAATACCTGAGCATGTAACCTGAGAACCGAGGAGGAGGGTTGGAGGCCAGGTAACACCTCTGCCTGGTAAACTGGATAAAGGACAAAGGCTGGGGGAGGAACTGGGGGGAGAACATAAGAACGGCCGTACCGGGTCAGACCAAAGGTCCATCTAGCCCAGTATCTGTCCACCAACAGTGGCCAATGCCAGGTGCCCCAGAGGGAGTGAACCCAACAGGCAATGATCAAGTGATCTCTCTCCTGCCATCCATCTCCATCCTCTGATGAACAGAGGCTAGGGACACCATTCTTACCCATCCTAGCTAATAGCCATTTATGGACTTAGCCACCATGAATTTATCCAGTCCCCTTTTAAACATTGTTATAGTCCTAGCCTTCACAACCGCCTCAGGTAAAGAGTTCCACAAGTTGACTGTGCGCTGCGTGAAGAAGAACTTCCTTTTATTTGTTTTAAACCTGCTGCCTATTAATTTCATTTGGTGACCCCTAGTTCTTGTATTATGGGAATAAGTAAATAACTTTTCCTTATCCACTTTCTCAACATCACTCATGATTTTATATATCTCTATCATATCCCCCTTTAATCTTCTCTTTTTCAAGCTGAAGAGACCTAGCCTCTTTAATCTCTCCTCATATGGGACTCTCTCCAAACCCCTAATCATTTTAGTTGCCCTTTTCTGAACCTTTTCTAGTGCTAGAATATCTTTTTTGAGGTGAGGAGACCACATCTGTACACAGTATTCAAGATGTGGGCGTACCATGGATTTATATAAGGGCAATAATATATTCTCAGTCTTATTCTCTATCCCCTTTTTAATGATTCCTAACATCCTGTTTGCTTTTTTGACCGCCTCTGCACACTGCGTGGACATCTTCAGAGAACTATCCACGATGACTCCAAGATCTTTTTCCTGACTCGTTGTAGCTAAATTAGCCCCCATCATGTTGTATGTATAGTTGGGGTTATTTTTTCCACTGAGCATTACTTTACATTTATCCACATTAAATTTCATTTGCCATTTTGTTGCCCAATCACTTAGTTTTGTGAGATCTTTTTGAAGTTCTTCACAATCTGCTTTGGTCTTAACTATCTTGAGCAGTTTAGTATCATCTGCAAACTTTGCCACCTCACTGTTTACCCCTTTCTCCAGATCATTTATGAATAAATTGAATAGGATTGGTCCGAGGACTGACCCTTGGGGAACACCACTTTTATCCCTCTCCATTCTGAGAATTTACCATTAATTCCTACCCTTTGTTCCCTGTCCTTTAACCAGTTCTCAATCCATGAAAGGACCTTCCCTTTTATCCCATGACAGCTTAATTTACGTAAGAGCCTTTGATGAGGGACCTTGTCAAAGACTTTCTGGAAATCTAAGTACACTATGTCCACCGGATCCCCCTTGTCCACATGTTTGTTGACCCCTTCAAAGAACTTTAATAGATTAGTAAGACACGATTTCCCTTTACAGAAACAATGTTGACTATTGCTCAAAAGTTTATGTTTTTCTATGTGTCTGACAATTTTATTCTTAACTATTGTTTTGACTAATTTGCCCGGTACCAACGTTAGACTTACCTGTCTGTAATTGCCGGGATCACCCCTAGAGCCCTTTTTAAATATCGGCGTTACATTAGCTAACTTCCAGTCATTGGATACCGAAGCCGATTTAAAGGACACGTTACAAACCTTAGTTAATAGTTCCGCAACTTCACATTTGAGTTCTTTCAGAACTCTTGGGTGAATGCCATCGGGTCCCGGTGACTTGTTAAGGTTGAGTTTATCAATTAATTCCAAAACCTCCTCTAGTGACACTTCAGTCTGTGACAGTTCCTCAGATTTGTCACCTACAAAAGCCAGCTCAGGTTTGGGAATCTCCCTAACATCCTCAGCCGTGAAGACTGAAGCAAAGAATCCATTTAGTTTCTCCGCAATGACTTTATCGTCTTTAAGCGCTCCTTTTGTATTTCGATCGTCAAGGGGCCCCACTGGTTGTTTAGCAGGCTTCCTACTTCTGATGTACTTAAAAAACATTTTGTTATTACCCTTGGAGTTTTTGGATATCCGTTCTTCAAACTCCTCTTTGGCTTTTCTTATTACACTCTTGCACTTAACTTGGCAGTGTTTGTGCTCCTTTCTATTTGCCTCACTAGGATTTGACTTCCACTTTTTAAAGGAAGTCTTTTAAAAGACTGAGTGAGGCTGAGTGAGAGGCTGGAGGGAGTTTCAGTTTGAAGCTGGCTGGGAAATGGAGGGGAGCCCCGATGGGGCTTGGGCTTCCCAACGGGGCTGTGGCCTCCCTGCAGGCCCCAGATGGACCTAACTAAAGGGGGTCCTGTTGTCTGTACCGTCAAGACTTGTGTTCCTGTCATCTAAATAAACCTTCTGTTTTACTGGCTTGCTGAGAGTCACGTCTGACTGTGAAGTGGGGGTGCACGATCCTCTGGCTTTCCCCAGTACCCGACCTGGGCTGACTTGCTGTGGGAAGCGCACAGAGGGGCAGAGGATGCTGAATGCTCCAAGGACAGACCCAGGAGGTGAAGCCGTGTGAGCTTCTTGCCCTGAAGACAGTCTGCTCCAAGGGAGAGGAGGCTCCCCAAAGTCCTGACTGGCAGGGAGCAGTTCCAGAGCATCGCCCAGGGACTCCGTGACACCCTCGCAAGGCCCCGCCATTCCCTGGGGGTGCAGGAGTGGGAGGACACTCACCGCTCTGGAGGAAACCCTTGGCTTTGTCTCTGATCTCTGGGCTCAGCTGCCCGCTCTTCTCCAGGTACTGCTGGATGTAGATGTTGGGAGCGAACCGGACCATGTTCTGCTCTCCACAGCCGTAGGGCATGGCCAGCAGGCGGTCTATGTTCTGCAGAGCTGTGCCCATTATGTCTCCTGGCACCAAGGGATTTGGGGGAGCAGAGAATTACCAGGCTGCACAACAGCTGCCCTTTCCCTAACACCACACCAATGGAGCCCTGGCATTGGGGGGCCCAGAGCCCCCAGTTTGATTCAGGCCTGGTGGGGTTACGTGGATACGTGGTGATGAATGGCCAAGACGCCAATGCCCTGGCACAGCTTCATGGCATCACCGCGGGAGTCTATTGCCCCTCACTGGGGACGAGGCCCTGGAGCACAGACTGCAGGGACCAGTCCTGCCACGGCCCCAGACACCCACAGGACCTCATTGGTCTTTTCCATCCTTGATGCCCCGGCCTCTCTGATCAGAGCGCTGGGCTGCACACGGGCCGGTTGGCAAAGGGCACCGTGCCCTGGCAGGGCTGGGGCAGGGGAATTCCTTACCCAGGACAGTCACATGGGCCCGCTCGGACCCTGCCAGGATGTTCGCAGGCAGCTGCAAGGAGATTTCTTCGGAGGCTGCGTAACACGAAGGCAAAGACACACCGTTAAAGTCCTGTTGGGAACCTGCCCCTGCCTCCAGCCAATCAGATCCCTCCATTCCTCACCGTACGGGGCTCTCGTACACACGGGGGCCAGGCTGCAGGGGAGAGGAGCTGGCGTAAAAGGGGCCCAGTCAGACTTGGGAGCAGGAGCCAGACGTGCTCGAGCCTTCGGCCCATGGCAGACGGTTCCATAACTGTCCACTGGGGGGTGCATCTTCCCCGGGCAGCTGGGCCTGGACCCTGTCCCAGGCAGGACATTGGCCTGGATGCCCCCTGGTCTGGTCCGGCCTGGCAGCTCCTGTGCCCCTAGCTGGGCCATCCAGCGGCTCAGCCATCACTGACGTGCCGCAGCCAAGAGACTCCCCGCGTTAGTGACACCCACTGAGCCCCGCACAGGCGCTGGGAACCTACCTTCCTGGCAGAGCAGGGAGCTGTGAGCCTTCTCCTCCAGGATCCCCCCCGGCTGTGGGGAAGGAGCATCAGACACAAGGTCAGAAGGGACCGTGCACGTCACAGCCTGACAGGGCCTGCTGGGTCAGCCAGTGCCGCTAGCCAGGGCAGGATCATCCCCTACAGCCCGTGCTGTGGGGCTCGGGCACATCCAGCTCTCAGCACTCCAGCGATGGGGCTCCCGTCCCTTCCCCGGGGAGACTGTTCCCAGCCCAGCAGATCTTTCAGCTTCTTCCTCTTCAGTGCGGAGCTTCCCTCTGCTAGTTCCCTCTGCCTCCTCGAGCCCTCCCATGTGTCACACTCAGCCATCCCCCTTGGGGCTAACCCCCGTCTCTGTCTGCCCCAGGACTCTCCCACCAGCTCCCTGATATCGCTGGGATGGGGCCGTGTTACGGGGCAGTGCAGGTCGGGGTCCAGGACGTGGATGGCACGGTGCTGGGGGATTATTTTCTGTGGCAGGACAAAGAACAATCATAAGTGCAGACTCGGCCCACGGCCACCAGGAGGTGAGACCCAGGCCCCGGATCTTCCTCCGCTCTGCCCAGAGGCCCCGACCAGACACTGACCTGGACCAGCAGGGGCTTTATCACAGTGTCCACTCGCCCCTGGGCCGGCACCACGGCCAGCTCATTGCCGCACAGCTCCTCGGTGTGCAGAGCCTCGGTGCTGACGGTGAAGTTCACCTCCCCTGCCGAGCAAGGCGGGAGACGCCCCCATTAGACAGACCAACGCCCCTACCCGAGGCAGAGAGGAGCCCGTGTCCGAGGGTGGGAGGATACTTGAAGGGAAGGGTGGTGAAGAAGGGAGGGAATAGTAGAAAAAGAAAGAAAATGAAGAGAGAGAGAGAGAGGGAATGGAGAGAAAAGAGAGAGAAGGCCAGAGGGGAAGGGAAGGATGGAGGGAAGTGACTGTGGGAAATGGTGATTAGGACGTAAGAGGTTTCACTGCTGGGGCATCCTCTCAGCCCCCTCCCCCACAGCTCTTCTCATCCCCTCCGCTTGGTACCAAGCCCTGAGTGACCCCATCCTGCGCCCTCCTTCTCACTCCCAGTACAGAGCCTCCAATGCCCCTTACCTGTCTGTCCCCCACGCAGCCTCCAAAGGCCCCTACCTGCCTCCCTAGTGCGAAGGCTCCAGCACCCCTTCTCTGCACCCCCACTGTGCAGAACCCCCCACCCCTTCCCTGCCCCTCCCCTCTGGCACAGAGCCTCCAGCGCCACTTACCCAGGCTGCTCGCCGTCACCTCCCACTGGAAGGTTTTCCCTTCGTCTGCACAGAGGCAGCTGGTGTAGGCGCCGTCCTCGCCCGCCTGCACCTGGAACTGCGCAGACTCCGCCAGCGTCACCCGCACCTGTGGGGCCCAACACGAGAACCCCCTTAGGGCTGTGGGGGACGCGCTCACACGCTCCAGCTCCAGCCGAGACGTGACTCCTCTGGGACTCAGGCCCCCTCACTGCGATGTGCTGACCCCAGTGGTCACAGGGTCACAGCCAGTGACTGCCGGTGACACTCGCCAGCCTGCGCCGCTGCCCAGCCCCCCAGCCCCAGGTCACCGGCCCCAGCAGCCCCCGCAGCCCAGCCCCGGGCGGCGCTCACCTTGATGCACTGCCGCAGGTAGTTGAAGACGGTGGCCTTTAGGGCGAAGGCTTCTCCCCGGATCACGGAGTACGGCAAGGCCAGCTCCACAAAGAAGGGTTTGAAGGCCGTGAAGGTGGCCGTGGGCGAGAGCCCAAAGCCCACCTCCGCCGTGCAGAACATCCCAGCTTTCCACTCCGTGATGGTGTCGGGCACTGAGACTGGGACGTCCTTGGAGCCCCCGTCGCTGGGCCAGGATAGACACAAAGCAATTTTAGACAAACATGCAACTCAGGTTTTCTCTGTCATCCCACCTCAACCTCTGGATGGCAGCTGTATGTTGCACAGTAGTATAGAATCCCAGGGAATGTCCCTTGTGGACAATGGTGTCTCCACATTAAAAGAATTTACGCACAGGCGTCCTCCAGATTCATGTCCCCGTCCCAGAGAATTGTGACCTGGATGTGGTGGAGCGGCATGAGTGTTTCCATGATCCTGAGAGCGATGCTGTCAGGAGTCTCATCCTCCTGACAGAGTCACCCAAGGCAGCAAGGTTGAAGGTGAGGTTCCAGACAAACATCAGTCTAATCCCCGTCCCCCCAAGTCCTTAACCGCAGAGCAGGCGGATGAGGGAGAATAACTGAACACTGGGAGGAGGGCTGGGGATCACTTATTGGACCAAGAGGTTGCAACCAAGCCAAAGAGAAAGCAGGGAGGTCGGAAACAGCCCAGATGTAACTGAGAGAAGACTGGTTAGGTATGCTAGGAAGGGACAAGTGAGGCAGTCCGTGCCTCTTTCCCTTGGGCACTGGGCCAGGACCTGGTGAAAAGGGAGGGCCCAGTCCCCCTACTTTCCCCTCTGCCTATTCATTTGGGGAACAATGTATTGCTTGGCACCATCAGAGAAGCCCATCCCAGGACTTTCAGGGTAGGAAAAACTGTTGAGCCATGACCTGTCCACTAGGCCTGCTGGCCTCCGAGTGAAAGCCACTACCAATGTCTATTGGCATTAAATAATTACTGTCTGGCCTGCCCTGTTGTCTGACCTCCCATCATTTTCTCCAAACGTGCTTAAAAATAAACATCGATATTCTCTGTCAAAATTATAATTATAAAAAATTAAAATTGAATTCTGCCAAGCCTAGACACAGGACTCAATTCGGCCCTTGATAAGGCCCTTTCAGGCTACTACAGGAGCACACAGGGGGCTTAAAGCAGCCGTAAGCCAGCATGAAGCGTGCTTGCTGGCTGGCACAAAGGTCTCTCTCCTCTTAGCTGGGAGCTGAATCTACCTTCAGCTGCTCTAGGAATGTGGAGGCCAGAAAGATGATGCAGTGCCATCGCTGTTCCCCTTCCTGAGGCGTGCCAAGTTCAGTCCCACTGCTCCTTCTCTGTCCCTGTTGTCTGGAGCCTTTATCTGGGGTTAGCTCAGGATATTTGGATTCAGCACAGAAGCAACAAGGGAAGTCTTTAGAACAGAGGTCCCAAAACTGTGGGGTCCACCCCCGTAAGGGGGCATGGAGAAATATTCAGGGGTGGGGCACGGCTGGCTCAGGCCAGCCCTCATGCTGGGGAGGGAGCGCCACCAGCCCTGCCCTACACCCAGCTCTGTTCCAGCCCCACCCCGAGCCATGGCCCCATCCCCAGCCTGGGCACGGCTCTGCACCTGGCTGGCGGCCTCGCTGCCAGCCCCCAGTGCGGCATGGCTGCGGCTCCGCTTCTGACCCCAGCCCCGCCGTCACCCTTGGCCCCTGGCCATGGCTCCATTCCCAGCCCGGGACAGAGGGTGGATGCAGGGGTGAGGCCAGGGGCAGAGTCGCACCCGGCTGCAGGCCTGGCTTCCAGCCCCCACTGCAGCCTGGCTGCGGCTCTGCTCCTGCCCCCGCCCCGAACCTCAACCCCTGGCCACAGCTCTGTCCCCGGCCCTGCTCCTGTCCCGAGCCCCACCCTCAGCTGCAGCCTCAGCTCCCTTACCCCTGTTTGCTGCCCGCACCCCTTGGAGCCATGGCCCCACTTCTGACCCCAGCTCCAGAGCAGGGGCAGGGGCAGGGGCAAGGGAAAGAGGAGGCACAACCTTCAAAAGTTTGGGGACCACTGCTTTAGAGGGCCAGGCATAGAGGCTGCTCCATAGGGAAGATCTGCAGTAGCTCCTCACTCACCCCACAGGGACCAGGTCCCATAGCCACGTCTCTGGGAAGTAGGCACGTGGCGCTGGCGCCTCCTCGGTGCTGGGCTCTGGCTTCAGCAGGGCGTTGCCTAATCCAGCGTGCTCCACGTGTAAGTTCTTAGCCAAAATCGTGTGTCTATAGAAAGGGTCTAGAAAAGTGCGAACGGGAGTAGCCAGGCTCGTCACCCGCACATGGGCAGCTTCAGGCACAGAGGCCTTTCCCCCACACCAACCCTCCCACCTGCAACAACGCCCCTCCCCTCCGCAAAAACACCACTAGGCACACTACCCCCATCCACATTCACCCACGCCAACACCCCTCCTCCACACAGCGTTAGACACAGCAACGACCTCCCCTCACACACACCAACACCCCTCCTCCACACAGCGTTAGACACAGCAACGACCTCCCCTCACACACCCCAACATCCCCACAGCGTTAGACACAGCAACGACCTCCCCTCACACACCCCAACATCCCCCCCACAGCGTTAGACATGGCAACGCCCTCCCCTCACACACACCAACCCCCCTCCCCCCACAGTGTTAGACACAGAAACAATCTCCCCTCACACACTCCAACACTCCTCCTCCCAGCATTAGACACAGCAAAGACGTCTCCTCCCCCACCAACACCCCCCACAGTGTTAGACACAACGACCTCCCCTCACCCCCCCAACACCCCCCCACAGCGTTAGACATGGCAATGCCCTCCCCTCACACACAGCAACCCCCCTCCTCCACAGTTACACAGTAACGACCTCCCCTCACACACCCCAACAGCCCCCCACAGCGGTAGACATGGCAACGCCTCCCTCACACACACCAACCCCTCCCCACAGTGTTAGACACAGCAACAACCTCCTCCTCCCCTCCAACACTCCTCCCCACACAGCATTAGACACCGCAACGCCCTCCCCACACACACCCCAACAGCCCCCCACAGCGTTAGACATGGCAACACCCTCCCCTCCCCCACCCCACCAACAGCTCTCCCTGGCAGAGTCTCTGACATTAGGTGGGTCTGATTATTGTGCAGTTTATAAAGTGTATGTCTGGTCCTGGATGTTGGTCAAAGCTGGCAACAGATCAGAATAAACAATCCAGTCATGAGCCCTTCCTGACCCCTGCAGTGATTAGCTGATGTCCTGAAGCAAGAGATTTGATAGCCTTGCACAGCTCCAGCTCTCCGAGTATATCTCTACACTGCTGTTAAATACCCATGGCTGGCTTGTGTCAGCTGACTCAGGCTCGCAGGGCTTGGGCTCCAGGCAGGGCCAGCTCCAGGCACCAGTGTAGGAAGCAGGTGCTTGGGGAGACCAATTCAAAGGGGTGGCACTCCATCTGATATTGGGGTGGCACATCCGGGTCTTCGTCGGGAATTCAGCGGCGGGTCTCTCATTCCCTCTCTTCCTCTTTGAACTGCCGCTCAATTGCTGCTGAAGAGGAAGAGAGGGAGGACCCGACGCCGAATTGCCACTGAAGAAGCAGCGCGATTGAGCTGCCGCTGAAGTGCTGCCGCTCGTCTTTTTTTTTGCTGCTTGGGGTGGCAGAAAAGCTGGAGCTGCCCCTGGCTCCAGGGCTGTTTAACTGAGGTGTAGACAGTCAGGCACGGGCTGGAGCCCGGACTCTGAGACCCTGCGTGGGGAGAGGGTTCTGGAGCCCAGACTCCAGCCTGAGCCCGAATGTCTACACTGCAATTAAACAACCTCATACTTCGAGTCCCGTGAGTCAGCTGACATAAGCCAGCCATAGGTGTTCACTAGCAGTGGAGACAGACCCTCTGTGGCCACAGTATCTGACTCCATAACTCCTGAAGCTTCAGTGAATCCTCCAGAATTTATTTCTATTTGTTCTAAATCTCCCAGCTGTCTGTTCATTCAAGCAAATGTCCCCTGGGTCTCATATTGTGCGGCAGGATCCAAAGCAGGGACTGAGCTCTTTCCTCTAAATCCATCAGAATCTGAAACATCTCAGCAAAGTCCCCTTCTTCTCTTCTTTTTTCCTAGACTAAACTACCTTTGTTCTGCCATGAAATCCCTCATCGGCATTGCCTTTCTCTAGGCCTTGCCCAGCTCAGGAGCAACAACCAAAACTGAGTGCAAGACTCCACATGAAGGTGGTCAGTGCTCTCGCTAACGCCATTGAGACACGTTCTCTGTAACCTACCACCAACACAGGCTGGCTTTTTTGAGTGCTGCTTCACTCTGGGCAGATGGTTTCATAGAGCTCTCTCCCTAGCGACTCTGAGGGCTTTCCCCACCCTAACCAATCCCATTTCTGGCCTTCAGGGAATGGAGAATCCATAGAGAATTTCAGAAACAAGAAGGATGGGAACTCACCCCCTGGACTTCCTGGAGGGCCGAGCTTAAAGTTGGGTTGACTGCTGTATCTGAAGATCGGAATATCAGGGCAGATTAAAGGTTTCTTGGTGTTGGCATTGGTGAGAATTTTCAAAGCTGCATCCTGGGAAAAAGGAAAGAGGGGAAAACAATACAACCAGCAAAACACTGTACAAGAGGCAGCAGCAAGAGGCTGTTTTTTGCTGCTCATTTAAAGGGAAAATAACTATGAAGCAATAAAGCTGAAATACTAGCAGACCCAAGACTGTGGTACTATATCTATGAGTTTTCTTGGATGAGAGGAGGCAAGTCTCCTAAACTCCAGATGCTCACATAACAGCAACTCATCACACAAACAACCCTCCCAGCCCCACGGTTCAACCTGGACAATGCAATGAACAACCAATCTAGCAATTCAATTCGACAAAATACCCCACTCACTGCCATGCCACTCTGCCCTCCCCAAACCCACCCTCAGATGCCGGAGAAACAGATGGGCCTTGTAGCATCAGTTGACCTCCAAGGTCAGCATGTTCTGGTGACTCAGGTTTCTGGTGCATTAGTAGGAGCATTTCCAGCAGATTGAGAGGAGTGATTATTCCCCTTTCGGCACTGGTGAGGACACATCTGGCGTATTGCGTCCATTTTTGGTCTCCCCACTACAGAAAGGATGTGGCCAAATTGGAGAGAGTCCAGCGGATGGCAATGAAAATGATTAGGGGCCTGGGGCACATGGCTTATGAGGAGACGCTGAGGGAACTGGGCTTATTTAATCTGCAGAAGAGTGAGGGGGGATTTGATAGCAGGCTTCAGCTACCTGAAGGGGGGTTCCAAAGAGGATGGATGTAGTGAGGCGGCCTGGCTCCCAGGTGCACCTGAGAGGGACAAGCCAGACCAGCTGCCGCAGTGGGCGGAGCCACCGCCGCCTGTCCCCGCCCCCCGGAAGTCAAGGGGAAGGACAGGAAGTACAAAAGCCCGGGCCCAGCGCTCAGTTGGAGCCCGACCGCGGGAGGAGACAGACGCTGGTGCCCGAGCTCCTGCTGAACCAAGCCTGCCCCGAGCCCGGTACCCAGAGGACGCCTGGTCGAACCTGCCCCTAGCCCGGTACCCAGAGGACGACTGGTCGAGCCTACCCCAAGCCCGGTACCCAGAGGAGGACTGGACGAGCCTGCCCCAAGCTCGGTACCCAGAGGAGGAGTCGAGCCCACCGGTGCACCCATCTCCTGAGGAGCCCATGCTCGTAGACCCCCCTGCTGAAGCTGCAACGAAACAGGTACCAGTAGAGGGGGAGAATGGAAATGGCCCGGGGATAGCCGACCCCGGTCTGGCTGCTGCTGACCCTGAGCCTATGTCAGTGTGTTGCGGCCAGGATCCCCACTGACTACAGTGGATCCACGCCGCTGTTAGGGCCCCGGGCTGGGACACAGTGGAGTGGGTGGGCCTGTGTCCCCCCTGCCACCCCACTCACGGGTGGCAGTCTCCCCCTCAACCCCAACGCTCAGGCTTAGGAGCCTGGACTTACCTGAACTGCTGCTCACCCCTGCCTGGGGGTCGGATCCCTGTGTTGGTTGCTGCCCCGCCCTGAGCTAGGGCTTGGGCTTTACAGACTTACCTGAACTGCTGCTCAGCCCTGCCTGAGGGTCTGAGCCCTGCATCTTGTTGCTGCCCCGCCCTGAGCTAGGGCCTGGGCTTATAGACTGAACTGCTACTCAAGCCTCCTGTAGTGAGGCGGCCTGGATCCCAGGCACCCGAAGGCGAAGAGTGACCCCTCACCGGAAAAGGGGACCCGCACCCGGACCCTTACACGTGGCACCTGACCAGGGACCCTTGCCCAGACATGTGGGCATGGGCCCTTGACCCTTCTGAGAGGGGACCTGCGGGGGAGAGAACCCTACCCCGAGACATGGATATGTCTCAGCTCTTCGCCTTCCTGACCGATAGCCAGGAGCGACAGCAGGCGGCCCAGCTCCGGCAACAGCAAGAGCAGCAGGCCGCCCAGCAACAGCAACAGCAGCAGCTGGTCGAGCAGCTGGGAGCCCAGCAGCACCAGCTGATGCAAGATCTGGCCACGCGCCACCAGGACTTCCAGAGGGAATTCCTCAACCAGCTGGCCGCGGCACTGCCCCGGCCTGCGGAGCCCCAGCCGGGGGGCTCCGAGGGGGCACCGCAGCCGAACCCACCCATCCGGCTGACCAAGATGAGCCCCAGTGACGACCCGGAGGCCTTCCTGGTAACGTTCGAGCGGGTCGCCGTCGTAGCCGGGTGGGCTCCGCACCAGTGGGCGTCCCTCTTGGCCCCGTACCTGACGGGGACCGCCCAGACGGTCTACCGGGGCCTATCTACGGAGGCCGCCCAGGACTATCAGCAAGTAAAAGCAGCAATTCTGGACGCCCTGGACATGAACCCGGAAACCTTTCGCCAGCGGTTTATGGGTTTGACCTACCCCACAGGGGGCCGGCCCCGGATGGTGGCCCAGGAACTAAGAGAGACGTGTAAACGATGGCTACAGCCCGAGACCCGAACGCCGGGGGAACTCATGGAGCAAATTGTGTTAGAACAGTTCCTCCATATACTCCCGCCACGGGGGAGAGCCTGGGTCCTCCGCCATCGGCCCTCGACGCTGGCGACTGCCGTCTCCTTAATGGAGAACTTCCTGGCCGCGGAGACGGCCGCGGCCCCAACCCCGCGAGTCGCCACCCCCGGGGTGGGTCGCCCTACTTTCGAGAGGAGGGCCCCCCTGGTCCGGTCGGACCCCCGAGAGTCCCCCCGTGGGCCCGAACCCCGAGGCCGACCTGTGGAGGCCCCGGGACGTCCCACGCCCACCTCGCCTCCCGGGAAGCAGGGAACCATGCGGAACTCTCCGAGAGGGGCCGCAGGAAGACGCCCCCAGCCAGACCGAACTCACCTGGGACCCTGCTTCTCCTGCGGGGAGTATGGACACCTACGCCAGGACTGCCCGACGATGGAGTGCCACTTCAGCCAAGTTTACTCCGGTGAAGGCCACGCCCGGCGTCGCCAGGCCGCCAAAATCATGGTACCCGTGGTCCTGGAAGGGTCCTCAACGGTGGCTCTCGTCGATTCCGGCTGCGGACAGACGCTGGTCTGCCAGAGCTTGGGGCCCCGGGCCGACCCACACCTGGGAACGATTCACTTGCAATGCATCCACGGGGATACTCGGCCGTACCCCAGTGCTCAGGCCCAGCTAACAATAGAAGGGGTCACCCGACGGATGGTAGTGGGCCTCGCCCCACGCCTGGCATACCCAGTAATCTTGGGCCGCGACTGGCCCGAGTTTGCGGATGTCCTCCGCCGCCACGCCGGGGAATACCCAACGATCACGCCGGCCTGGGAAGGAGAGCTTCAGGAGGCCGTCGAGGGCGAGGAAGAACCGTCCGAACCCCTCGAACAGCAGAACGAGGCAGAGGACTCCCCTGCAGGGACCCGAAAGGGCCCCCCCACCACAGACGGACTTCTGCCGCGACCAGTGGGCCGACCCCAGCCTTAAGCGGGCCTATGAACAGGTGGCCGTCGTCGACGGCACCACCATAGACTCTTGCCAGGCCACCCAATGGCCTCATTTTGAGTTACGTCAGGAACGCCTGTACCGGGTGGAGAAGGACCCCTGGACAGGCGAGCTTCAGACTCAGCTCCTCGTTCCCCAGTGTCACCGACGAGCCGTCATGAAGCTAGCCCATGACGTCCCGGCGGCTGGACACCTCGGCCAGGAGAAAACGTTGTCCCGGATTTTGATGCGCTTCTTTTGGCCTGGCGTGCATCAGGAGGTACGGACTTACTGCCGGTCCTGCCCCGACTGCCAGTTGGCTGCGCCGGCCCAGACCCCGAAGGCGCCGTTGATTTCCATGCCATTGATCGAAACCCCCTTTGAACGGGTGGCCATGGACCTGGTGGGCCTGCTCCCCAAGAGCGCGGCCGGCTTCCAGTATATACTGGTCCTACTGGACTATGCTACCCGGTTCCCCGAGGCGGTACCCCTCCGGACTATCACAGCCCGCAGCATCGCCAACGAGCTCGTGAAGATCTTTGCCCGTGTCGGGTTGCCCCGAGAAATCCTGACTGATCAGGGTACTAACTTCACCGCTCGACTATTCCGCCAGGTGTGTGAAGTCCTCGGAATTAAACAACTGCATACGTCCGTTTACCATCCGCAGACCGATGGGCTGGTCGAGCGCTTTAATCGGACCCTGAAGAGTATGCTACGGAAGTTTCCCCCAGACGACCTCCGACGCTGGGACCAGTTGCTACCCCCACTGCTCCTGGCTATCCGGGAGGTCCCGCAGTCCTACACTAAGTTCTTTCCCTTCGAATTACTATACAGCCGACGGCCCCGAGGCCTCCTGGACCTGATGCAAGAGACATGGGAGCAAGCCCCATCCCCTGCCCAAGGCCTCCTGCAATACGTGCTGCAGCTTCAAGAGCGCCTGGCCCGGACGGGGGCCCTTGCCCGCGAAAATCTGAAGGACGCCCAGGAGTCTCAAGCCCGAACTTACAATCGTGGGGCGCAGACTCGCGAGTTCCAACCCGGGGACCGGGTCCTACTCCTCCTCCCGTCTAACGAATCAAAGATCTTGGCCCGGTGGCAAGGGCCGTACGAGGTGATCCGACGGATTGGGCCGGTCACGTATGAAATCTACCAGCCCGACCGGCGAAAAAAGAAACAACGTTACCACGTAAACCTTCTGAAACCATGGTGAGAGCGAGAAGGGCTATTGATTAACCCCTACCCGCCGGACCCTGAGCTGGGCCCCCAGGTGACAGAACCAGTGGACTCCGAAGGGCCCCAGCTCGGGCCGACCCTGACGGCAGAGCAACTGAAACAAACCCAGTCTCTCCTGTTGGCCTTCCCCCGTACCTTCACAACCTGTCCGGGGTGCACCACTCTTGCCCAGCACACCATCCAGACAGAGCCCGGCGTGGTGATCCGAGGTGCAGCCAGGCCTTTGCCCTACCTCATGCGGCCGATCGTGGAGGAAGAGGCACAAGCCATGTTGGACTTAGGGGTCATCGAACCATCCCAGAGTGAATGGCGTAGTCCAATTGTCCTAGTCCCCAAGCCGGATGGCAGTAGACGGTTCTGCATTGATTTCAGGCGCGTCAACGCTATCTCGAAGTTTGATGCATACCCGATGCCCCGAGTAGATGAGTTGCTCGGCTGGTTGGGAGAGGCCCGATACATCACCACTCTGGATTTGAGCAAGGGGTATTGGCAGATTCCCCTCGAACCGGCCTCCCGGGAAAAGACCGCTTTCGCCACCCCCACGGGCCTGTATCAATTCACCGGGATGCCCTTCGGCCTCCATGGGGCCCCGGCCACATTTCAGCGGCTGATGGACCGCCTCCTCCAACCCCACCAGAACTACGCCGCTGCATACCTGGATGACGTTGTAATTTATAGCCGTCAATGAGAGGACCACCTCAACCGCGTGGCCGCAGTCCTGAGGTCTCTGCGGGCTGCCGGGCTGACAGCCAACCCAAAGAAATGTCGAATCGGGTGGCAAGAAACAAACTACCTGGGGTATACCGTCGGCAATGGACTAGTAAAACCTCTCATAGGGAAGGTTCAGGCTATTGCCTCCTGCCCCCCGGCAACTACTAAGCGCCAGGTACACCAGTTCCTGGGGCTAGTGGGCTATTATCGATGTTTCATCCCCCGATTCGCGACCCTCGCAGCCCCCTTGACCGGATTGCTGACCAAAGACAGTCCCCGACAGATACGGTGGACCCCGGAATGCGACGCGGCGTTCCAGGCCCTCAAGGACAGCCTCTGCCATGAACCCGTCCTCCGCAGCCCTGATTTTGATCGGCCCTTTATCCTCCAGACCGACGCCTCGGAGGCGGGACTCGGCGCGGTCCTCTCCCAAGAGGTCGATGGGGAAGAACACCCGGTCATCTATATCAGCCGGAAGCTATTCCCCAGGGAAAAGAACTACGCAGTGGTGGAGAAAGAGGCCCTCACTATAAAATGGGCGTGCGACGCCCTCCGGTATTATCTCCTGGGGGCCCCGTTCACACTAGTGACAGAGCACGCCGCGCTCCAATGGTTGGCCCGAATGAAAGACCACAACATGAGGCTGCAGAGGTGGTATCTGGCGCTACAGCCGTACGCCTTTACGGTCCTCCACCGAGTTGGGAAGGACCACGCGAATGCGGACTTTCTTTCCCGGCTGGGAGGCATGGACGGGTCCGGCCCCGCTGTACGGGAGCCGGACTTGCGTGGGGGTGTGTGTAGTGAGGCGGCCTGGCTCCCAGGTGCACCTGAGAGGGACAAGCCAGACCAGCTGCCGCAGTGGGCGGAGCCACCGCCGCCTGTCCCCGCCCCCCGGAAGTCAAGGGGCGGGACAGGAAGTACAAAAGCCTGGGCCCAGCGCTCAGTTGGAGCCCGACCGCGGGAGGAGACAGACGCTGGTGCCCGAGCTCCTGCTGAACCAAGCCTGCCCCGAGCCCGGTACCCAGAGGACGCCTGGTCGAACCTGCCCCTAGCCCGGTACCCAGAGGACGACTGGCCGAGCCTGCCCCGAACCCGGTACCCAGAGGAGGACTGGCCGAGCCTGCCCCAAGCTCGGTACCCCGAGGAGGAGTCGAGCCCACCGGTGCACCCATCTCCTGAGGAGCCCATGCTCGTAGACCCCCCTGCTGACGCTGCAACGACACAGGTACCAGTAGAGGGGGAGAATGGAAGTGGCCCGGGGATAGCCGACCCAGGTCTGGCTGCTGCTGACCCTGAGCCTATGTCAGTGTGTTGCGGCCAGGATCCCCACTGACTACAGTGGATCCATTCCGCTGTTAGGGCCCCGGGCTGGGACACAGTGGAGTGGGTGGGCCTGTGTCCCCCCTGCCACCCCACTCACGGGTGGCAGTCTCCCCCTCAACCCCAACGCTCAGGCTTAGGAGCCTGGACTTACCTGAACTGCTGCTCAGCCCTGCCTGAGGGTCTGAGCCCTGTCTCTTGTTGCTGCCCCGCCCTGAGCTAGGGCTTGGGCTTTACAGACTTACCTGAACTGCTGCTCAGCCCTGCCTGAGGGTCTGAGCCCTGTCTCTTGTTGCTGCCCCGCCCTGAGCTAGGGCCTGGGCTTATAGACTGAACTGCTACTCAAGCCTCCTGTAGTGAGGCGGCCTGGATCCCAGGCACCCGAAGGCGAAGAGTGACCCCTCACCGGAAAAGGGGACCCGCACCCGGACCCTTACAATGGAGCTCGGCTGTTCTCAATGGTGACAGATGACAGAACAAGGAGCACTGGTCTCAAGTTGAAGTGGGGGAGGTCTAGGTTGGATATTAGGAAAAAAAATTCATGAGGAGGGTGGTGAAGCACTGGAATGGGGTTACCTAGGGAGGTGGTGGAATTTCCATCCTTAGAGGTTTTTAAAGCCCAGCTTGACGAAGCCCTGGCTGGGATGATTTAGTTGGGGTTGGTCCTGCTTTGAGCAGGGGGTTGGACTAGATACCTCCTGAGGTCTCATCCAACCCTAATCTTCCATGATTCTATGACTCCCCAACTAGACTGAGGGTCTCCTGTAGAGAACACCCCCCAGCCAGTTTCCCCCTCCTTTTTTAACAACTCCAGCAGCTCTGCTGATCACCACTGTGGCACTCTCCCTGTGTCCCTGCAGCCCAGGGAGGGAGGAAGCAGGAGAGTGTTTGGCTGCTGGCTGAGCTCCTCTCCCGCCACTTGGGGCTGCTGCACCTTCTTTGCTTCTGGAGTCACATGTGTTGCCTCTGCCTCCACTCCCTGACTCACCTGGGCGGATGGTTTGCAAGGCAGGCAGCAGCGCTGGGACTCCAGCAGCAGAGAAGGCGCAGCAGCTCCATGTGGTGGGGGAAGAGCTCAGTCAGCAGCCAGCCACCTGGCTGTTTCCTGCCTCCCCTTGGCGGAAGGGACACAGGGAGAGTGCCACTGCCAGGCGCAGTGCTGCCTCCTTGCTACTGAGCGTCCCCACCAGAGGCGTAGGGTGACCAGGTGTCCAATTTTTGACTGGAACATCCGGTTGAAAAGGGATTTTGGCGGGTCCGGGGCCACTGAGTGTCCAGTTGGTGACGCTGCGCAGCAGGGCTGGCAGGCTCCCTGCTAGCCTCCATGCTGCGCGGCTCCTGGGAAGCAGCTGGTATGTCCACCTCTGACTCCTACATGTAGGGACAGCCAGGGGGCTCCGCCTGCTGCCTCCACCCCAAATGCTGCCCCTGCAGCTCCCATTGGCTGGGAACCGTGGCCAATGGGAGCTGCGGGGGGCAGCACCTGCAGACGGGACAGCGTGCAGAGCCACCTGGCTGAGCCTCCACATAGGAGCCGGATAGGGGACATGCCACTGCTTCCAGGAGCTGCTTGAGGTGTGTGCTGCCCGGAGACTGCACCCCGACCCTCTCCCAGGCCACAATCCCCTGCCCCAGCCCTGATCCCCCTCCCGTCCTCCAAACCCCTCAATACCAGCCCTGATCCCCCTCTTGCACTCCAAACCCCTCATCCCCAGCCCCACCCCAGAGCCTGCACCCCTGATCCCCCTCCTGTCCTCTGAACCCCTCAGTCCCAGCCCAGAGGTCCCTCCCACACCCTGAACCCCTAATTTCTGGCCCCACCCCAGAACCTGCACTCCCAGCCCAGAGCCTGTACCTCCTACCACCCCCTCACCCCTGCCTCAGCCCAGAGCCCCCTCCCATATTCTGAACTCCTCGGCTCTACCTTCCAGTCTGGAGCCCTCTTCTGCATCCCAACCCCCTCATCCCTGGCCCCACCCCAGAGCCTGCACTCCAAGCCAAAGTCCTCACCCCCTCTCGCATCCAAACCCCCTGCCTCAGCCTGGAGCCCCCTCCCGTACTCTGAATTCCTTCTGGCCCCACTCCGGAGCCCACACCCCCAGCCGGAGTCCTTACCCACTACTGCAACCCAGCCCCCCGAACCAGCCCAGTGAAAATGAGCAAGTGAGTGTGGGTGAGGAGAGCGAGCGGGGGGTATGGAGTGAGCGGGGGCGGGGCCTCAGACAAGGGGTGGGGCAAGGGTGTTCGGTTTTGTGTGAGTAGAAAGTTGGCAACCCTACAGAGGCATCCTGAGAAATCAGGGGTGGAGGGATATGACCTTGCATGCCCCCCGCATGTGTCACCTCTGCTGGGGAGGCATATGCCCCCTGAGCTACATTAAAAGGAGCTCACTTCAACTGCAAGTTTCCTTGGTTTTGCTTCTCAGATATTGTAGAACACAGATTTTAACTTTTTAGGGGCAAGAGTAACATCTTTGCTATATGATACAGAACTAAGTAACACTCGGGAATAACACACAAGAATAACCTCAAAGCTTATTCCAACAAACGCAGGGAGTGATTCAGCAGGTCTGAATGAATTGCCTGTGGCTTCCTCACTCCACGCGCTGCATGGACACACCGAGACTAGAGTGCCGCTGTGTCCCCACCACAGGCATCCAGAGGAGTCTGGGGGCATGTGACCCCCCAAGAATCTTTCATTTGTGCCCCCCCACTAGCCACAGCTCCAGAGTTCTGCACCAGCCCAAGACTCTAATGGTGCTTTGCCTGTGGAGCACAATGCAGTAAACCAAGACTTGAGGTGACAAAGGCCTGGATAATGGTAGCAAGGTCCACGCCAGACTGAAAAGGTTGCAACAGTTTGATCAGACTTATGTGGAGAAATGCTGCCCTGGCTACAGCTGCTGTCTGATCAACTCAAAGCAGCTATAGTCATTGTGAGCTGCACATTGCAAACTTGTGGGCGACAATCTCTGCCATCTCTTCTGGTTGTTTTCCCCAACCTAATCGCAGCCTCACCTGAACAGCCGGGCAGCTCTGCTATGCCCCAGTCTCAACTGGACTTTGGGTAAAGCACTCGACTGAACCTTTGTGGCTTTGTGTTGAAATAAAATTATTCCATAATAAGGGGCAAGTTTGTCACGTACACATAGGAAAAAGGAGCAGGGAAAAATGCAGCGTCAGCTATGGATAGTCTTAACTCTGGAAGATCCTTCAAGAGGAAATGTAGCCAAACTCCAATCTTGCTGACAATGGAACTTTCTGTGCCTGCATCCTATAGATAACTAACTACTTGGTTTGCAAACTAACACAAGGGGTCACAAGAGTGGCAGATTCATGTAGCTTGCTAATTATGTATGGTAATGATAGCAAATGTTGGCCAATCATAGATCTATAGATTATCATAGTCAACTGTATATAATACTTTGGTGTAAGTGTGTTCTTTGTTCTTGCTGACTTATGAGCTCAAACCCAATTGAAATAAACGGATCGCCCCTCCTGGGGCTCCTTGCTTGACTAGCTGTGTCCGTCTCTCCTTATTCCTCAGCTGGAATGGACAGAAATTTCTACAACAGTGTGATGGACACAAAGAGCTGCACGTCGGCAGCAGACCGAAGGCATTGCAAGCTACGCCTCCTCACTCACGCTCCTGGCACTGCACAGACCCACTGGATAAAAGCAGGAGACAAGGCAGGACCTTGGAACACGCACTCAAGCACTCAGGAGCGAAGAGCGAGATCCCAGCACCAACCTCTGGGATCTCTGTTGAAGGGACAAGGCTACTTGAGGGCGAGTTTCTCAGCTCTCTCTAGGGTCCACAGGTGAGTCAACAGCCCCTCATGATCAGCGGTATCTCAGGCAAGCCAGCACTACCATGTCCCTCCCACCATGGGCCTCAGCATAATTGGCATCATTTCATTGACTCTAATGGTGCTGTGTCAATTTACACCAGCTGGGGATCTGGCCCTTTTGACTTCAATGGTGTTAGGACAATTTACACCAGCTGGGGATCCGGCCCCATTACCTATGTATATTTCTCTCCCTGATTTTGAGGCTCCAGGTCAGCAACTGTGGCTTCATCACACTCTGGCCTCCACATTTACTTTACCTTAAATAAATGGTAGGAGTCACTGTCAGAAAACTGGACAGATTGGGGTCTTCTGTGATGCCACCGCCAGGGATCCACGTAGTCAGGGTATTCAGAGAAATATGGACAATCGCCTGACTCGGGCTCTCGAGCCGCAGCGGGATAGTCTCCTTGGGGAAAATGGGGGAGCAAGTTATAGACCTAAAAATAAACAGACAACATGAGGTGTGGAAGCTAAGCCAGAGCCCAATTCCAGCCCCTTCTCTGACAGATGCATCACCCCACAAACCTCCCCAATCGCCCTGGCCAATCTCCAGCACAGATGCCTCCCTCCACCCAACCCCATCTCCCGCATGGGCGTCTGTCGCTGCAGCTCCCCCACATCCATTCCTTTCTAGCACCCTGGAAGGGACAACTCCCACAATGCACCTGGCCAGTTGTCCCCTGCTGTACATGGGGGGCAGGGAATTCTCCTGCCCCTGCCCCTGCCCCTGGGGACCAGTCTGCTCTGGAGAGCGAGCTCCGGTTACCTCGGCCATTATCTCAGCTCCGAGCTCCATGTTCCCAGCTGGAGCCAGGGGGAAGGGGTGCCAGGAGGGGGGCACTGCAAGGGCTGATGGGAGAACAGGTAAGGCAAGCGGGGACCCCCCCAGAGCTAGGGGGTGACAAGTGCCATGGGAGCAGCCCTCAGACTGGGAGAGGTGGCCTCGAGGGGTGTCCCCCAGCGGCCGTGCATCGCCCTCCCTGCGAGGGGGGAGGACTCGTTGGGAGGGGCCGGGCGAGCGGCCGGGCTGCTCTGGACTCACTGTGTCGACGCTGAGCTCGGCCTCGGGCTTCATGAGCAGCACACTCTGATCCACGGCACGGACGGCGCACAGGGACCCGGGGGCAGCCTTCATCCGCAGCTGGAGCTCTGAGCCCGGCAGGGCCCGGTCCTGCGAGAAGGCCAGCTTCACCTGGCAAGGCACAGCGCGTCACAGGGGAGGGGAAAGACCCCCGGGGCAGGGGGAGACAGGCCCGGGCGGGGGTCAGGCACCGAGTGTCACTCCGGCCCCACTGGCTGAAGGGCTGGGGGGGGGGGTTGAAGCAGCCCAGGCTCATTCAGCGCCCCCGTGGGGCGGCTCAGGGAGCTGCAGTTATTCATAGACACTCCAGAGCGATTGAGGTGGATGGGGGTGCAACGACCCTGGCGCTGCTGTGAGGCCAGGAAGGGAGGGGCTGGGGGCACCCAGCGATGCCCCTGCTCATGGCTCCTGTTATGGGGCAGGGAGCGATACCCCCACCCAGAGGCTCCTCCGCCCCGAGCCCCAGGCTCACCTTGTTCGGGAGGCACTTGGCCAGTTGCAGCCGGGCGCGGTCAGCAGCCATCTCACCATCGGGCAGCACCGTGTAACCCAGCACCTTGACAGCGGGTGCCAGGTCAGCGCCAACGGGCAGCTCCACCGAGAAGGAGCCCTTCAGCCCTAGGGATGGTGGGAAACACCCAGGGGAAGTCAGGCCCAACCAGCAGAGCCCCCTCCCCCAGCCCGGCCCCTGCTCAGGGGGCTCAATCCCCAGTCGCCCTTGAGCGCCCCCTATCTGCACAGACCCCTCCCCCGCCACTTACCAGCCCCCTCCCTGAGGTCCAGCCCCTTGTGGAGGATACTGGCGATGGCTCCCTTGGCCACGACCTGCGGAGGAGGAGACGGGAGTCACTGAGCAGACGCTATATGTTGGGCTGACAAACGCCCCGACGTGGGGATGGCCGCACAGGCTGGAGTCAGGGCAGGGTGCGGCCTCTCCTACCCATGGACTGAGCCAGCAGAGGTTGGGTGCAAGGAAGAACATTCAGGCAGGTATCCCAATCCCCAGCCCCCCGAGGCCAGCCAGCCCCCGCTCTGGGGCCAGATTAGAACCAGACCCCCTAGTGGGGAAAGGGGAAAAGCCCCGTCTTGATCTTGCCCCGCCCTTTTCATTGAAAGGAACTGTCCTATTGCCCACTGGTCTGTCGTGGGATCACAGCGCTGATTCTGTACCTCATGCTCATACACACACGCACACACACACACACTTCAGTGTCCCAGGACGGGCTCACCAGGAAGATGAACTCCAGGCTCCTGGACCTGTTCCCCAGGGCCTCCCTAGCAATGACGTAATCCACCTGGAGCTGCTGGGCCTGGTCGCAGGGCAGCTCCCCTCCCAGCCCGCGGATCTTCAGGAAACTCTGGCTCTTGGAGTAGAAGGGCTCCAGGTTACGATGGGCATCCGGATAACTGGGAGAGACTCTTCCAAACACAGAGCTGCCATCCACCTGCTTGAAGTGCCCCTGGGGGATAGAGAGTGCGATGGGGATCATCAGGGATACAGAGTTCCCAGCACAGGACAGGAATGCCGCCAGGGCAAGGCAGGCTTTGCCAACTGATTTCTTCATTAAGACCCCTCACCCTGTGTCCATAAGAGTTGTAGTAGAGAGAGAGAATCTGGAGCACTGGGCCTGGTGTAAGACCTGAGGCCTGAACCAGAGTCAACATAGCCAGGTCATGCTATGAGCAAAACTCAGGCCCTGTCATAAAGCAGACGCTTGCTTACAAGTCCACTGTCTGGTACATGAACTTGGTAAAGATATGACTAGTGTTGCTAAAAGACAGGCTTTCCTAAGAAGTACTAGGTGTTCATGTAAACACATTCCAGAAGGCTAGTACAGGTACATCCTAACCTAGAGTTCTCACGTAACAGCATAAACACAATCCTTGGAGATGGTACAGGAACATGCCGACCCAAAGTAAGATAAGAATGGAATGACAGAATAGTGAATGGGGATGTAGGGTTGGTAACTAGCCATATCAGGAGTGTCATATGTAACTTGTTTGCATCAATGTATAAAAGGGGAAGTCATAAGACGGGCACCTTTGTCCAGCCGAGGGAGCAGCAGACCGTCCCACTGCTGACTGAGCTGGTCCACTGTCATGAGCATACATATGTTAGTGTACCTGCAACCACAGAACCAGGGCGCTAGGACCGTGCTTCGTGGACCATAAACCTAGCCAAGTGTCTTCATCACTGAACTATGCCTGTGGTCTTTCTTTATGAGTAACATTGAGGTCTGCTGAATTAGCAAGCTGCACTCTCTGCTAGTGCTGATAACACTGGAGCTCCAAGAACAGAAGCACTGAGCAGCTGTAAGAGGTTAGCAGCCTAGACAGCGTAACCGCAGCAGAAACAACATTTCTTAGCACTTAACAAAAGTGACATGGAAAACCCCAGTGGTTCGAATGGGGCAGCCTGACAGAGGCAATGCAGCAACCCCTGAACTGCTGGGCCCAGTTCTGGGTGTCCTCATACATCAAGTGCAGGTGTCCAGTCCAGCCGAAAGGAGATGATCAGAGGCTGGAGTGCAGGATCCCCACAGATGTTGGGATGCCCATTACTTACCCTCAGAGTGACCCTCCCAGTCCAGCCGGAGGTGTCCAGCTCGAAGGAGGCTCTGCCAGACTCGTCCGTCAGGAAGGTCTGGTCCTGCTTCACATCTCCATAGCTAACAAAGAGCTGCAGCTTCTCATTCTTCAGCGCAGAGCCACCTGCTGCCTTCAGGAGCATCTGAGCCGGGAGAGAAAGTGGGAGACGCACAACTCAGGGGAGCAGACTCCTGGGAGAGTGTTGCCCACTAGGGGCTAAAGAGCTGGCTGGGGGCAGAAAGGGACAGTGCGATCCAGCCCTGAGATGCTCTGGGAAAGCCCAGGGCTGGGAAGGGTGTTGGGGTGAGGACTGAGGGGCATTAGCAGATCTGGGAAGAAGTTTTGGCAGGACTGGAATAGCTGGGGGTGCTGGGGTGAGCACTGAGGGGTAACAGGTTGTCTGAACCCTTGAGCCCTCCCTTGGTATGTTGGACTCTACAGTCCAGCCACCCCCAGGCCCTGAATTAACCAGGGCCTCAGATCTCCCAGCCCCGTTGCTTTGCTTACACACATTCCCTCTGAGTCCCAGCTGGGCGGTGGCCAGGTTGGGCTTTAAGATTAACCCCTGAGGGACAATGCGGTAGGCAAGTAAGGAACCCGGGTGTAACAAAGGAATTTCTAAACCACAGTCACGTAGACGGCTCAAGAGTTACAGATCTTTGCCAAAGAACAAATGTGCTGATGAGCACCCTTCCCTAGTCTGACCTCACCCTGCCTCTGACTCTGGGGCTTGTCAACAGCTCAGGCTGGGCAGAATCCCTCCTGGCTTGTCTGTCTCCAGCCAGGCCTTCTGGCACGTGGTGATGGTCGGCACGGCTGCACAGAGCAGTGACCCCTCTTAAGTAGAGCCTCTCTGGACCCTCCTGCCATGTGCTCAGCTGGAAAACTCCATCTCCCTCCCCCAGACGTGCTCACCCCACATGCAGGCCCTTTAGTAGAAAAAACATTGTTCTGTGGGGGTGGCCCAATAGTTGAGAAACAATCAAAACTGATGGCGCTAGATTGCCATCTTGAGATCTTCTCCATGATCGTCCTTCAGCTAAGTGTCGCATACCTTTTCTAGGCTGGGCACCTGTCAAGAATGCAATTCGATAATCTACCTTGCGTAAATTTACGTTTGTGCACAGCACAAAATACAAAGGGACGGTACCTACCTGTTAGTAACTGGAGTTCTTTGAGATGTGGTGCCTATATGTGCTCCACTTCTGGTGCGTATGTGCCCCATGCGATGCAGATCTGAATGATTTAGCCACCAGTGGCCATTGGTTATGCCTGCGCCCTGCATACCTCCCTTGGGCACCCCCTTACCCAGGGCAGAAAGGGGGAGGAGCTGCCAAACAACCCTTTGG